>NC_083768.1:49941665-50283214 GCF_963514075.1 Conger conger
AACTATGGGTTGCAGCAGTTGGCACTAACTCTCAAAAGAAATACCATGGTGTAGAACGTGGATGTCTACGCGGTGATTCACTTGTGCCCGGTTCTCAATAATTCAGAGAGATTGTTGGAGGAAGAAATGTATTATTTTTCATGTGATCTTATTTCTTTAATACGAGTTAATACGGTGTCTTGTCCTGCACAGCACCCAGAATGCAATGTAAACTGTAGGAAATCATAGTTTCAACTGTTTTGGTTATATTATTTTCTCTTGCATGTTATCAAATAAAAAACAGAAAATTGGCATCGAGAATTAAGAATGTTCTGGTGGAAGATAAGCAACTGGGATGCTGATGATTTCACAGTACAAATAATACACCCAGTAAGCACTTTATTAGGCATTTACCAGATGCTGCTGTAGGCTCTCCACTTAAAGAGGTTTGATGCATTGTGTGTTCAGAGATGCTATTCTGTATATCATTGTTGTAATGTGTGGTAATTTTTGTTACTTTCACCTTCCTGTCAGCTCATTAACAAGGCTTTTTTGCCTGCAGAACTTTTTCACACCATTCTCTGCAAACTCTAGGGACTGTTGTGCATGAAAATCCCAGGAGCACCAACAATTATTCCACAGTTAAAGTAACTTAGATTACATTTCTTCCCAATTCTGATATTTGGTCTGAAAAACAGCTGAACCTCTTGACCACGTCTGCATGCTTTTATGCCTTTAGTTGCTGCCACATGATTGGCTGATTAAATATGTGCATTAACAAGCTGGTGTACAGGTCTATGTAATAAAGTGCTCACTGAGTGTACTCCACCAGGGAAATTCAATTCATGAGCATGAAGTACTCCTTGCACATGTGCAAAAAAAGATCAACTTGCTGCTGGAACTTCTGGCCCACAGTGAAAAAAAGCTTTTCATATGCACCAATTATAGAAAGAAAAATCGTTACTGCAAAGAGAACAGGATCATATTTCTCAGTTTAGGTCATGACTTAAGGTATCACTGCTCTTCTAGAAGTCAGAGAAGAAAATCCATTTAAGGATTTATATATAGTATTAGAGGAAATTCATCATGGATTCATTATTTATGCATGTATGTTTTGTCAAATTAAAGTATTGATTTTGTATATCGATTCAATGTTTTGCCATGAGCTTGATTAATTGACTGCTCTTGGCTGGCCATGCTTGGGCGAATTTAAATATAGTATAAGCTTTCCATCCTTACATTACCGTGGAGCTGGTCATCGTAACTTTTGATGTTACATGACATGGTTATCTTAATAATTACAGCACAGTGTCTATTTCTTGATTTGGGCTCAACATTCAACAGCCCTAAATTCCCATCATCAGACATGCCCAATCACAAAGGTGATGTATAGACCTGTTCATGCAGCTGTCAAAATAAACATATTTAGGCACTGTTAATACATCAATTAAATAATCTTTATACTACATGCTATCTAGTGGAACACACATGTATATACAGTAAATTACATCACTTCAGTGATGATACAGATACAGTAGTGGAGAACATTGTTGCTCCTCATTACCCAATGATACTGTAATTACTGTAATCAGGGTCTGCACTCACTTGGTTTTCCTCCTACCTCTCTGGTCGCTCCTACCAGGTGACTTGGAGGGGCTCAGTCTCCGACCCTCACCCCCTACGAACTGGAGTCCCGCAGGGCTCAGTTCTTGGGCCTCTCCTCTTCTCGCTATACACTATGTCTCTTGGTTCTGTTATCTCTTCCCATGGCTTTTCTTATCATTCTTACGCTGATGACACCCAACTCTTTATTTCCTTCCCCCCCGACACCCAAGTCATCACACGGATCTCTGCCTGCTTGGCTGATATCTCTGCGTGTATGACTTCCCACCACCTGAAGCTCAACCTTGCCAAAACTGAGCTTTCTCTACATCCCTGCTAAGTCCTCTCTGTCAATCGACCTTTCATTGACTGTTGAGGACTGTTTCCTCCTCCCGTACAGCAAAGAATCTTGGGGTGACTCTTGATAACTGCCTCACCCTGGCTCCACAAGTATCCTCCACTGCCAGAACCTGCAGGTTCTTTCTGTATAATATACGCCGTATCCGTCATCTCCTGACTGAGAAAGCCACCCAGCTCCTAGTCCAGGCGCTCGTCATTTCCCGCCTGCATTACTGCAACTCCCTCCTAGCCGGTCTCCCAGCGTGTGCCATCAAGCCCCTCCAGCTGGTCCAGAATGCTGCAGCCCGCCTGATCACCAGTCAGCCCAGGTCGGCTCATGTCACCCCGCTTCTCATTGGCCTCCACTGGCTTCCTATTGCCGCACGCATCCGTTTCAAGGCCCTAGTGTTGGCATTTCAGGCTGCTAAGGCGACTGCCCCACCTTACATACAATCCCTGATCACTCCCTACTCCCCAGCTAGACCACTCCGGTCTGCCAGCTCTGGTCGCCTTATGGTTCCCTCTCTACGTGCACCTGGAGGTCGAGCTGCACGTTCACGCCTGTTTTCCGTTCTGGTTCCTCAGTGGTGGAATGACTTGCCTACCACTGTCAGAACAGCAGAATCCCTCCCCTATTTCGACGTAGACTCAAAACCCACCTTTTCAAACTCTACCTTAGTCCTCCCTCCTGATTTCCCCTGCCCCTCCTTTCTGATATCCCTATCCTTGTCTAACCCCCCCCCCCCCCCCCCCAAAAATGCACTTATGATGACAACTATGTTTAGAACAGCATTTCATGTGTATTTTGCTAGTTCTGGATGTGATGCTTTGACTTATGGTAGAACCTATGCACTTGGAAGTCGCTTTGGATTAAAAGCGTCTGCCAAATGACTAAAATGTAAAATGTAAATGTAAATGTAATTTCTTCTCATAACCCTTGTCATAAGCTCACATAAAAGTCATGAACAAAGTATTACAACTGTCATGAGGTTATAAGACACACATTGGCAAGCATTATAACAGAAACTTAACATTGTCACTTCCCATTTAAACCTACAGTATATGTTGTCCCTGGTTAAGATATGCATGTAAGCTTACAGTATGTCAACAGGCAACGTGTAATGTGGCAGTTATGAAGGTATTATGAATGCTACATAAGACCCATTTTCTAGGAAAGTGCTACCATTTATTTTGAAGCTCAGTGTCGTTTATATGCTTAGCAGGCACGGTTACTGAGGAGACTAAGCTATTCATACTTCATTCTGAATGCAGTTCACAGCTGGATCTGAGGGGGAGTAGTCATCTTTGCAAGGACATGAAGCCATGAACAGAGGTCTCCTTCTGTGAAGATGAATCTGCATAATAGTTTTTAACATTTACTTTTTAAAGATTGACATTCATTGTTAATACTACTGTCAGTCTGCATATGGGTATGTGGTGTACATACACGTTCTCTCTTTAGGGTGTCAAGAAAGGACTTGACCATGCATTATCGTATAATGAGCAGGAGTTGACAGTGTTTGGAACTGTCATGCAAATGCAATATTGTTACAGTCACCTTGACTTTTCTATTTCTCCAGAGCCAGTGAGCATTTTTCTTCTCCCAGGTTTCCTCCCATGAGCTTGAGGGACTAATGATTGACTGTCTTGTCAGGTTAATCACGGTGTTTGCAACTGTCCTCCATACTGTGGGGTTTTTTTCTTGACCTTTTCCTCTCTCTTCACTCTCTCCACGTTAAGCCCGTTTCTTAGTGAAACCATAGGACAATGCTTTCTTTGTTTTTAGTACTAACATGTCAAAAATAAGTAATATTTTATTTGAAGCAAGTCAGGAGCTGTCTTCAGCTTGCAATCACCACACCTGTAATGCCGCCTTTCTGATGTAAGCAAGGTGTAAATTAAAATCCTTTGTTCTCATTTTCGTAAGTCATTTGACGCGTGTGTTAGATGATTTGTTTTAACGGCAGTTCTGTTGTAAAAAAAGTTACATTGCAAATATTTGCAGCAGCTAGTGTGTAGACACGGTATTTCCCTACGGAACAGGGTATTCTGATGCCCAGGAATGTAATGCGTCATTGCATCCTTTAACTGTGGTGTCCAGTTTAAAATGGGAACTTTGAAAATTGGAATTAAACTAAATGTGTTTCTGTTAATTCCCCATCCCTGTGGTATCACACACACACACACACACACACACACACATACACATGCACAGACACACACACACACACACACAACAAATTATATGATTATGATTATATACTGCATTGTTTTAGTTATGTTGCCATTTTTTGCTTGGTATTATTTACAACACATAAAAGACATTAAATATCTTGTATTTAGTGTATTGCATTGACATTTGAATTTAAAGGGAAAAAAGGGAAATATGTTTCACTCAGTTGTGAAAAAATACAGGTAGAATGGTTTGTAAGTGGATTGAATTGGTATAATTAGTAGAGTTTAAAATGCAGATTTAAATGTGCTTATTAATTCTATTCTGCACATTTCAAATGACTGACTGCACTTAATTAAATCAGATTGATTAGACCTTTTCCAGACATCCCCCACAACCACATAATTATGACAAATAGAGTACTTGATACAAAATCTACATCTGAAGAGATTTCTCTCTGTCACAGCCAGCTTTAAAGGTGCAGTACACATCTCGTCTCTTTCTGACACAAAAGAATAGCTTCATGCAAAAAAGACACACAGACCCACAGTTTCATAGTGTGAAAAGCAGCAGCAGAATGCATGATTGCTTTGCTTTCAGGAGGAAAGAATCATTGACAACATTTTTTGAAGTCTATCATTGTACAGTACATAGTATACCTCCAGCCAATTTCTTCTCAGAGCAGCGTGGCAGTGTTTTCAGTGTGCTGAAGGAACAATAAGTAAAAACCAGAGCTGCAATGTCTGCCTCTCACTTCCAACAGAACTTCCTCTTCAGGCTAGTATATGTTCCCTGAAACAATTATCAATGTACAATGAACATGAACTCATATACAAAATTTCAATCAAAGGTTAGAAAATGTAAATAAAAAAATTCCCATATTCACTAAGTTATTTAGCACTGTCTATAGGGCAGTGTTTTTCAACCTTGGGGTCGCGACCCCACGTGGGGTCCCTCAGAATTCAAATGGGGTCGCCTGAAATGTGTAGTAATTGATTAAAACATTTTTTTTTTTAATCAAGCCTTGCAGCTTACCTAACTGGACATTTGTACTGTACTGTATTTCCTGATCAGGGAAAATAAAATGTCACTTTGTGCACTAATCTGGCTACTCTGTATTTGCAACACAGTATAACAAACGTGATCAAGAACTTATTCTAGAAAAAAAAAAGTCTCTGGGGTCGCCAGAAATTTGTGATGTCAAAATGGGGTCACAAGCCAAAAAAGGTGGGGAACCACTGCTATAGGATAATGTATATGTACAGTATTTCCATGGTTTAAACAGCTACAGTGAGTGAGTTTGCATAATAACTAGACTGCCAGCCAGCCAGATAGATAGACAGAATATACGTAGCTTTTGTATTTTATGTGACAAATTCAATTTATGTATGTACAGTAGTGATTATCTCATGTCTAAAAAGCATGTTAGTGAGCATACATTTTCCATTAAAATAATAATCAATTTAGCCAGTTGTAAACATAAAATATTTTCATATGTAAACAAGATTAAATTTACAGTCTCCACCTGTGCTTCAAATTAATCCAATATTGGTTTGTTGCATATCTTACAATTAACAGTTTAATATTTTACAGGACAAATTAGAGAATGACACACTCCTGGAAAACAGTCCTGGACATGGCCTATAGTAATTATTTGTGTCTGCAGATTGCAGTATATGATATTCCCATAAAATAAACGCATTATAATGGCTTTAGAACACATACAGTATAAATAACTACAGTCAGGTCCAGAATTATTGACACTATTGAGAAATGTGCTCAAAGAAATACTGTAAAACAACATTATTTTCCAATATGATTATTCAGTGGAATCAACCAATGCAATGTCTTACATTTTTCAAATGCAACCAACCCTGGCAAAGATGGTTAAGGAAAGAGGTTAGAGAACATTTTCCTACATACAGAGCTTCTCAAGATCATTGATATCCTTGGGTTTGCTTTTATGGACTGCCCTCTTCAGTTAAGACCACCGCTTTTTGATGGGATTTAAGTCTGGAGATTGAGATGGCTATTGCAGAACATGGATGTTGTTTTCACCTAACCATTTCTGTTTTGATTTTGATTCATGTTTGGAGTCATTGTCCTGCTGGAAGATTCACCTATGACGAAGTCTTGGTTTCCGAGCGGAGATGACCAGATTTTTTGCCATAATTCCCTGGAGCCTCATCTATAAATGGTGCGTATCTCACACATTTTGGTATTTTGAAAAATAAACTTGAAACCAATACCCGAATACATTTACACAAACAATGAATTTGGACTGGCGTGAATTGGCGTCTTCGATGGCAAAGCAGTCAAATACAGATGTCCTACAGAGGCATTTCACTGATTTCCTTTCGCTTCATATCAAAGTTGTAACATGTTGTAACTTTATGTGTGCCGTCTTGGCCAGGACTCCCTGGAAGAAGAGATCTTGTATCTCAATGGTGACATTTCCTGGTTAAATAAAGGACAAATAAAAAATAAAAAAATAAAAAAGTACAGTACACAGCCTTCTGAGAATCATATCCCTTGTCAGAGGTACTGTCGATTCTTTTGGTGTTTTTGGTGTTATTCGGAAAATCCATATCTAAGTATCCAGGCTGTCCAATAATGATAATACCGCCAGTGATAACGTTCACTCACTGAGCACTTTATTAGGAACACCTGTACACCTGCTTATTAATGCAATTATCTAATCAGTCAATCATGTGGTTCCAGTGCAATGCATAAAATCATGCAGATACAGGTCAGGAGCTTCAGTTAATGATGATATCAACCATCAGAATGAGGAAAGAATGTCTTGTGAATGTCTCAGTGATTTCTTATGATTGTTGGTGCCAGACGGGCTCTATTTCTCTAACTGCTGAACTCCTGGGATTTTCATGCACAACAGTTTATAGAGTTTGCAGAGAATGGTGTGTAAAACGAAAAGCATCCAGTGAACAACAGTTCTGAGGGCAAAAACGCGTTGTTAATGACAGAGGAGAACGGCCAGACTGGTCACAGTCAGGCAAATAAGCACACATTCCAACAGTGGTATGCAGAAGAGCATCTCTGAACACAAAACGCGTCAAACCTCTAAGTCGATAGGCTACAACATTGAAGACTTAATGAGTTTTAAAAAAAGTGTAATAAATACCTAATAAAGTGCTCACTGAGTGTATAAGATTTAAGTAGTCTTCATCCCTGAATCTATTCTAATGCTGAATGTGAGGACCAACCATATCATTTCATTAACTGGTGAGGGGTTTCATCAGGGAGATATTTAGCCTATGTGGATGTGTACAGTACATTCTGTGACTGAATCCTGTCTTTTACATTTCTAACTTTGTGAAACTGTGGCACTTTAAGTTGGCTAGGCTATTATACATCTCATTTTGAATAAAGTCTAAATAGCAACAATTATTATTCACTCCTGGCTATGGACCTGATGCACTTTGCATCCATCATAATATCTGACCACTTTTTAAAATGTATTTCCTAAATGGTTAGACTGCTGTAGCATGCTGCTGTTCTATGAAAACCAAAGTAGCCTACTAAAAATGTGTGCACTCCAAGATGGAACAATGCAAAACCTGAGAGAAACACTTTAATAGTGAGTGAAAACAAATGTTTTTCGTTCTTGAAGTGAGTATTTTCTGGGTTTTTATGGACGCTGACTTTATACCTACACACCCATCACCCTCAGTGTTACTATAGTGCAGATACCACTTTTTTGTTTTAGCTATTAATACAGCCATTCCACAAATGATCTTTTATAGGTTATACCAGAACTATGTGCTGCAAACAATATAGCCTGTCTGGCCTCAACCTATAACGAGTGCTTCAATTTCATATTCCCTAAAGTTTCCCTTCTTCATTTTGTGGTTTGACTTCTTCATTTTCTCCACCAATGAATTTGAATGACAAACTGAATATATGCATATCATATTCACATTTGGCTTTCTGTGAACCATTTATGGTTCATTGTGGGAGTTACAGTAACTGGGCGGGATACTAAGCAAACTTTCAAGTTGATTGTGAGAATGGCGTGCAGTTGAGCATACGGATATCTGGATATTTGGGACTGTACACATTTTGTGCATAAGTTACTACCATTTAGTAAATAAACTGTGCATAGTTTTGTGCATGAGGCTCCTGGTACTTTGCTGAATTCATTATGCCATTGATCTGAAGTAGTGCCCCTGGACCACTGAAAGCTTCAAAACATCAATGACCCACTGCCATATTTTAAAGTTGGTATGAGGTGCTTCTCTATGTGTTCCTATTTCCATAACATGCCAATAGTGTGCTAAAAACTCTTCCAGTCATTATTCCAAACTCAAAATGATTGGTTTTGTTTATTGTGCTCAGTAAGGAGGTCACTGGAGGTTAAGGTTTGTCCATATGGAGGTGCCATTTTATGTTTTTTTTTAGATTGTGTGACCCCATGATGAAACCGATCTCTGCGATTATTAAACCATGATCCTTGCTTCCTTTGCCATCTTCCTTACCATCTGTGGGGACAACGTGCACTTGCATCCTATTCCTGGCAAGTTTGCAACCATTCCATATGCTTTTTTGTATCCATTACCACACTTGTGATGGTCATTACCATCAGTCTCTTCTGAATTGATAGTTCTTTGGCTTTTCCCATGCTGATGAATGACAAAAGGATTTTTATTCTCTAAGAAGTAATGGAATGACAAAAGATTATATAGCTCCTTTAGACTGAGATTAACTAAATTAAGCAAAATTGTAACTTTTTTTAAATTTTACAATAATGACTAGTGGTGCCACTAATTTTACCACCCATGGTTTCCAAAAAAGATAAGATTACTTCATAAAAAATATAGAGACATGAAAGTAAATGTATTGAAATAAACATATATAATTTTCCTACATGTTTCAACATAACATATAAATTATGTTGTTTATCATATGCTGCATTTTTTCAAGGGTGCCAATAATTCTGGAGCTGACATGTATGTACTTAAGTTGTGTCTCATACACACACCAGATTTCTCCTTCAGGTTGAATAATGTGTTGTGCTGTATTTTAAAAGTAATGACCAGTTTCTGATTTTGCTGTTTTTGCCTAAGGTTTTGGAGGGAACTTGGATTGCAACAATCAGTCAGTGAAATCAGACTTTTAATGTGATGCCTTTCAAAATGGGGTTTTCACAGATTGCTTTGCAAAGGGAGTCACACAGGGAGCATGTTGATTGCAATTAAAGATTACCTGACACTACCTGGGAGTCACATAGGAGGGGATCGAATGATTGACTTGATGCACAGAATAAAAGTAGTGCAGAACTTTCTAACGATGGAGTCGCAGACTGAATGATGTCATCAACATCAGACAGTGACTGAACATCAGATCTAATTCATTCATTCATTCATTTATTATCCTAACCCGCTTATCCTGAACAGGGTCACAGGGGGGCTGGAGCCTATCCCAGCATACATTGGGTGAAAGGCAGGAATACACCCTGGACAGGTCGCGAGTCCATCACAGGGCACACACACCATTCACTCACGCACTCCTACCAATGGGCAATTTAGACTCTCCAATCAGCCTATCCTGCAAGACCCGGAGGAAACCCACGCAGACACAGGGATTTGAACCCAGGACCTTCTTGCTGTGAGGCGGCAGTGCTACCCACTGTACCATCCGTGCCACCAGATCTAATTCAGAAGTATTCAAATTGAAAAAAATTTTTTTTTACTCCTGAGCACAAATAAAAAAATGGCAGTGATAAAGTGGACTATCCAAATGCTACATCCAGGTAGCAATGTCATTTCAAGCAAGACACCTAAGATGTCGACTGGACAATGTTAATTTATCAGGAGGGAGGTCATCAGTGCTTTATGTCAAATATGAATACATTCTTAGACTTCAGGATTCATGAAGGTCCAAATGTCTCCTTAATCTGACCCATAAACCATATACAGTACTGTATGTGGCATGTAAGGATCCAACCAAGGAAAGAATAGTAGTTCTGACAAAACAACAGGTGCTTGGCTTTATGAGCAAGTTACCCCCTACTCTCAGGAATTCTTAAAATCCACACGCAAAGAGTTACAATCAAGGCAGGCATTAGTCAGTTAGACAGAACGCTAAATACTTAATCAAATGGAAATTTGCAAAGCGGCAAAACCCTCATGTGGCGTTCGGGTCAAATTAACCCGTTTTAAATTTTCACTTAAAGAAAAGAGATACTGGAAAAAAAATTTTTTAACCTGAAACTTTTTTAACTTGATTTATTTTCTATGAAGAACCCCCCCTAGAAATTAACGTCCCTGATGGTCAATTTGACCGAGGAATAGTGAAAGGGTGGAACCCGTAGGTGAATGCCGACAGCAAGGTAAATACGATCCAAAAAGGGCTCTTCACTTCTTGTCACGCTACCTTCATTTCTCATTTGCTCTCAAACCTCGGCTCATACAGTGAGCACCATCATTCTCTCACACACTGCACACACAGTGAGCACCATCATTCTCTCACTCCTCTGCTCATACAGTGAGCACCATCATTCTCTCACACACTGCACACACAGTGAGCACCATCATTCTCTCACTCCTCTGCTCATACAGTGAGCACCATCATTCTCTCACACACTGCACACACAGTGAGCACCATCATTCATTACACAGCGACACATTGGTTATTTTGGTTCTGTTCTCCAGCACTTTGAGTTTGAAATAATATAATGACAAATACTGACAAAGAGGTGCAGTGCAGACTGTCAGTCCCCCCCCCCCCCCATTTTTGGACATCAACAAATATTGGACAGTTTAACATAATGTAGAATAATGTCATCATTTTTAATATGTGGCGGCCTGTAGCGTAGTGGTTAAGGTAAATGACTGGGAGACGTAAAGTCAGTGGTTCTAATCCCGGTGTAGCCACAATAAGATCCGCACAGCTGTTGAGCAAGGCCCTTAACCCTGCATTGCCCCAGGGGGGGATTGTCTCCTGCTTAGTCTAATCAACTGAACGTCGCTCTGGATAACAGCATCTGCCAAATGCCAATAATGTAATGTAATATTTGGCTGCATATCTTCCGCATGCAATGACTGCTTGAAGTCTGTCCCACATAGACATCACCAGACACTTGGTATCTTATTTGGTGATGCAGTACTGCAGCCATCTTCAGTTCCAGCTTGTTTCAAGGACTTTTGCCTTCAGTCTCCTCTTCAGCATGTAAAATGCATGTTCAAATGGATTCAGATCCAGTGACCAACTCGGCCAGTCAAGGATTTCTGGCCATCAAAATCCCCTTCGTTGCTCTAGCAGTATGTTTCAGGTCATTATCTTGTTGCATGATGAAGTGCTGTCCAATAACTTTGGAGGCATTTGGTTTTACCTGAGCAGATAAAATATTTCTGTCGACTTCAGAATTCATTGTTCAACTTCAGTCTGCAGTCACATCATCGACGAAGACAAGTGAGCCAGTTCCAGTGGCAGCCATACAGGCCTAAGCCATAACACCTCCTCCATCATGTTTCACGGAGGAGGTGGCATGCTTTGGATTATGGGCATTTCCTTTTCTTCTCCACTTTCCTCTTTCCATCGCTCTGGTACATAATCTTTGTCTCATCTGTCTCAGACTTTGTTCCAGAACTCTTGTGGCTCTTTTAGGTGCCTTTTAGCAAACTGTAATCGCGTCTTTCTGTTCTTCAGGCTTATCAGTGGTTTGCATCTTGTAGTGTACCCTCTGTAGCCCTGCTGGTGTAGTCTTTTACATATGGTAGGCTTTGCAAGAACTACTCAAAGACCAAAGAAGAGCAAAGAGTGCTGGACAATCAAATTGTTACAATGTAATTAGAAAAGAATGCAAAATGGAAGCATTTTCTCTAGTAGTTTCAGACACACACACACACACACACACACACACACACGCATGGATGTATGCATCTGTATCCAGGATGAACAAATCGATGAACAAAAGCCCCTCTGTATAAAAATGCCCATATGTTTTTCACTTTTTCACTGCTCCTCAATTGATTTGACAATTATTGTGTGATCTTCTGCACAAATTATGCTTTAAAAGTGGCATGGGCACTTGCCAGTGATATTCACTTAATTACTAAGTGGATTATTACCATAAAGCTTTTTCCACCTTTTTCATTTAATTATGTTTCCTGACTTCAACTGACATTTCCTTTCACACATTGCTGCACTTTTCAGACTAAACTTTGTGTGTTGACAGCTACAACCCCCTTTTAACATCAATAATGAAGTGGACTATGTAGGTCATAATTAAGTGAGAATCATTTGTCAAATCTATCTGTCCTTATGCCTTCCTGGACTGCATAATACGCTGGTTACAGGCCAACAGGAAAATTTGGGGCAAGTAATTGCAGCTACTTTGCTTGATTGCTACCTTGGACAGGTAGGACAGGTAGACTGATAGGTCTGTAGTCGAAAGATGACTTTAACTACAGTCAACTACAGAACCACCTGCGAATGGTCTCTGTTGACAGATGTGCATTGAATACAGTGACAGACCTGAATTATGCCCAAATCAAAACCTGTGTTTTCAGTAGGACACTGCTGGCTTTTGTACCACCCAATTAGATTCTTGTGTGCTTTTCATACGTTGTGTGAAAACCTTTGTATATCAGGTTATGGTCAGCTGGGATTGTCACTTTTATATGAAATACATTGGTTTTATAATGAATGGAAACACTTCAGTAGCCAAATACACTGATAGAAATTGTATAGTCTATACTCAATTCAAAGTTCATAACATTATTTGTGTTCAGTAAACTCTGATCAATCATGCTTGTAAATTACATATTTTATTTCTACTCCTTATTAAATAATGTATCATAAGTGTTTTAATGTATTTGTATATTCAATCAAAGGCATATTTGCTTTTAAAAAATAAACACAGTAAAATAAGGCAGCACACAGAGATAAAGTTTTGAATTGCAGACCTGAGGGAATCTCATTTTTCCACAACACAATTTTATCTCCAGACTAGCCTTAGAGTTTAATTTTCCTCAGACATGCACAGTCATGGTCATTTGGAGAAACTGCTGACAGTGCACACTTGGGCGAGATTCTTAATCTGGCATTTTTGCATTGATCCTGTAGGTGACACAAAACCCATTTTCACCCAGTGACAGAGTGCTGCCCGTGAGAATACAGCGCCCAGTGATGGCCAAGATGGCTCCCCCAGCCCAGGAGAGCCAAGGTTAAGCTGTGATCCATGACAGAACTGCTTTTCCAAGTAGTCAAAGCCTGGCAGCAGTTAATGGGGAGACTAGGAGTTGAGAAAGCGATGTCGTAAAAGGAATCAATTTCTGAGCAGATGTTTTCAGCATAAAATTTCATTTTATTGTTATTGAGTGTTTTAGAAAATTGAGTACTGAGCACTTGGACAATTAGCAGTATAAAGCCTGTGGATATGGACAAATTCAGCGCACAAAGGAGCTACTTGGTGGCTCATCTCGCTAAGGTACTGCTCCAGTGTGGAACGGGCCCTGTGGTGTGGTATCAAACCTGACACGTAATTGGCTTTTCTGTCTCCCGAGAGAGTTGCTGGATGTCTGTGTCATTTCCCGCAGTGGTGACACTTTTTAATCAGGTTTCGACACACAAAACATCCTCCGGCAGCTGTAAGGGTGTGACTAGAGACTGGAGGCCTGTGGGGTGAAAAGAAGCGGTGGCCTGGCATCACATGTTTTGGGGGAGAGCGTAGCTCCAGACGGTAACGCCATAGTCCTGTAGCCTTCAGAGGGGGAAGACAAACCTGCGTCTGCCATTGTTCTGAGTAGGGAGCCATCGTAGAGACTTCAGGGGTTAATGAGTTATAGGCCAAATACATAGTCTGAAACAGCAGCCAGGACAGGCAAGGTAGGTATCATAACATAACATAATATAATATAATGGCGAGGATAGGCCATTCAGCCCAGCAATGTTCGCCTTTTCCTACCACTAAAGTCGATCTACTGCTTAGTTTGTCTAAAAGCTAAATAGTATCTAGCACCATATCAAGCCTGGTCAAGTCTGTTTCTGCCTCCACTACAAGTCCTGGCAAGCTATGTACAGCACATATAAGGTACAGGATAGACTGACACTGTGTCACTCTAATTCACCTTTGTCTGTGCCCACAAAATATGAGCACATTGTTAAAACTGAACAGTCATACATCATTTAAATTTTAGTTTCTGTTGGAAGGCGCCTACCATGCCAATCATTGGTAACAGTGTGATATTGAATATGGTGATCTGATAATCCAGAGATAAGAGTGCTAGCTTGAAAAGGAAACTAAAGTTGGAAGTGGTTAGTTCATGCAAGCAAGGTCTGGAAGAGAGTATCAAGCTATATAATCAACTCTAACACCATTTCAGAATTCACATGGCACATAATTGCATTACTTCATAAATGTATTATATTTTTATGTTGTGTCAAATTAATCTCAACTTCTCTAATTACTTTTTTTAATTACTTGTTTTCTTTTATTCAGGATTAGCTGCATGAGGATTACCAAATTAATTGAATTGAAGGTCTTTATTTTAAATTGGAAATAAAAGTTTGCTTTTCTCCCTGAAACCATAGTGCTCCTTGCAGTGGTGATGCTTAGCAAACTGAATAAAGGTCAGTTTCATTGGAAATCTGAAATATGTCTGTAATTTCTTTCCTCAAAATTGCTCAGTTGACTTTTGCCTTTTAATGCCATATCTTGAACAGTGGTTTAATTAAGTAAGAAGAAATGCTGTGACTATATATCAGTTGGCTAGTAAAAGCTGTTATTTTATTTTTTTCTGTGCACCCCCCCCCCCCCCCCCCCTCCCCCTCAACATGTGAAAGAGACCTAGAAGGAATGAGGTGTTGCCGTGGTGACCTTTGTGCACTGCCACTTTTAGCGGACTGACCTGACTGTACTCATTAAAACTAATGTAACGGATCATTCCCCCCTAATTGTTTTCCCTGACAAATTAGTCCTCAGACCCAATGCCTCTTTTGGCCCAGCAGTGGAATATGAGCTAATGAGAATCTCTGCTGTGTGTTTGTGTGCGTGTGTGTCTGGGCATGTGTGTGTATGTGTGCGTGTGTGTGTGTATGCAAGTTTATGTATATGTGTGTGTGTGTGTATGTGTGTGTGCGTGTGAATGTGTGTGGGTGCCTGGATGTGCATGTATGTGTGTGTACATGCGTGCGCGTGCCTGCGTATACATGTGTGCGTGTATGCATGTAAGCTTGCGTATACGTACAAAATTGTTTCTCTAACAGTATATGTGTTTTAAAGTGCAAATTCATTCAGGATATTTACTGCAGCAGAATTAGAGTTCATGCCCTTTTTCTGAAAATGTAGCGTCTGCCATTTTATATCACATTCAACATGATTGATTTGACATAGTCTTTAGGGAACATTATGCACAGCAATAATGATTATAGCAGCAACAAATGGTTCGCACAGAGACGTGAGCACGGCCTCCAATTCTTTTTCTCCTCGACCCAGCCGGTCGGGGTGGCTGGCGTGCCTCACCCCCGGAGTCAAACCCCAAATCCCAGCGAAGGTATTCCGGAGAGGTGGAGTTCGGCGCTCCGACGCTCCGCTTTCAAGGTTGCGGCATCATTGGTATTCAAGCGGAGCGCCGAGCCGCGCGCGTTCCTAATCCCCGCCACACATGGTAATTTTTTCCCCCTCATTCTTCGCCCGCCTCCACCTGTTTCCACGGTCCGCCGGAGAGCTGCGAATCCTATCAGGGGAGCGCGGAGCTCCCCGCCTGGCTCCAGTCCATCACGGGCGCAGCCAGGCTAGGCGGAGGCAGCCGAGCCGAGCCGCGCGGAGCCGGGGGGGGGGAGGGGGGGGCCCAGCTGCGGGAGCCGGGACGTTACCGCGTGACGGATGGCTTCATATCAGGTGTTTAAACCCAGGACCCGCGCCCCATCTGGTAAACGGTCGGGGAAGTGGAGGAGCGCCTGATGAACGCCGAGAAGTGACGCTGCCAATCAGCCTGACCCCGCCGGCTTCCCCCTCACCCCCACTCCCCTTCATCCCCCCTGCTCTCCTCTCCTCTCCCCTCCCCCGATTCTGTCCCTCACACACTCCTCTGAGTCCAGTACAGTTTAGAAACAGACAAGGCCCTATGTATACGTATACCGGGAATGATTCTCAAAACAAAATTTGTCACTACACTTGGAACAACGCTTTATGATTATGGGTTCTTGAGTGTAGATTGATTGGCAAAAATATCAACTTTATCAATTTAAATCTACACAATATATTGCTAAACGTTAAGGGGTCTGAATACTTTCTGAAGCCACTGTAAGTAGGTTTTGGTGGTGTGTGTATGTATTTTGCATGGGCCAAAGGTTGGAGAGCATTAGACATGACTCCCTTATGTCTTGCTTTTGAATATACACTAGGTAGCACACAAAGCCTATGGCCTAAGTTCTCAGCTATGTTACAGTATATGAGGCTTTTTGCAAGTGGAAAGAGTTTGCCATTGACCATATTTTTTCAATCTTTTTTTCCTTATCACAGTTAATAAATCTGTCTATGAAAATCCCACTGTGCAAGCGCAAATATACATGGCAGAAAATAAAATTGCATTGATCGATTTATTGATCTTGAGATCTCACTGCTAAAGCTTCCAGTTCACTCATAATTTATGTATTCATCTGTTTCCAGCAATCGTATTCTTTTGTTGTTAGTTAGCCACCATTTTAAAAGAAAAATGGAGAGGCCTAACCTTCTAGCTTTGGGATGCAGTTCAGAATGAATTATTCAAATGTTTTTGGGATTATCAGTGTTGTAGTTGAATGTTTTCCAATCGTGTACTGCAAGATTTCAGCTGACATCCTGGGACATTTAAGAATATTTGAATGTGTAGCAGAGTTGTGGGCACTCACTGGCAATCATTTTATGATGATTCAACACTCTTTGTGGTCTATGGTTCTCAATGGGAAAATAACCATTGAAGAAAGTGAAGAAAAATAGATAAAGACTTATTGATATTTGGATACACAACAAGGAAATGTTCTAAGATTGTTTCCAGATTATTTCTTGCAGCTAAATGGAAATCTAACCAGCATTATATCTTATATCTATAACATTCTTGAAATACATTTGTTAGCTGGGTCTTGCTAGTATAGTTACTCTCCTTTTTTAACTCTCCTCCTTCACTTTCAGACTGTGTTGCAGTGCCTAAGTAATGCATATATTTTTTACTGTTGCATACACACATACTAAAATAAATGTGTTGTAAGGCATGGTGACAGGACATACCATTTGAAAGCACTAAAACTCACGGTTTTATCTGTGTAACCTATTTTAAGATGCCATTGCTTTACCGACAACAGTTCCTTAGTTTGTTACATGTGTGGGGGGGACCTCACCTTGTCAGCATTTTGGAAATCCACATACTACAAGAAATAAGGTAATGTCAGTGTTCTTTTCATGACAAGTGTCTAGCAGACCAAATGTATACATATATCAGAGAAACATTGATAGACATACTTTCATTCATTCATCCATTCATTATCCTAACCCGCTTATTCTGAACAGGGTCGCAGGGGGGCTGGAGCCTATCCCAGCACACATTGGGCGAAAGGCAGGAATACACCCTGGACAGGTTGCCAGTCCATCGCAGGGCACACACAGCATTCACTCACACACTCATACCTATGGGCAATTTAGACTCTCCAATCAGCTTAACCTGCATGTCTTTGGACTGTGGGAGGAAACCTGAGTACCCGGAGGAAACCCACGCAGACACGGGGAGAACATGCAAACTCCACACAGAGAGGCCCCGGTCGACGGGGATTCGAACCCAGGACCTCCTTGCAGTGAGGCGGCAGTGCTACCCACTGCACCATCCCTGCCACCTTGATAGACATACTTGTACAGAGGAATTCTATTATCTACGTTTTGTATAGGCTCTCTCTAATACGATGAGCCCAAGTGCAACTGTATCTTGCCAGTATTTGTAACGTAATTGCAGAGAAAATGCGTTACCCCAATCCGTGTGTAAGAAAGTTCAGTGTAACTTCAGCTCATCAAAGAACTGATGACGGGCATCTTATAGAAGTGATGACTAAAAAGCATTTTAGGTAGTGACACTACATTTCCAATGGTCTATAATTTGTTTGGCTTGCATAAAACAACAAAAATGTTTGGCCTGCATAACGAAACTAGCATTTTCAATACACACACAAAGTCTGTTGCGCATCAACAGAAACAGTTCTTGAAAGTTTATGCCAAAAAATGTTAAAGTTTTAGAACAAAACAAAAGAGCCTATGTCTCAATAGAGGAGTTTCAAGGAATTTCTCGTCTGAGTCAATATTTCTGTAGAAACACCGTTGACAACACAATAGAGGTGACGTGACCCCATTTTATATCGATGAGAATCTAAATACATTCTAAAAATATTTTATTATTGTTCAGTAAGCTTATAAATAAGGGGCCAGCCTGCTTTGCAATAATAAATAGCATGTAAAATTATGGAATGTGTTTGACTTGTTGATGGGGGTTGGGTATTTGACAAAAACTCCAATCAATGTACCTCAATGAAATAGTATAATAAGCTAGTATTATTGCGAATATTGTACTTATCTTCTCAATCCTTTGCTGTCTGAGGAGAGCTGTAAGGAGAGGGAGTTTGGGACAGAGAGGTAGGGGAGGGTGACAGGCAGGAGGAAGCGCAAACATTTTTTCATGATAAAAGGTGTTGCATAATTTTGTAGGCAAAATGCTTGTTTTACACTTCCTAAGACCCATAATATCATTTAGTTTCCATGTGTTCTTTTGGAGCCGCCAAATATCCTTTTTGGTAAACTGCCTAGACATAGATTAAAACAAACAATGCAGAATGCTCATTTTTGGTGATATTGTCCTCAAATTTAAAAGGGGATTGTTATGATTGGACTCCATTGTGTTTCTAGGCACACCGGCCACAGCTAAAATAATCTATATTCAGTCAAAAATAGAAAATCTTTTCAGTGAGAAAAAAGCTTCCACTTTCACTGTGTTTCAGTTTCTGTATCTTTGTTTTAGTAATATTTGGAGTAATTCAGACTCTTGGGAAACATGACTTTTGGGTTACCTTTCAGAAGAGACCAGAATTATGCTTGTACTGACTATACTAAAGAATAGTAACCATTTTATTTTGGGTATGTCATTTTTAAGCTTGTGTCAAAAAAATGGGCGATACTTTAGGGGTGAACTGCCTTTCTCATAAAAATATGAATTGGCATTAACAAATCTAGTTGTTAACACAAATTAAAAATGTACAAAGACATTACCATAGCTGTAGAGATTAACTTCTCAGTAGTAGTTAGTTAGCGATAATAATGTTTGTCTCAAGTACAACAACATTTTCCTTGGAAAGCTCTGAATTCACAGTGCTGAAAATGTTTAACTGTGTTTACACATGATTTATTCCTCATGGTTTTGGGGTGTCTCGGCACCAGTGGTTCACTTAAGTCATTGATTGGCTAGTATCACAAGAATCCACACACCTTCTCCTTCACAAGGCCTTAATTGGCAGTGGATTGAAAGGAAACCACAAAAACCCACAGACACTGAGGCCCCCTGGGACTTTAGATTGACACCCCTGATTTATTCCATCTCAGTCTCCAGTTGCAGTTGTGCCAGTTCTTGCAGACACAAACATTTCTAATCATGTAGCTGCTCTGGGTTGGCTACTGCAATAGCTTATACATTATATCGAATGTGTATTACAGGGGACTAGTTAGGTTTGTTAGAAAATAACCATCAGTATGAATTTAAAAGATTAATATTCTTTTTATTTTTTATTTTTTTTTGCTTGATTTCACAAACAATTGATTTGTCATTCTAGTTGAGGAAGAAAAACATATATTATACATCCTGTCTCACCTCCTTTAAATACATTTGAGCCATTTAACAAAATCTTTGATTACTGTTGAATCAGAGTATTGTCTACTTGAGCTACCTTCAAGTGAATTTGTCCATTTATTTACTGTGAATTTCTGGTTATTTTTGGAATAGAACATTGATTGTTAGCTAATTTCATCTTGGTACTCAGTGAAATTGAAAACAAGTCAAAAACCAAAGTCAGCAGTTGTGCCTGGAGAAATATTATGTTTGCATTATGTCTTGCACTGTACTATATGTATAGCATATCTGGGAGTATTTCCCTCCTTCAGAAAAAGCAAGCGTCGCAAGGTGTGTGGAAAACGCATTTGGGTGAATGCAGTTCCAGTTGTTAAAACATTTAGTTCTTGGCAAATTAATTTGTAATAACTTTTGTCTCGGCCTGTTTGATGTAAAGGAACTCGTCTGACTAACAGACAAGGACATGTCACACTTGATGGGCATTGTCAATCAACTTTATTGCTCAGGCGTGCGGGGCCAGTCAGGAGTGGTGAGTTATGTTTGCACATGTGTGTGCTTCAAAAGCCTATATGAACTCCAGCACCCACAGGACTCTAAAAGAACCCAGGCCTCCGCAGTGTAGCAATGTGAACATTATACAGCTGCTGCTTTAGGCTGTACTTCCTGCTATAAATATGGCAAGAATCCTGCGATATGTTCCCTATTATGTTCTCTGCGATATGTCTCTCTATTTATTTCCATGACACAGACGGGAAAACTTGTTATTTTTCAAATGAGAGTCGCATGTAACATGGTCATACAGAACAGCTCCTTGTGATTTATTGATGCGTGTCAAAGCACCATTACTTTGCAAAGTGTGAAAAATGATTGAATATTTACAACCTGCCGACAGAAGCTGTTTTGTGAATTAACAAAAGCTCTGGAGAGGTTGGGTCTAATTGCATTATCACGGAAGTACGGACGGTTGTCAATTTTCTTCCACTTAGCTTTTCCCCTTTAATCTGTTAAGATGAAGGTGCCATACGGCGCTTGAATTCAGTAATACCCTGGTGAATAGACATGTTCTCCCAGTAGACCCAGTACCTGTATAAATAGTCAATTGGAGATGATATCCCATCATTCAGTTCTCTTCCCAGCCATTTTCTAGCCATTGTTATTGTTGTTCTCCTCAGCATAATTTTCCCTATTCTTGGTAGCAAATGTGCGGCAGAATTTTGCAATGATTGTCCCGATTTGAAAAGTGGAATTTTATATTTAGCATATTTGCAGCAACCCTCCTAGGCAATAGAAACTCATGTCCATTATTTGTTTACAAGATAGTCTATCGATAAATAAGCAGGTGAGTTATGTTGTTTTCTGTTTTCTGTATTTTACCAGTGTAAAGAGTGCTTAACTCCAAAGAATCAATACTGTACATAGCACACTAGTAATACACATTGCTTTCTTCTTTATTGTTTGATTTGTCAAGGCATACGTTTTTCCACAGGGTAGTATAGCCTCACTAAATGGCCTCAGGTAAATATGTAATGAACTATTATTGAAATTATGTCGTTCAACTCAATGCACACCGATGAAAAAGTCAGAATTTTTTGCAGAATCTATATTCATTGAAGTGTTTTTTCCAAGAAAGCAATACATATAATAATATGATTCAATGATAAAAATGATTCAGATTTATAGCAAGAGATAACACAATGTCACAAGTAAAACAGCACAGCTAATTTCAGATTATTTAAGGTGTATTTAAGTTTGTTAAAAATGGCATATGTACTTGATGTCTGTATTAGATTTTCTCCAATACCACATAGCTAAATATTTTCATTATTGAATTATAAAGTCTGATACTGATTATGGTGAACAGTTTTTTGTGATGCTCAGTAAACTGAAAATGGACTGATCTAGAGATCTTAAAAACCTGGCAGGACAATAGCCTAATACAAAATAAGTCTGTGGAGAAATAACTGACCCGACTGAGCTTTAGAAACCTTTAAAAATATCCATCCATCCATCCATCCATTATCTGAACCCGCTTATCCTGATCAGGGTCGCAGGGGGGCTGGAGCCTATCCCAGCATACATTGGGCGAAAGGCAGGAATACACCCTGGACAGGTCGCCAGTCCATCGCAGGGCACACACACCATTCACTCACACACTCATACACTCATACACTCATACCTACGGGCAATTTAGACTCTCCAATCAGCCTAACCTGCATGTCTTTGGACTGTGGGAGGAAACCGGAGTACCCGGAGGAAACCCACGCAGACACGGGGAGAACATGCAAACTCCGCACAGAGAGGCCCCGGCCGACGGGGATTCGAACCCAGGACCTCCTTGCTGTGAGGCGGCAGTGCTACCCACTGCACCATCCGTGCTGCCCTTTAAAAATATAATCAATTAATTAAAGAAATTCTGCAATGCAGGCCATTTGAAGTTGCTACTTGATTTATAAAACTTTATACATTCAAAATTGAACTAATTAAGTAATGCCCCAGTCTCTAACACCAAAAGAGATTACTCAGAAAGTGTATCAAGTTTCCTTTTCCATTGAATGTGTTTCATTTCTGATATTCAATTTTACCTTGAAATGTCGTTTGTGCTTTCTGCATAGTTGCTAGATCATATTGATTTTTACAAACCATCAAATAGACAAGCTTTCATTACCTGAAGTAACTGGAATTTAGAAGAATGTTTTGATTCATTTTTGTGCATAAAAAAGCTTTTCAAAAATGCTTTTCAATTACTGCTGTTTTCATTCAGTGATTGTTAAGTCGAGTCGCAAAGCACTTAATGGCTTCCTGACTGAGACTGCATTCCCTTTGTGGCCAGGAGTTCACCACAAGATCTGTGAGGAGATGTTGTGTCTCTGACAAGTTTTGACAGACACATAACAAAAACCATAACCTTCACATCTTCTTTTATATTGTTCCATTAATTTTTCAAGTCTTTAGTAGGTTTCTGTGGAATTTAAGTATACTTTCATCCATCCTTTGTCCTCAGAGTTAACTCTGTGTGAACCTTAGTCATGCTTGACAATCTTATCTCTCAATAACTCTTTCCTTTGATAGCTGGGCACACAAAAGCTGTAGGTTTGTCCTGGTTATATACTTGTTCAAAATGAAATCCATGCTTCCATATCTCAATCTGTACATGCAGATACTTGGAGCAGAGGGCGAGGTGTATAGCCTGAATATATCAGATTCAAGTCTGGGTTGAGTCATTTCCAACTGTGACTACCCTGCATAAGCATCATACTCATTACTCTCTGGGTACACGTTGTCAATCAGGAATGTACCTCTCCTCAGAATGGTGTTTTCTCATCATTTCTCTCCTGTAGTGCATTATGTGGCATCTGGTGTGAAACAGCTACAAGGTCATGGGTGAGAAGCATACGAATGCTGAAATGGATGTGTGGACAATAATTACATTAAAAACAATTAAATTCTTTTTGAACACATTTGTGTTTATCTTGGTCTGTGAAGTTAGTGATTTGCCAATATGTGAAATGAATCACAAGCCTGCAGTATGTAGCAAATGGAAGGTATTTTTGTTCTGGAGGAAGCCTACTTTGGAATCGTCGTACAGTGGCTTGAGAAATTATTCAGGCCCCTTCACTTTTTGCACGCAACCCATGATGACAAAGTGAAAGCATGTTTTTCAAATGTATTAAAAATCAAGAACTGAAATCTCCCATTTACGTAAGTATTCAGACCCTTTTCTGTGGCACTCCAAATTGTCATCAGATGCATCATGTTTGCTTGAATTATCCTTGAGATGTTTCTATTAAGTCCAAGGAATTCTTTGTAGACCTCCCTGATAAAATTGTGGTAAGGCATAGATCAGGGCAAGGGTATAAATCCATTTCTAAAGCTTCAGTATCCCCAGGAGCACAGGATTACCTGGTTTTATGAGACAAAATTGAAGTCTTTGAGCTGAACTCCAAGCACTATGTCTGGCAAACACTGGGCACTGCTCATAAACTGGCTAATACATCCCTACAGTGAAGCATGGTGGTGGTAGCATCGTGCTATGGGGGTGCTTCTCAGGGATATGGAGATTGTCCAGAATTGAGCTGCTCCACAGTGCACGTGACCTCAGACTGGGGCGACCATTCACCGTTCAGGATGACAATGACCAGAAGCATACAGCCACAGATAACACTAGAGTGGCTTTGAGACAAGTTTCTGACAGTCCTTAAGTGGCCCAGCCAAAGCTCAGACTTAAAACCCAAAGAACATCTGAGGAGAGACCTGAAGATGGTCACCTGAAGACACTTCCCATCTAATCTGACAGAGCTTGAGAGGATCTGCCAGGAAGAATGGCCCAAAACCAGGTGTGCAAAGCTCATAGAGACCCAATAAGAAGATTATGTATCTGAATACTTATACAAATCAGAGATTTCAGTTTTTTACTTTTAATAAATTAGTTTTCACTTTGTCATTATGGCTTACTGAGTGTTGATTGATGGACAATTTTATCAATTTAAAATGAAACCACTGGGGAAAAAAAGTGAAGGGGTCTGAATACTGTAAGCAACTGTATTTAAGAAAATTAAGGAATTATGGTGACACCTGCAAAAGAGATGACTTCACAGATCATGGGTCTCCTCAACTCCTGCCAGTCCTTTGGTACAGTAAGCAGAAGCAGATGAGTACTGATGGTGTGGAGAAGACTATTCCACTACAAATGCTAAATGTCTCCAGTGAAGTAGTATTTTCCGCCACTGGAGGACCCAGTTGGTTTTATATGGGCCTTGTTTAGGTAAACAAGCTCAGCTTGTGGGTGTAATTTTGTTATTGTTCCTGAGTGGCCAGCTAATGACCGTGTGTTTGTGTGTTGCAGGTGGTGGCTAGGGGGGGTGTTGGTGGAGGAAGTCTGTGCGTCCATGTGTGTCAGCCCCCCTTGTCTCCAGCCCCCTCCACCCCCCAACCCCTGCATAGGCGAGGTATCCTGTGTGTAAATTGCAGGCCGGGCAGGGCGGCCAACTTCCAGGAACCGCAGCAGCAAAACACCGCTGAGTGTTTCCTGGTCTTTTATACCGTTATCAGCAGACAGAAGAAATGCTCAGGCCCTGTCTTCCCCTGCAGGTTTCCTAAACAGCCATCTTTGTGCCTCTGGCATCAAGATGTTTTCGCTTGATTGCCGTGAAAAGCGTTACAAAACACCAAGGCCACAGCGAGTGTGGAAAAATGTCCTTATGATAACAGAGGAGCTGTGTTTGTCCCATGCTGCATCATGGTGACCTCCAGTGGTCTTGTTTTTCTGTATATATACCAATCATAACCGTCCCTCCTGAGCACATCCCATGTACCACAGCCAACTACTTTGTAAAGGTAATGATAAATGGTAAATGGTTGCCATTTATATAGTGCCTCTATCCAAAGCGCTGTACAATTGATGCTTCTCATTCACCTATTCATACACCAACAGCAATTGGCTGCGATGCAAGGCACCAACCAGCTTGTCAAGAGCATTTGAGGTTTAGGTGTCTTGCTCAGGGACACTTTGACACACCCAGGGTGAGATGAAACCGGCAACCCTCCGACTGCCAGACGACTGCTCTTACCGCCTGAGCCAATGTTGCTGAAACATCCCTTGTCATCCACAGGAACATCCCCAGTCACTGTAAGAAGAATATTCCAGGCTGCATAAATGAGCATGGAACCTTGAACACTAACTGTATGCCTAAATAAACATTTGCCTCAAGTACAAAATTACAGCATTTCTGATTGGCCTTAGAACGCATACTACTGTAAGGCTGAAACTTGGATGCTTACATCTGAGCCAAGTGAGAATATATTGTATGCCTTCCCCTCCACCTGTATATGACTCATCTGGGACAACCAGCAGCAATAGCTGCCACAAGGTAATGGCTTGTAAAACTATCTCCTCCTAAATCCAGAGCAGCCTGGCACAGAGATGCTCCTGTTTATTTTTACCAGGATATTTGACTCTTAAATAATAATTTGCTTATTATGATGGAAAGTTTCTCTTGAGCTAGAAGAAATACTATTAGAAATGTGACACCTCATTTTACTCAAAATATATTTGGTTTATTCATTAAACCTGTATACAGCTGCAGTAAACCCTGATGAAAACAATAGCTCTTGTCTTGTTTTGCCACTTGACTAGATCTGCCTTCCAAAATGAAAACTGCTTGAACAAATGTGTCTGTGCCTCAGAGTAACAGACAAGACATCTAATATTTTTTAAAAATCCACTTGGAAAAAGCTTGGTATTGGATATAAGGAGAATTATTTTTTGGAAAAGTAGCTCAGACTCTGGCTCTGACTGACTGCGAATTGTGAGGACATTCGTGCAGCGGGTCTGTGATCAAGGCTGCTAGCCGCTCTATAGCTCGATGGGCTGAGACGAGTTCCAGATGGTCTGGGGAAAGTACTTGCCTTGGGTTAGAACAGGGTAGCCTGCACTTCTGAAAGAGCAAAACAGATAGGGCGCGCACGCAGTCGTTCACACACAAACATAGGCAGACGCTCACTGGCAAACACCCCAAAGAAGAAATCTAGTACCTGAAAAAGCAACCAGTCGTCCATAGGGAACCAATCCTGTCCATTGTTCACATATACTTGACCCTTTCAACCTGTTCATGACACAGATGCCGGCTACCTCAGTCACCTCCTACTGTTTGGATCCCGCCTACTCTGCACCTGGCTAAGCTGAGCCGTTCCGTCTGGAGGCAGAATACCACAGCAGTTCTCTCCAAACCCAGAGAAAGCGGACGGTCGTGAGAGGCGCTTATCGTGGTTGCTCGAAAACGTGAATGTTCGGGGTTTTTTGCAACATGTTTTATTGTCATACAACGTAAAGCTGCATCTAGAAGACATCGAATTATAAAAGTGTTAATACACGAAAAGAAGACTCAGTTCTCTGGTGCCGCGAGAGGAAAGGCTGTGTACCATAGGATCATTCTGTGCTGCGCCTGCATCTCAATTTTATTCGCCGCTTTTTTGTAGACTGTCTGAAGCTTTATTGGAACCGTGCGCCGCTGTTCTTGTGTGGTGAAGTTTTTTTTCTGACAGTCCCGACGTGTTGGACGTCTAATAAACAAGTCTGAATAACATTTCTCATTTTAACGGCTCAATCTTAGTCGGGGACTGGAAATTAATTTTGTCTTCACAACCACGTAACGCATGGTGGGAATTTCTGCCCCTTTTCAGTGTAAGTAGCGTACTCTATTTCCTCTTAAATGCCTTGCAGTACAACCGACGTACAGACGTTATTGTAATGGTACAACAGTATTGTTTATAATTTGGGGGAAATCATGGATGTGTCGAGCAATGTTCGATTATCAAATGCTTGTTTATGTTTGTTTTTATAACCTAACATCCTTTAAAAAGACGAAACGATTCCAGTGAAATATCCTGTAACATTCCCGCATAGTAGCCTACGAAGGTTTCACATGAAAAGTAGTATGCTGCACACACACATAAACACACCCGCACATGAACCTTGTAACGATAGACTATATCATAGTGTCTTGAATATTTGTATTTGTTGGTAGCCTATTATTTGGCCTAAATTGGTGTTTTTATTGTTTTGGTTTTTGTTAACGATTATCGCAAATTGGGATGATGAAAGGTATCTGAAGTTGAAGGCGTTTCATAACATTCTGCTTTACACTTACAGTAAATGAGGAAATTACTTTTGACATCGGATTTTGTGCATTAATATTAGAGTCATAAAAATCTGAGGGGCCACATAAAATTCCGTCGGGCTGCGAACCGCCGAGGTGGATTTCTAGGCTTTGTTTTCCTAAATACATTGGTGGTGGTTCCTAAAATCCAGAAGCTCCTAATCCAAGCAAACCAATGTCTTGTTACTAATAAGTGTTGAACTTTAGCCGTTCGTGTTTTTTTGGGGAAAGTACATATTAATTGTCAATACAGTAAATCAAACGTAGGTCCTGCTTTGATCATTTCAGTTTGTTGCATCTGGTATATCATAATAATGCAGGTGGAAGCTTCAGTGCATTTGAAGGGATAAAATATGTTATGTGGGTGTGAATTCATTTGTGGAATCTCATGAACTGCAGAAGCTGGGCCTAAAAAAACAACTGTAAAATAATAGCTTGCCTCTACATTTGACAAAGGTAACGTATGCTATATGATTATAAAATTAAGAGATAGGCAGACATGCTATAAGATACATAATCAAACAAAATGTGAAGGCAAAAGCACCCCATATTGGTACAAGATTCCATGTGGCTTTCAAACAACTAACTACTTTGAATAACAATCCGTTGCGTTTGAAGTTGCGTGTGTATTGACTAACAATATACGTGTCAGCTGCCAACCTGAATTCAAGAAACGTATCAATTCAGGACAAAATCGGTTTTAAGTGGCCCGTAACAGAGCACTCTTAACACGCATGCAAAGCGCAGTTCATCATTAGCCAGTCTGTTCACTCCCTCTCACCAGGCGATGATCCTGTCAGATCTGATTTTCTCCCTTCCATTAGCGATAAACATCAGCTGACAGGCGACTAGCCGTGTACCCATTTCATTGTTTGGGGGCTTATGCACAACGCTCTATCCCTAAAGTTGGGCGCTCCTCAGTGGTTGGCATCTGGGATTTTTGCATGTGAAAAACCCGAACCAGCCACAATTGTCAAATGCATCTCTTCAATCCATCTTGATATTTATTTCTTCTCTCCCGCTGTTACTTTGTGGGAGAGAAAACTTTAGGCTGCGTGACTGAGGAGTGAAGTTGAAGAAGTAATGTTTGGGATGAGCATGGGAGTTTGAAGGGGATGGGGAACGCTGAAATTATGAAACGTTCACTATATTTTTTAATTCCCCTTTTCCCTCTGGGAACGAGAGCTCTGTGGACTTCAGCGTGTCCTTTTATCCAAAAAAAGAATATTATTGGCAGCCTGGGTTTGACTGTAGATAATGGCTCTCACGGGTTTCATCAAACCAAAAAAAAAAAAGCACGTGGGAAAGTTTTGCCATTCCATATTCCAAGTAAACAGTGCTTTGCACGCGGTAAAACGGTTGTATTTTAAAACACGTGTAGTTCCTACACCCTTTAGAAACAGGCCGTTTCCTACATTTTGTGAGTTGTTTTCAAGGGTAGACAGATAATGTATGGAAAAAAAAAGTATACACCCCATCCTTACATTTGAAGCATGAACTGCGCTGCAAGTCCATTGTGAGGCCACATTGCTTTGTTTGTGCAGTTGTGCTGTCTGGTAAACGGCCAGCAGATATTAGCCTAGCTATCTCAGAGTTTGGAAAGTAGGCATTGCTTCTTTAATTAAGGTGGTATACGTCATGCTAGGAAGAAATTTCCAGAGAGACTGACAAATGTTTTATTTATTTATTTATTTGCTTACTTAGTGCACTTCCGTGTCCACCCTGCCGTGGGAGCATAATTGCTGGGGAAGAAAGTGCTTTTAGAATCCTCGCTCTAATCTGCGACCCATTAATTTACCATCTTTTTATTTTTCCTCCTCATTTTCCCCCTATAACCGGAGAATCTATAGACACTGCTAACAGAGAGTCGGCAGTTTAATTAAAGCAAACATTAAAGCGGGGTTGCTGGAGGTAATTGTAAGCGATAAGTGCTGTGTGTGTTATCTGCCAGGACTGTTTAAACAGCAGCATCCTCTGTGACCAGCTGTACAGCGGGCAGTCGGCCTCACACCTGTGTTTGGGTCAGAGGGGAACAGTCTGAGTACTTTTCTCACTGATGAAATGATGGAGCTTTTTTAAATTCCAAAATTGTTGACTTTTTTGATACCTATATTTAGACCGTTTCTGACAAGTTTTCACAATCCATGATGACATATATTTTCATACTTAATATTCAAGACCTATTCTAGGTTCTGTGTGTGTTTGTTTGTGTGTGTGTGTGTGTGTGTGGGTGAATGTATGCATGTGTTTGCATGCACACTCATTTTCTGAGTGAAATAATTTTTTAACATTTATTATTTATTTTAATGTCAAAAATATTAATGGATAAACAGGCTAATCATTTTTGTCCCTGAAATTGGGTGAAGTAGTTATTCCTCTCAGGGTTCCATCCTATGCAGAAGTATATGCTTTATTTTAATAATCATGAATGTAAAGGTCTTATACATCAAAACAAAGAATATATATGTTAGACCAACCACAAGCAGTCATCTTAAAATATTTACATTTCAATATTTACTATGAATATTTGAGTTGATATCATTCATGCTTTTGGCTGAAAGCCAAAGTGTTGTTAACTCATTGTGCTAACTATTGTTTGTGAAGATGCTACCTTTCCCATGCGACAAAATAGAGTTCCCCTCTCTGTCTTTCTGAAAAGGGTGTCTATGCATTCATGCATGGCTGCATGTGTGTGTGTGCGTCTGCATTTATATTATGTCCACGTACATATGTGCCCTCAAAAAACAGTGCTACATTTCTTCTGTAAAGATGGTAGATTTCCATTATACCGAAAAGGCCGAATATATTAAAGATATGTGCTTTTTCTATATCGGATACCAGACAGATAGTATATCTGGAGGTTTTGGTTCGGTCCATGTTGCTTTAAATGTAAGTGTCACACGGAGTCTCCTTTAGATTCAATTACAGGCGCATCCCTTTCTGTAGATTGTGTCAGGTAATCACACTGAATTGTCGAAACCGTGTTCGAGAGAGGAGAGCCACTTCTTTGTGAGCGGAGCGGACTTGCTTCTGCATCAGTTGCCATAGAGAGCGGAGAATGAATTATTGATAGGACCGATATCTGGCAGAATGCATGCTTAAAAATCGATAGAAGGCATTGATAGCTACAGATTTATCAGTAAGCGGAATGCAGTTGAGCGGTTATTGAATTTCACTGCTCGTGAAAGCATAATGCAGTGGAGAAGATCAGTGGCTTTTTATTGTATTGTGGGGCTGGACATTTTACAAGGGCCAATATAATTTGAAGGAAAATATTTAAGAGCTACTAGCATGATTTATTAGGCTGGTTTATCTGGAGGCTGTGAATCACCAGACAAGCTGAACGAATACCTTTTTTTTCCCTACAATAACTGGGTTCAGCAGAACCAGGCGGTGACTGTGATATTCACCAAAAGGACAAACAAAATCACGCCTTTCCTAAGCTTCTTCTGTATTATTTTGCAGTTTCCAAGCACATGAAGTGGGACTTAAATGCGACATTAATTATGTATAGTCTTAGAAAGGCACTTGTGATGAGCTTGTAATGATGATGCGACATGATTTCTGGATGAGGTTGAAGGGTTTTTTTTTCTCCCTTGATTGCCACCTCTGATTGGCCGTTGCCTTGACGTCCCAGTTTGCTGCACCTGACTCTGTTGTTCCTGGGAGATGGGGGGGCGGAGGGGGGGTGTGGACCATGCTCGCCATGCAGCCTTGTGGTCCAGCAGACAGGTGTCTCATTTGCCTGCTGTTTGGCAGTTCTGCCGCAGTCCTTCCGTTTGGTCCTCCTCACACCCTACCCTGTCTCCTTTTAATTCTAAATTGAGTCGCCAATTAACTCCACTCCCTCTCCCTTTATGCTGATCTCTCCCTTTTTCTCATTTTCTCCCTCTTTCTCACACTTTCTCTCCTTCTCACGCACACAGGCACACACACACACGCACGCGCGCACACACACGCGCGCTCTCTCTCACTGTTTATTTTCCTGCCTCCATCTGGACAGAGCTGATATTGTAATCGCCCTAATGCACATTGCCTTCCTCCTCAGACACACACACAATGTACCATCCTGACAAGTCTCCTTTTTTATTTCAGATAAGCCGGGGATGTGTGTTTAATGAATACAAAGCCGTTGTGTGTCGCCGTGCACTCGGCCAGAAGGTAATCTTATTGAATAGGTGCTTTTCAGTGATGCGGGACTCGATAACAGCGGCGGAGTGAAGATGTAACCTGTTATCTTGCGTCTCCTCTATTTTTCTGTCACAGAATTTACATTTAAAGATTAGCTGTAAAAGGGTAAGAGATTCAGGGTGGTGAAGGTGTTAGGAGGGGGTGGAGGGTGTGGGCGCGGGGGTTTTGTGGGAGTTGGGGGTGGGGCGGGGGTGCGGTGGGGGGAGTAGGCAGGGTGTGTGCGTGACACAGTCGAAGAGGGCCTATGTTAGTACCTCCAATCAGCTGTTCAGTATATAGGTAGCGGGTTTCTGCGGTTACCTTCTGTCTGTACTTGGGTTTTTGTTTAGAGTAGCTTTAACACTAAGAATCATAGACGACACAGATTATTTATGGACTTATTCCCATAAACACTTGATTGATGCGGAATATGAGCTGTGTAATACCTTGATTAGGTGTTCTTTTATGAGGTTACTGTTGTTGAAGGGTAGGCTTGGGCGTTTACTGTGAATCTATAAAATCCATCAATAAAACAGCCTTTATTTTCTAATGGACAGTGTGGGACATGGATCCTTTCCAAGCCGAGAACGCTGAGATGCTTTTGCCCTCCAGGGTATGGGGATTCATCAGTGCTTTCACGTTTTAATTGCGTTCATTGATAAACAGAATATTATACTAGTAGCAGTTCAGTGCCATGGCAGCTTTCAGAGTCTATTATTGATCAGATGTTGGGAAAGAAGAATTGACATTTTTTCCTCTCTTTCTGGGCTAGGTTCTTATTGCGCGTGCTTCAAGACATATACTTTTAGCGCACGTTTCTGCGGCTTGTACGCGATCCTGTACTAATAAGCAGAGTTCATTAATGAGATTGAGAGCGCCCTCATTAATTTTGATTTATTGAGCTGTAAATTTATTCCTAAGAAAGGGTATCAACTCCAGCAATGTCACAGCAGAAGAGAAAGGAGAGAAATGTGCGATTAAGATTCGCTCCGAACCCTTGGTGGTGCCTCCTCCGAGATGCACGGATCAATAGGCAGAGACAATAGGCCCCTTTGTTTGGACTGCACATATTGATATGCTCAGTCAATTATTGCTTGGGAGAATATTGCACATATGAGCTGGCAGCTCTGGGGTGTTACACACTGCGAGCACCACATCAGCCATCTTCCAAATTGGGAATAAAATATACCTGAATGTTTCTGTATGTGTGTTTGTGAGCATGGGTGCAATAATAAAGAAAAAAGTGTGTTTATTTATTTATTTCTTTATTTTTGCAGAGATGCCATCGAGCATTCAGAGTTTGGGCAGATATAAATTGTAAGGTGTATGCTCCAAGTTAGGGACCCCGTAGAAATGTTCTGTGTTGATTTTAAACAGTGTTGTACTTAGGATGGCCTTGATAATTCATTTGAGCTGCATTGTGAAATAGAGTAAATTGCGACCTGGTGCAGTGCAGTTTCCTGCTACTGTCTGCCCGTGTTAGAGAAACTGGTCGGACAATGGGAATGCGGTGTGGCTTGGGAGAAGATGGTGGTGTTTCTGAACTGCCAGCAGGTGCTCCCAAGGTAAATGCCCAGTGTCAATTATTTAGAGGAGAGATGATTTTTAAGATGTGGAAAAGTGGTACAGAGACAGATAGGTGCTGAGCTGGGGTGGGAACTGATTTGCTAAAATGCTGTTGAATCTATTATGATTATTGAAATACTTGAATGAAATTCAACCAGGTATCAGTCTGTTGTCTAAGGAATACTTTTGAATTGGTTTTATTGTTATCCTATGTTAGTGTTTTTTTTGTTGAAAGAAGAAAACCCATTCAAAGTTATTACAAAATAAAATACTAATTCAGAACATTTCTGTGACTTCCTGCTAGATCAGTTCATGAGAGTACACATGAAGAACAGAATGTAGACACAAAACACTTTATTACATTTATAACAGCTGTGTTCCCTTAACAAGCTACAAATTAAAATAAATGTTGTGAGTTTTTGTAGTTTATTATACAGTAGGATTATCAGTTTCAATAACCACTGATTTCACACACTACAAAATGGTAAAAATACATTGTTTTTTGTGGCATACTAGTATTAAGGACATATCTGTAGCATCAAGGACAGAAGGCATACGAGTCTTCTTCCTGTAATGTTTCCATAATTTGCAATAGTGTTTTACAGCTTTTTAAACTCTAGAGCCTGCCTAGTGATGAGCATCTTTCCAGAATGTTCTGTACTATTTGTAAATACAAGGAACATGGTATTCGATTCTTTATGGGACACACAGTAGCTATTTTGGCCTTAGGCATGCTGCTTCCTCGATGTCGATTCAGAAAAAAGTAGTACTGGCTGAATTAACTGAAATAAAATGTAATTGACTCTGGATAAGGGATCCGCTATGCATATAAATGGCGCTATATTGGAAGTTATTATGAGTGATCCCAGCGTGTGCTAGTTTATGTGTCCTGGGTTGAATAATTACAAAACAATAGTGCAAGCAGGAAGGGACAGAAGGCTTGAGGAGGATTCCATGCCAGTTCAATCAAGGGAGCGGATTAGAGCATTGTTAACTTTTTCAGTGTAAAACAGCTGTCTGGGGTCCGTGATTCGGACTCTATAACTTGGCTGATGGTACAGCGCAGTCAAATATAGACCTGCATCTGCGACTAGGGTCTGCTAACCTGCCAGCTGTAGCCTGAGAGGCGCCCTCTTTCAAGGTCTGAACAATGATCCTAATCTAGATCTCCTTAGCTCAGTGGTCTCCAAGCCTGGTCCTGGAGAGCTACTGGGTCTGCTGGTTTTTGTTTTCTCCTTAAAATCATCACCCTGTTGAGACCCAGGTAACCAGGCGAGGTGAGTTAAGTGTGAGTTAATCAACTGCTCTAAGTGCAGAGTTAACAACAAAAACCAGCTGACCCTGTAGATCTCCAGGACCTGGGTTGGAGACCACTGCTTTAGCTAATCCTATTTAGAGACAATTCCACTGGAGAAGTTTTCTCCAGAATTCATTGTGACTTGCCACCTAATGAAAAGACTTAACTGGATTAACAAGGAGACCTGTTCATGAAAATCACCAACAACAGAAGTGCACAGGTGTTTGTTGTACTACTCATATTGTTGGCCACATTAAAGCTGTAAATGTTCCTCATTGCGTGGTGGGTAACAGTGTGAAAGTCTCCGTGGTCAGTAATTTCAACACATGAATGCTGCTACCTCTCTGAATGCATTATAGTTATTAAAATGATCTGAATCTGATCCACACGGTTACTGTCTGTGACCTTATTTCATGATTCATGAAATTAATAAATAAACAAATAATTTAATAGTCTGTCTGCTTGCCTAAGTGGAATGCCTGACACCTCTCTGTCTTTTGCTATTTCAAGAAATTTGTGATGGATTCAGCAAATGTAATAATAAGACCATATGCAAAACATACAATGTCTTTTACACAGCAGTAAAATGGCAGAGAATAAATCTGCTCTGCCTTATAAGGCTAGAAATGTTTTAAGATGGTTTGTGTGTGTGCCAGTAATGACTTTTCCATCTGCTCTTGTGTCTCTTCATCAACATCTGCTTTTTTGTACAGTACTTCAGCAACAAGTATTCTTTATTTGACACAGTCTCCAGCTCTGTTCTTGCTATTAAGTTAGCCTTGACTACTGCTTGGAGTCCCAGATATTCACATGTGCTTGCCATTACCCCCATACCATTCACAAAATGTAATAACGTTTTGGGGAAAGTGTTGTTTTTCACTTTTTCCATCACTGTGAAGAATTTTTGGATCTGGTTTTAATGTTCCCCCAGTGACTGGACAAATTACTGCCTCTCTGTGCTTTCTGGACACTTTAATGAAATAGTGCCCTTCCAAAAACGTCTCGTTTCCAAAATGTGGCGTACTCGTAGGCGACGTCTGACTCTCCAAAGGATTCTTTCGCCGCCGTCCCACTCGACGCGTAAGAACGGGAGACGCGTTAGCAACGAGCCGCTTCCCCCGCTGAAGTCGCATTTTCGGGAACGTGCGCACGCGCTCTTGTTTGGCAGGGCCGATATGATCTTAATCAGCCGTTTCCTCCTTGGCTGTATTAAATTGTCCACACAGTAATTCGCAGCTGTGGAGGGATCGCATGTAATGGTACAGCTGCAATTTTATGTTTGCGAATTTAAGCTTATCTGTTTTTTATGCTTTTTTTCCCTCATCGCCATATGGGAGATGCTGCCAATTTGAAATCAAGTCAAGCATATTTGTAAATTGCACATGACCTCAAACACGCCTGGTGTTTTACAGAATGCTCCAGTGCTCAGAAGCAACATCAAGTATACTTGTGCTTATAATTCTATTCATTGACATTATTTAGTCATTGCGGTTTTATCTCTCACATGGATACAATTTGAGTATGGAGTCTGCAGTTGTTCTTGATTCGAATAGAGTAAGATGGCTGTTAATCATGCGAAGTGCTCAATAACAATTGTAGCTAGTTCAGATAGATGCTTGAAATTGTGTCTGAAATCATCTGTGTGCATTCTGGGATTGGTTTGGCTGTTTTGAAGCAGCAAGGTATTTGTGGCCACTAATGTCCAATACAATTCCCAAAATCTCTGTAAAAAACTTAACACATCCAAACCCATGTATCTGAACAGCAGTTTTAACATACCACAAACAATTTATGACAATCATAATCATTGTAATTCCACTGCAAAACTGTGTAGTGTAGGATAGGGTAGAAATCGGCAAGCAAACAAGACCAAATCAAGATCAGCAATCACATGGGGGAAGGACTTAAGACATGATTGACAGTGATGGGATGTGATAGCTTTTTTTTAAAACCTTGGGGAAAATAGCCAGTTGGGCTTGAACACATGTTATGCGTTCTTAAAATCATGGAATTCTCCTCAAAATGGCTTCCATGTTTGTGGTTACTTGGAAGGAAAGTGCAATCTGGCTGGTCCGTGTCAATGTACTTGCTTTGGGGCTGTTTTGTAGAATCCAATTTTGAAAACCAGTGCTGGGTTTGAGGTTCTTCTCATTTAACAATGAAAGCAAACGTGGGCAAACGGCGGTTCCTCTGGGGTAGCGGCTAGCATGTACGCATCGGTTGGGGAGCAGGGAATGGTAAAATCTGTGCCGCACGGCACTGTAAAGGACACATCGTGTTATTTTAAGTTTCAAAGAAATCAGGCTCATTCCCTTGCTCCCCCCTTGTCCACCTACTCTGAAAGCTATGAGGAGTGGTACACTAGGTTTGCCTGTGACTCGCATCATACTCTGCACCCTGCTGAATTTTACATGTAAAGAATGACTATATTCAAAATAACCTTATTTTCAATTAGCATATGCAAAGGAGCTCCTTCTTTCCCTTACTTGTTTTCAGTTACTCAACTACATTCATGTGTTCAATGGCTATTTGTGACAGTTACCCAGTATGGAATTGAAGATTTCTCTGTGGTACCATACATATGCAGATGATCCAAGTTCAAGCACAATGCAGTGAGATGGAGTATGCAGCATTCATTGAGAATGGATTACAATACATGTCTGCAGCTATGAGTAAATCGAGTAACATACTTCCTGTTCTACAGCCACGTTCTCGCTTGTTGTGGCAACGGGGCTGAGTAAAATTTGCTGCATGGTGCATAGGTGGGGTGTAGCTTCTGCGGGGTTCTGCTGGCTGGGGAAATTAAGAATTTGTGGAACTCAAACTGATCTCAGTTCAGTTAATGCCGCTAGTTGATGCGGGACTTCTCAGAGCCACTGAAAGGAGAGGAGATGGATGTGCTTTGGATCCAGATGGAAGGGTGGAGTCTGTCTTTGCCTGCTGCTGTCATGGAAAGAGGCGGGGGTGGTAGAGATTGATTGGAGGGTGTGTATCCAGGACAATATCAGCACCAGCCAGAAGAGAAGAGAGGAAGGGTGTGCAGAAGAGGAGCTAGGGAGCAGACCTAGGAGTTTCAGTATGTGGACACAATCGCAGAGGCAGGGCCCATAGGAGAAAAACCAGAGAAAGGACCGCAAATGAGGTTTGAACAACGGTCAAGAGAGACAACAGGAGACCATGCCCCCTGTGTGTATTTTGTTTCCTAGTCATAATGCCAAGAGGATTGAGGCTGTAACCAATTTTCAGCGCTGTAATGTATTTTTAAGATTCTCCACTGGGCTTGCGCCAACGTCAAATTGCCTCTTTTAGAAAAGCCGCTTGGCTCAGATTTGACAGCATTGAAGGAGTGAAGAAGATTAACTGAGAAGTAGACAACATTTATTGAATACAATCATGTTTCCAGGTTGTTTTACTTTTTGCGAGCAACAGTCTAGCTGTTTGTAATGTTGGTATCTGTTACTCATCATTTTTTGGTTCCTCTCCCAATTCATGTTACATGTTTCTCTGGTCTTAATCTATTACCTTCAAGAGGCCATGGCCTTCCCAGGCTTGAAGGGTTGTGCTATTGTAGTTTACATTCACAGTAAAACGTAATTCTTCGTAGCCCAGCCATTTCAGGAAAATATGTTCACTTACTTTTCTTAATCTAGACAAAAAAATACGCAGAAGGCCTTGGGTGCTGACTCACAGAGTGAAGGAAGTTCATAAAAGACAGGCAAGAGGCAAGACATGCCTTTCATGTTTTCATATATTACATTGATCCAGAAGAAATATGGATGTCCCCAAACTGTATTATCATTGTCATATCAATCTGCCCTAGGCCAGTGGGAGGTGTGAAATTAATTTGGATCCTCATTCTCTTATTAGCCAGTTGTTGTCGTTAATGCCAGTTGTTGTCGTACAAATATCTTTGTGTCTGACTCAGAGGAACAGTTTGTGTGGCTGTTTAGTGTCTTTGTGTGGCTTTGTTTACCAGAGGGCTGTGCAGGGGGTTGAGGTGAAGGAGATGGAGCAGGGGAGGGTTTCGTGGTCAGTTCAATCTCCTTCGAGGAACTGCAACCGAGCGTTTCTCCGAAAGGCAAACAAGTTTGATGTCGCCGGCGTGTTTTATCGTCTTCGCCCGTCAAAGATTTATTGTGCCGTTTGCGCGGGGCTACGCGGTGTAAATCATCGCTGAGTGTATCAGGAGCAGTGGGCAGAGTAGGCACTTTTCCCCTGCCTGGCACCCCGCAGGCCTCAAAAGGATACGGCGCGAAGTTAAATATCACCACCGCCGTCTAAGAGGCCTGTTCGGTACATGGGAATGCACATCTGCATTTCTACACATCTACAGATCCTACACATAGGCTGTGGAGTTCTCCACAGCTGGTGTTTATAAAAAAATGAAGCAATGGGGGAAAGAGAAGTTGTGGGAGAAGAGAATTTGTGTGAGAGACTGCAGTCACCCCCCCCCCCCCCCCATGTAACAACCACCCCCCCCTTTCCCTCTGACAACCCAGGGCTGCCTTGTATTTGATTTAGTGTCTAAGAAGCTTTCTTACCAGTGGGCGAGTGATGCTAATGGCCCACATATGCTCCAAGACAGTATTTCATTTTACAAGTCAGACGTGAGGCGATCTTGATTCAGGCAAGGTTGAACATAACTTATCCCCTCACCACATGCTGTTATGTTTTATTTATATTTCCAGTTCCCTTTCTCCCTATTCTCTTCTCTCCCTCTCTCTCTCTCTCTCTCTCTCCCCCCCTCTCTCTCTCTCTCTCACTCTCTCTCCCTCTCTCGCCCCAGTGGTGACAGTAACTTTATTTAGCATATTGCACACACATAATGTGCACTCCGTGTGTGCACTCTCAGTTCGGAGGGCTGTTCTGTAGACATCATATCTGCAGTACCTGTTGTCATGGAAACAACAGCAAGGCCCCACAAGCCCATCTCCCATTTCTGTGGGAACGGCACGGAGCGCCCCGTGGCTGTGCAGCCGGCACAGGGGAGCGAGGTGGGGTCGGTCCAAGCGGGAGGCGCGGCTGCGGACGTCGGCGATTTCGGCCGACAGCCTCGGTGCCCGGGCCCTCGGGGTTCGTTTGTGCGACGAGATGAGTTTGTTTCCCGCCAGCCCTAATGTTGCAATTCAAAGGTAACAATCAGTAATGGCTACAGCCAGACTCCCCCTGGCTGCGTGTCTGCCTTTGAACTGAATGTAAATGTTGATTAGCATTTATTCTATCACTTTCTGTGTAATCCAATTGAGCCATTTCTGACTACAGAGCTCATGCTAATTCTCTATTGATGGGTCTCACTTATCAAAAAGCATTGACAAAAGCAGGTGGCAAGTGCACACAATTTTTTCTGGACTTGAGCTTTGTTAGCATTCAAGAAAATAACCTTTTCCATGTTGTCCATTTGCGCCACGATGTAACATAATGGAATATTTCTTACAAGCTTAAGTTGTGGTAACCTGGGGTAGGAGGTGGGGGGTGGCCTGGAGATTAACTGTAACAATGCAGTGACCTAAAGCCACAGCGATAAAAACACAGTGGAACCTTCCTCTTTCTTCTTCAGGGGAAAAGGTGGGGCCGAGCTGGCGACAGTGTCGTGTTTTCGGAGTCCTGACCTCCGGACAGCGGCGTGTTTGGGCAGTTCTAACCCTGGTACTTTTTTTTTGGGTGTTCCTCGCCGACGACAAAGTGGCAGGGGCTTGTTGATGCCCCGGGCGGCTCTTGGCGGAAGGCAGATACGGCAGGCCGCGGGGCCGTGACAGCGGGGTCAGGCTCGAAGCGCAACCGGTCCCGGCTTCCGAATTTAATTACCTGAAGAGCAAAACATCCCGGCCGGAGAGTGTGTGAAAGCGGGATATCTGGCAGCCCCAGTCCACCGCTCCGACATCCTGCCCGGTGGGCCTGGCCCTGTCCGTCCTGCAGCGTCAGGGCCGGTTCCTGACAGCGAGCTATCTCTGCCGGGCCCCTGGTTCCTTCCATTCAGCAGGCATTGTGTGCAGCAGGGCTGGGTCAGGAATCGCGGGTTCCTGTTGGTCTCGCACTCTCAGCTCACGAGCTCCGGCCTCACTGACAGATTTCTCTGGTTTTATTTTGTTTTGTTTTGGGGGGTTTTTTTCTGAGGGGGATATAGAAGTAATCCTTTTAAAAAAAGAAAAATGCCTACCAAGCGTCGCTGTAGACCAGCTGTGACCAGCTACGACCAGCTGTGACCAGCTATGACCAGCTGTGACCAGCCGTGACCAGGAGTTCTTGGAAGTATCTTGCCCTTACATGATCCACCACTGTGCTGGCGGAATTCTGTTGCTTTCTTTAGGCATGCCCAAGCTTATTGCAGACATTGAAAAACAGAGGCCTTCCTGCCTTTGACCAACTTGGTACACATCTCAACATTGCCCAGAATTTCCACCAGAACACAGGCACACACACGCTCACTCAGTTTTCCTTGTAAGCAGCTTGTTCAAGATGAACAATGGTAAAACCTTCAGCCAAAGAATTACCCAGTATTTCTACTTAAAAACGAATGTGTTTAGTAGTGTAATGAAATGGAAGCATTCCAGCAATTCAAGATAGATAGTTTAAGAAACTTTTTGTGCATCACTTAAAGTTATGATGGCCAGGATAATGCTTTTCAGGGGCATTATACAAAGTAGAAATGATGGAACAGGTTATTTTCATTTTCAGTCTGTTAACATGAACAAAGAACGATTGAGACTGTGACACAGTACAGATGCCAAATGAATGTCACTTTACTTTTAATACTTTTAATATCTTAATACAGCCCATGTATGAGTCATTTTTCTTTTCTTATTTATTTGTATGTGGTTGAAAAGTTACACCATAGTGTGAGGAGAATGTGCTTCATGAAAAACGTTGATGGTTTTATATTCAGGTTCCTGTGAAATCGGCTAGCCCAGCGCTATTCAACTCCACGTCCTGCGGGCCACAGTGTCTGCAGTGCGCTACAACCGTGCGCGAAAAACTCCTGATTTCCAGAATTAGCTTATCTGAACCAAGCAGATAAATCACGAGTGAAATCAGGTAGCCCACAGGAGGAACAAATATCTGCAGACACTGCGGCCCGGAGGACGTGGAGTTGAGTAGCGCTGGTCTCGCCTGTTGTGTCTGTTTGGAATTGGCATGCCCTTGTTGTCACCTGTTGTTATAACTAGTCTCTACAAAAGCTGACTGTGGGAGTTTGGTCAAAAGAGGCATCCGTTTCATTGTTTTGTAACACAAACATTTTGTGTTACAAATTGGAATTGTAATCATTGATTTTCTGCAGATCCCAATTGTAATGTGCCTTTAACACATTAACATGCACTGATTTTGCTAGGTGAAAAAAGACAAAGCTAGGTGAATGTCAATCGCTTTAGCTGTTTTCCTGACATTTCTCAGAAAAAAAGCAACTGACAGTTTAACTCACAGTTGAGATAATCGTCCAGAAGGCAGACAGTACGCTATGGGTTTGCGTTGCCCCTGTCAATGGAACACTGCGGCACGTGTTGGTGTTTGGGTGAGACCGTTAGTGCGCGCGCTGCACCTGAGGCTGCAGTCACGCATGCAAAGAGGCTTGCCTGTTAATTAGGATCATGGCTCTTTGCTAGCTTGGCAGAGTAAGGGAGGCTGGCACGGAGATGTACTGCTAGCTCCACCTAGTGAAGCTCCTCGAACACCTTTTTCAGGACAGGACCAGTCATGTAGAGAAATATTTCCCATCTCTGCCACCCCCCCCCCCCCCCAGCCCCTCCACCCTCACTCCCCCCCCCCCCCCCCCCAACCCCAACAGCAGCCGGAATTGAGCAAGCCTTGACAAGGGTTCACTATTTATAGAACAGCGGTGTGGAAAGGGAATATGACCGTGCCCACAATACTCACTGGGATCAGGGTGCTCAGTCATAGTCAAGCTCCGAGATGTCACCTTTAATACAGGTTCTCTCAGGGTCTGGCTTGTACCTGAATGAATCAGCGATTGGTTAGAGGTTTTAGCAAAACTGGGTTTGTTGGAGCAGACCCGTACGTAGTCCCAGATAAAGGGCGGCGGGAAATTAACTCTCGTAGTCAAAGGGTTCGCTCCACTCTGCTCGGAAAGCCATCTCCTTTCTACAGAAATGATCGACCTAGGCTGGACGGCAGCAGAAGAACAAGCTGGGGGGGGGGAGGGGGGGGGAGTCTCCCCCCACCCTCAGCCCAAAGTCATTTGTCGGCCTCATTAGCGGTTATTGTTATGAACCTAAGATCTGAATGGGTGATGATACGGGTCTGTCCTGAATAGCTGCAGAGCGCGGGGGGCTGGGGCCTACGGTGCGATTCGGGGCGAGGGAGGGAGAGAGGGAGGGAGGGAGGGAGAGAGAGAGAGGGAGGGAGAGAGAGAGGGAGGGGGAGAGAGAGAGAGGGAGAGACAGAGGGTGGGAGTGAGAGAGAGGGAGGGAGGGAGGGAGGGAGAGACAGAGGGAGGGAGAGAGAGGGAGGGAGGCAGGGGAGCGGGCCAGATGGCAGGGGCCTGCACACAAACACAGGCAGGACTGCGGCTTTTTGTCTCTCTCTGACCGGGGGCGGGGGAGCTCACTGGAGCGTGCTCTATTGTCCTCACATTTCAGCACTACCCGTCCTCTCCTCGTACACTCTGAGGAGAGCGCTGGGGGGGCACAATGCCCTTTATCTGTAGTGCAGCACCTGTTAAGTCAATTAAAGCTCTTATGCGATGTCGCCTGGATGCTCCAGTTCAGCCCAAAAATCGACAACGGGCATGGGTTTGTCCTGCACGCGGAGAAAGCGAGGTTGTTCTGGAGCGACACTGGCTCTTGCGCAATGCTGTGTTAATGTGATGTTTAGAAAGATGTCTATTGAGCTTCTAAATTCCATTGAGTCGATTGAGTTTCTAAAACTTTTTTTTGTCAAGTGCATGGCACGTATTTAATTAATTTCACTGTTCGTTTTCTGTAGCCAGACAAAAGCTCCCAAGGTTTCGCGCTCTTTCTGGGTTCGACTGTTTTAGCCGTTCAGTAAATCCACAGACAGGAGGCCGTGTGGCCTTTTTCGACAAAATGTTATTTTTGCAGACCTCTGCCACCTTTGCGCTCGGTTCTCTCGCCCCTGCGGCGGAACTGGCGTTGCATCTTCACATCTGGGGGGCAACGGCACCGAGCCTCCGTCTTTGTCTCTCTCGCTTCGTCTCCCCGAGGCCGGGCTCGGATCATTTATCACTCCCTTTCAGGGCCTTAATTGGCAGCAGTACCCTTTCGGGGTTGAGAGGGAGCCGCGGACGGCCTAGCCCGGACAGGCTCCTTGATCCAATAACTCCAGCCCTCCACGGCCGGTCTCGCCGGGCCTGTCCTCCTCGCCGGCCGCAATAGGAAGACATTAATAGCTTCCAGCTGTGTGGAAAATCGGGCCCTTCAGGGTCCACAGAGGGAGGAGAAGGCCCGGCTAATTCTCCCTCTCTGTTCTGCACCAGCGGGCCGCAAAACATTGCCCCCTCCCCTAACCACCCACCGACTCACCCACCCACCACCCAGCACGCCACCAGTGTCACTGCCGATCGGTCAGCTGCCAGGGACGGACAAACAAGCGGAGAATTTTGGACACGTCCGGCGACACCCCTTCGGGGTTGCTGCGTCAGCCGGTTGCAACCCTGGACCCCCCCCCCCCGCCACCGCCAGAGACGGGGTCTGAGGGCTGGTGGGGTGGAGGAGGGCGGGGGGGGATTCAAGAGTCACCGCTATTCATCAACAGCTCATTGGCTCATCATTGAGTGCCAGGCTATTTAGTTTATCAAGTCTTGCACAAGAGAAGTCAGAAAGAGGCCCCATTCAGCTTTGTTAAAAGAAGCCCCGCATGTAAAAAACGCTCCACTCCGAGGCCCTTCGCCTACGTATCCCTCTGTTTTGTTCCCCTCTTTTTGTCTTGTTACCCTCTTTCACAGTCTGTTAATGCAGCCCGGTCTTAAAGGGCTGTTTTTATCGCCCTGTTTTGAATATATATCTGCTATTATTTGCGTCTCCATTGAAAAGACGGCGGCGGTGGTGGGCCGTCGGGTGGGGTGGGGGGGGGGGGGGGTAGGCGATTGTGGCAGCGGGGGCCGGGGGCGGAAGGGGGTGCCGGAGGAGAACAATTTCGTTTGGTGCACTGCTTCCCAATAAAATCAATGAGGTTGCACCTCTTTAAAATTAACTCATTTAGTGCCCAATGAGGGAGGGAGTAATGTCCATTGTGCGAGGCTGAGGAGGGTGTGTTAGAGCCTGCCGTCGGGGTGGCCAGGGACAGGGCTTTCTCACACGGCCCCCCCCCCTCCCCGGGGACACGTAACCGAGGCGATGGGTGTCCCCAGTCCCCCCCCGCCTGACGGTAAGCCGCGGTTTAAGCGAGCGTGATTTTAAAGTGAATTTGCTGTTAGGCGTGCAGACATTAACTTCAGTAACATCCCCCCCCCCCCCCCCCCTGTTGAGCAAACCAAGCTCTCTTCTGTTCAAGGGTAGTAGATAGTATTGAAGGGCCTCTATTGGTGGATTTCATTTTCGGGCACTACTTTGTTGTATTCACACGTTTTTGTTGATTTGTTTTTGTTTTTTTGTTTGCTTTTTCACAGCTTTGTGGTAAAACTTCTGCATCCTGATGATTGCTTCTGCAGTTTCTGCTTCAACAAAAGCTGCTGAGTTGTCCATTAACTCATCGCAAGGCCTTTTTATTACATGCCGGTTTAACGGGAGGGGAAGGATGAGATGAAGGCAAGGCGAGCGTCGCTGTTTGTGATTAGAGCATCGTGGGATACCGCTAGAAAGTGCTAGCAGAGCAGCGTCAGTAGCCTGCTGTAAAGTCCAGCTATGCCAGCTTGGCCAGCTTCAAAAGTGAGCGAGTCAAGCTGGTCATAAAGCTGGTCTAGCTGGGTATGAGCTGGTCAATTAGCTAGTGCTGGTAGCTTGTCTGAGCTGGTGGCTGGTCAATCAGCTGTTTCAAAACATAGCTTGAGCTGGTGAAACCATGTCAAGCTGGGAGCTGGACTGAACTGGTTAGCCTACCAGCTGTTTGTAGCTTGAGCTTGTTTTTCAGCAGGGTAGCGAGGTGGTGTAGGACACACTCTGAAGAAAGCCAGTGTGGAAAGCCATAGGGACTCACTCCCCTCCATGTGTGATTCAAATACAGGCCACGGGGGTCTGCGATTGCTCCAGGATCGGGGTACAGTGGGTTTGCTTCAGATTCAGACAGAGCCAAGATATTGCGGATGGTAGCCTTTCCGACTTACATGAGAAGATGCATCAAATTACTTTAGGAACGGAGTGCGTTATCAACAATCATATGAACTAAATGTGCTCTGCAAGACAACCGTTATGCTGATAACTGCATATTGTCATGTAGAATTTATCTTGGTATGAATTTCTAATGTAGGATTGTGAAAATGTCAGATGTCAGAACTGCATGCAGTTGCGGCACCATTGATGATGCAATGTATAGTCTGGCAATAGGTTCACCTTTGCATACATATTAGCAGTATAAAGTAGTTGTTTAGAGATATATATATATATATACATTAAGACGCAAACAGCGCTTAACTAGGTCTGTGTGTGGTGTACATGGAAATGCGTGATGGTTTGAACAGTTATGCGAGTTAGGCCTTGATTGTCCGAGAGCGACAGTCGAAGGAGGAGGCTTCCTCCCGGGTAAGGAGGCGATTACTCCTGTTTATCAGGAGACGTTCAGAGTCAGGGCTATTCCTGGGCTCCCCACACACACACACACACACACACACACGCTCCTCCCCTCCCCCATCATCACACGGTTCTAAAAACGGGGGCGTATTACCACTCCGGTCAGTCGAACCAGGTGAGGCCTGCCAGAGAGTTGTTTACACATCGATGCTGGTCTACACGGCACCACACGGTGAGAGAGAGAGGGAGAGAGGGAGAGACTGGAGGGGCGGAGGAGGAAAGGTGTTGTGCAGGTGGGGAGGGGGGGGGTGTTATTAATGGAATAAAAGTAGGAGAGTAGAAGGGCCTGTTTCCCCATATGGAATTCATCTGCCGTTTAAGGCAGCTACACGACGGAATGCCTTCAAGCTGACAGGGACTGAGAACCTAGACATATGTTAATCACATGCAGCGATGGCAGCTCGAGAGGAGAAGAGAAAAGAGGAGTAGGGAAGGGGTGGGGGTGGGGGGGGTTGCCACTCCAGAGACTTAAAACACAGCAGCAGAAGGAGACGCAGCTCCTTTGTTAGGAGTCTCTAAATTGATTTTTCTTCTTCTTTTTTTTTAATGAAGAGGCTGCAGCTACCTCTGGCACGGCTGCCTCCGTCGATGCTGCTGTTGTTTTCGGAGACGCGGAAAAAATAAATAAAGAAGTGTGCTAAAAACGCCGCCCTTCTGTGATGCTCTGTTTCCGATCAGTGCGGCGTCGGGCTGTAATTTGAATGCAATTTCAGATTTTTCAGTTGATTTGTACTCAAAATTCCTCACATTTTTATTGTGTTTCCCCCTCGTATCAGTGGCTAAGTACAGAGCGATATACAGACTACATCCGGGAGCATTCCGGAAAAATTTTGGACCGTGATTACACATACCGTATATCGAAGTGACTGATTATGTTGATGAGCCTTTAAAATGTTATATAGTTTTTCAAAATGGAAGAACCATAAACAAATTCAATGCTGCATGTGGACATTGACATTAGGTACGTGAAGTATCACAGAGAGGGTTTATGTCATTTAAGGCTGTCCTTTGTTTACGTATTCTGGGTAGGCTGACGTTAGCAGGCTGGGGCTCCTTGCGAGGCAGCCTGGCTTCTGTAGACACCACAGAAAGCTACACTTCCTCCGCCGTGCTTTAGCGTGTGCGAGCGGCTGGAGTGGTGACAGGATGTTTGATAAACCTCATGCAAGGAACAAATACATCAACTGAGCCTGTGCACACAGGAAGTGATTATTTGGTCTGCATTCCTACATTTATACATTCAGTCTCCGTGTGACTCGCCCCTTTCTTCTCTCCTCCTCCCCTCCCTCCCTCGCTCTCTCACTCTGACTGCCCCCCCCCCCCCGCTCCCCCGAGTCTTTCCCCCTCCCCCATTTGTCTCTCAGTCTCCCCCATTTCTGTCTCTCTCTCCCTCCCTCTCTCTCGTGCTGTGAAATGTATGGTCGCCGCGAGTCAGCTGAGATCATTTGCGCGTGCGTTCCCGTCGTTCCGCCCGAGAGAGAGAGAGAGAGAGAGAGAGGCCCGTGGCCACATGTGGCCCCGCCATCCCTCGCCCCTCCGAGTGCCCGCTCTCCATCTGTCTCCGGCCGGCGAAAAGAGCCCGCGCCTGCCCTCGCGCTCCCAGAGCCAGCCGTCTGAAACCCCCCCCACCCCCCCCCTGTGTCCCATTCCCCGCTCCGGAACAGGGGCCAGCGACCGAGCGAGGGAGGGAGGGAGGGAGGGAGAGGGGGAGGAGGAGAGGTTAGGGGGAGAAACCGCACGTGCCCGCGGCCGCACCGCGAGAGAGTCTGAGAGTCTCACCGCCGCCTCGTTCAGCATCTGAGAGCTCATGATGCCAGGTAAGCCCGGAAGGTTCTACGGCTGGAGGGCTAGAGAGTGGGTGGGTCTGTGCGTCCCGGTGTGTGCGTAGTTGGTTTGTGCAACACATGCTCACGTCAATGTTTCCGGGCTAGGAAACTACAAGATTTAAAATGTCCGAGGTATGGAGAGGGTTTTAATAGTCAGTTTGAGTTGCTTTGTTTTGTTGATGTGTGCAGCTACAAGAAATATATATTTTTGTAATAACCATTTGTTAAAAAGTTACATGTTCTGAAGCAGTTTTCAGCATGTGGTACTGGTATTCTGTGTAGGCACCCACAATATTTTGGTTGCGTCATGGCGTGTGCTTCCATCTTGTTTACGTTTGCATTTTCCCCTTCATCACCCTGCTGAAAGACCAGCTCTATACTCAAAATGGTTTGAACAGCTCAAGCTATGTTTTGAAACAGCTGGAAGCTGGTATTCCGAGCTGGTCATAGCTGGATTTTACACCAGGGCGGTTTTTTGGTTTTTGAAGCGTAGGGGCAGTAGTTCCTCTCAGCACTTTGGGACCAGGAGTGGGAATAGCAGTTGCACAACGCAGCAGGGCTTCACTCACACTGGCCCCTGGGCTGAGCTGACAGGGAGTCTTAGACGCGGCGACCGCTAGTGTGAAATTGGAAACAGTGGACCCACCTCCAGTGGAAGAGGTAATGGGAGTGAGGAAATACGTGTCTTTGCTAGCCTGCTGACAGGCGTCTCCTAGATAGTCTGCCCATCGGTCAGAAAGTTCTAGTAGGTGTGAATATAAATGAGGTTCATTGATAGGTTGGTTGTGGTATTCAGTTTGGAGCAAGTCCGTACCATGCTGTTTAATGGGAGATTCAGGATGATTTGATACGGCCAACCTAGTGCAAGAAATTCAGTCAGTGTTCAGAACCCTGCTGGGCTAAAATGTGATTAACAAAGTCTAAGTGAACAATAATGTTGTCCTTTGTCTAATTAAAACAAATGTCTTCAAAAAAAGACAAGGCGAAGATAGATAAACTTTTTGTTCCTGTACCACGAGGACCATAAGAGTGCTTTTGAATCAATACTCAATCGAGCGTGCCTACTTCTCTGTCCATATTATTAGAGCGTGCGCATCGATCAGACGTTACTGCCAGAATTAAAATCGATGAATCGCATGTATTGTGAATGAATTGTTGCACCCCTGGCGAGCACTGGAGGTGGTGCAGAGGAGAAAACTCCAGACACTTGATAACATCGACAGAAGGGGAGAGGGGTGGTGAGAGAGACCGTAGACACAGCAGGAGAAAAATAGACCAAGGTTTTATTCTTTCCCATTCCTTGTAATGCAATATTATTGCTAGTTTTACTTTTTTGTATTAATATTTATTTGTTGCATATTGAAATGCATATGCCCACCATGCTAGTTAAGCAAATTGGGAAGAATTAAGAGAGTGAGAGAGACAGAGAGGGGAGATAGAGGAGAGGGAGAGAGAGAGGAGAGAGACGGGAGAGACAGAGGAGAGACAGAGAGAGGAAGAGAAAGAGGAGAGGGAGAGGGAGAGAGTGACAGAGAAAGAGAGGGAGAGAGAAAGAGAGGGAGACAGAGAGAGGGATAGAGGAGAAGGAGAGAGAGAGGAGAGAGACGGGAGAGACAGAGGAGAGAGAGAGGCCGAGAGAGGAAGAGAAAGGAGAGAGAGGAAGAGAGTGACAGAGAAAGAGAGGGAGAGAGAGAAAGAGAGGGAGACAGAGAGAGGGATAGAGGAGAAGGAGAGAGAGGAGAGAGAAGGGTGGGACAGAAAGAGAGGGAGAGAGAGAAAGAGAGAGACAGAGTGAGAGGGAGAGACAGAGAGGGAGAGACAGAGGGAGACAGTGAGAGACAGGAGAGGGAGAGAGAGAGGAGAGAGAAAGAGAGAGGGCAAGAGAGACGGAGAGACAGAGAGGGAGACAGAGTAAGCGATAGAGGAGAGGGAGACAGAGGAGAGAGAGAGGGAGAGACAGAGAGAGAGAGGGAGAGACAGAGAGACAGAAAGGGAGAGAGAAAGAGAGAGACAGAGAGAGAGGGAGAGAGAGGTTGCAGCTGGCGGTTTGCGGATGGCTAGGGGAGGACTCGCTTCGCCGAGCCAAGGCAGCAGAAGAGTCCCTGCACCGCGCAGATGGCGCTGTGAGCCCGACTCGGCCGGCTCGGGAGGCTGCTCCGGCCTTCTGCGCACCGCGGGCGAGACGCCGCCGCACGCGCTCTGTGAGAAGGGTAAGCATCGATCCGGCCCGTTCAAAAGGGAGCGCGCTAAGAGGATTAATGCCAACAGGGCGCTGAGTGGGAAAAGTGGTGAGGTATCAATGGAGGCGCCGCAGGAGTTAATCCAGACGGGCACGGAACGCGCGAGACGTCTCTCTCTTCCCGCTCGTTTCCGACGCGTCTGAGCTCGGAGGGAAGGATCGCAGCGGGGTGCCACGAAGGTGACACGACAAGCGTATCTTTGTTAATTTCATAGTATCTGCCATTATAACCGGTCCTTTAATTTGTGCATTGTTATTGCTTTTGTTTTCCTCGCTTTACGAGTTGGGTCTGTGCGGGTATATCTGTGGAGTAGCAAAGCAACTTTTCACTGCTGTTGCTGTTGTTATTCCAAAGAAGTGGTAGCCAACCACTGAAAAAAAAGTTTGTCGTCTTGTCTGGCGTGTTCATTTGCTTTCATTTGCTGATATTTCAGATTGTAATATACTGCCTGTTCATTTAGTTACATTAGTTGAATATGCTAGTATAATGGCGGAGACTGTGGAACTGAGACAGATTGATACTGGATGGTACTCTGTGTCTGTAGGTTAGTAGGTGAGGTATACAGTGCATATGGCCTATATCAGGGATTATGATTGTGCAGTGACGTTAAATAAATCCTGTGCTTTGTGCACATGAATGCTTCTAAGGGGGAATGTTGTGTTTCAGTGTGGATGAGTCTATTCCCTCAGGAGCTGTGTGTGTGTGTGAGCGAGCATGGGTGTGTGTGCGTGCACGTGTGTGTGTGTGTGTGTGTGTGTGTGTGTGTGTGCATGTTTGTGTTTGTGTTTGTGTGCATGTGTGTGTGCATGTGCAGGCTTGTATGCATATGTGTGTGTGCACATGTGTAGGTATTGTGTGTGTACGTGCAGGTGTCTGTGTGTATGTGCATATGTGTGTGTATGTATGTATGTGTATGAGCGTGCGTGCATCCGTGTGTATATGTGTGTGTGTGTGTGTGTGCGTGTGTGTATGTGCATACATGCATGTGTGCGTTTTTGTGTGTGTATGCGTGCATGTGCATGCGTGTGGGTGTGGCTGCGTGTGTGTGTGTATATGTGTGTGTGTGGGTGTGCCTGCGCGTGTGTGTATATGTGTGCTTGTATGCATGTGTGCAAGTGTATGTGTGTGTCTGCATGTGCGTGCATGCATGCGTGTGTGTGTGTATGTCTCTGCGTGCATGCATGTGTGTGTGCACATGTATGTGTGTCTATGGGTGTGCCTGTGTGTGTGTATGTGTCTGTGTGTGTGTGTGTGTGTGTGGGTGTGCCTGCGCGTGTGTATATGTGTGTGTGTATGCGTGCGTGCAAGCGCGTGTGTGTGTGTATGTGTGTGTCTGCATGTGCGTGCATGCATGCGTGTGTGTGTGTGTGTAGGTCTCTGCATGCATGCGTGTGTGTGTGCATGTATATGTGTTTATGGGTGTGCCTGTGTGTGTGTGTGTGTGTGTATTTGTCTGCGTGTGTGTGTATATGTGTGTGTGTAGGTGTGCCTGCGCGTGTGTATATGTGTGCGTGTATGCGTGCGTGCAAGCGTGTGTGTGTGTGTGTGTGTGTGTGTATGTATGTGTCTGCATGTGCGTGCGTGCATGCATGTGTGTATGTGTCTGCAAGCATGCGTGTGTGTATATGTGTGTGTCTGCGCATGTATGTGTGCCTGTGGGTGTGCCTGCGTGTGTGTGTGTGTCTGTATATGTGTGTATATGTGTGTGTGCGTGCATGTGTGTGCGTGCATGTTGTGTGTGTTTGTGTGTATATATGTGTGTGTACATGTATGTGTGTGTGTGTTTGTATGTGTGTGCGCACGTGTGTATGTGTGTGTGTGTGTACGTGTGTATGTGTGTGTATGTGTGTGTGCACGTGTGTTTGTATGTGTGTGTGTGTGTGTGTGCACGTGTGTGTGCCCTTGCACTCCAGGGGGAACATGGGAAGCAGATGTGACCGGGGTATTCAGCAGGTCAGGGACACTTGAGCAGAAATGACACTTGGCTATTTCGGACACCCATCTGCACTCGCACTGCCTCTTCTTGGGGACGACGCGGCTGGCAATCTGTTCAGGCCCTGGCAGCGTTCCAGAGAAAGTGGCGTCCATCTGTGAGAGGATTGGGACTCGCTACATTAAAGGAATGGCTGCGTTTATTGTTATTGTTGGGGGTAGCTGATGCTGTTGTTTTTTTTTTTGCTTTTTGTGTTATAGCATTATGTTGAATTAATAATGTAAGGAATGGAGTGTGACCTCTTCCACACTGCAATAGGAGACCCTCGCTGAATATAAATAACAACATCAAAAAAGTGACATTTTCACAATATGTTATATTTACTGAATATTTCTTGTTGCTATTATAGGCCTGGTGGTACATGTAAATCATGAAGTAAATGAAAAATAGCAAGTTCAAGCACCTTTCTTATTTGAAGTATATACAATACTATTTGAAATATCTTTTAGATTATACTTTATTGTCCACTATCATGAAAATGTATCTATGGCTTATGAGAACATGTGTTCCTGAATAGCTCTACATAATTCAGGACAATACATCTGTAAATGCTTGAGAATAATCCATGTTTGATATTTGATTCTAAATTTAAGCGTAGCCGATTAGATGTGTGATTAAGAGAGGAGAGAAGCCGTCTCCCCGTTTCACGATTCTCCTCTGCATATTCATTGCAGCCATGTTTATATTATGTTGAATTACAGCATATGACTGTAATGGCTGAAGCACTCTGGGGGAATTTGATTGGTGCGTAATGCAAACCAGCCTGCCCAATCCATGTCAGAGCGGGGAAATCCCCCAGACCCCCCCAACCACCAAATTAGGGCTTATAAAAATACATTCTGTAAGCTTCTGAGGGAAAATGTACTAAAGTCAATGATAGATGGGGTATTTTAAAATGAGGAGGGGGTGGGGGGGTTAAAAGGCAGTCACCAGAAGGTGGGGGATTTTCAGACATTTTTTGGACGAGATGTCAAAAACACGAGGGAACACTGAAACTGGGCTGATTTTTCTCACCCAGTGTTGTAGCCCATGTTCTGCTCTGCTCAATTTTCACCTAAAAGCTGTTTTAACTACAACCGCCTTTTAGTGCCTCCTTACCGTGTTTGGCTTTTTTTAGCCTTTCATGCTTTACATACACACTGTCCTGTCTGACCTCACACGCCCTCATCATACCCACTGTAACCCCCGCAAAACCTGGAGACTGGCAGTTTTGAAAAGAGCGAGGTTTGAAAAAAACAGTTTTTTTGAACAGAAACATAAAAACAGATCTGTTTTATCCCCTCTTTTCTGTGGATTTGCAACATGAAATTTATACTTTTATGGTTCTTGGCATTTGAAAAAGCTCTAAAAAGTGTATGTTTGCCATTAATGCGCTGGGGCCTGACATCAGCCAGTGACCTTGTTGTTGTTGCCTGAAGGAGGCTCCGGCCTGTTCCACTCAGAGCCATTAGCAAACCGTAGACACTTGAGCACACAAATTGTTCATATTTGAATGGCCTTAACAGTAGGTCACACCACCGTCTCTTACATCTCCTGCCTGCCAGATGTGACTGCGGCTCTTATTTTAAGGTTTCGGTGAAGGAGGGGTCGGAGAGGGGGAGAGAAAGAGAGACGTGGAGGGGGCAGCGGACAAGGAGGAGGCGGAGGAAGAGGGTGTTTTCAGAACCTGGTTCTACTTAGTACATCTCCATCCTGGACCACATTTCATAAATTGTCGACATATTTTTCTGAGCAGGGAACTTAACTGGCTGTAATTTCTAACACATGGCCTCCGTCATGTGATATGTTGGAAAACACTTGCAGATGGAGGTCCCGGCAGGAACGCACCGTCAGTCTGCCGCCAGGTCGTTCTTCCCCCCTCCTCTCCCTTCATCCCGTCTGTTTTTCTTTGACCGCGTATCTGTGTTTTCAGTTAGAGGGGCAATATATTATTAGTTCGCATTTTTCTGGATTGCGTTTCCCAGATGTAAAACATGAACCTCTTTATTATCTGTTGAAAATTGATTTGGCATTTATAGCCGTGGACTTGACTCCGTTTTAACGTCGGAGCCTCTCGCCGATGTCCGTTGCCGAGAGGGCGAGCCGAAAAATCGCGAGGGACGTTGCAGAGGCCCCTCCTTTTCAGGTGGAGGGCCGTAGTTCGGCCCAAGATGTCCACAATGCAGATCCGGACATTAATGCAGCTGTAAAGGCTGTATCTGGCTAAAGTGGCGCAGATAGGTGCAGATTGGTGTGGGAGGTTAGCACCACAGACGACACGTCGAATTACAGAGGTCGTGCTGTTTTAATTGTCCTGTTTTCTCCGGACACTGTCCTGCTTGGCAAGATCTGTGAGCGAGCTAGCAGGCCTCCGTCTCTCACGCAGAGCGACCAGGGACATCAGGACTTTAAAAAGAGCTCTTTTCTGCCACTTTACAGCCCCCTCTCTCCCTCAAGTGCTGTTTATTGAAATTTGGGGAAACTAGCCCATGAATCTGCTCCTGTGATGATGCTGTGTGGGTCTCGCAAGACTTCATGTTTTTCTTTTGAAGATCTGGCTGAACATCCCAGTGACTGAAGCCTTGACATCATTCTTTTTCGTGCGCTGCTACAGTTATATGCTTTTGACAAGCCCTGGTGTTTTGCCTGCTAAATCAGCTTGGTGAATTTTGCAGCAACCCATCATCCACAAATTAGCATCCATGGTGGCTTTCTGGGGATATCGCCCAGGTTACATTACAGGCCTGTAGATAACAATGATTATAATGATTATTAATCATTCCAGTGAGGGTGATGAAAAGTGTTTTTACTGTGGTCATTTTTGTGATTCACTTGTACTCTGCTATATTAAATGCAGTTGCGTTTCCTTAGGAGCAAGCAAGGGAAGATCTGGATTTTTTTCATGTAATACTACATAAAAGTTACATGTTATATGTGTACAGAAATTGTAATAAATTGCATTATGAGGGGTTTTGTTGGGTTTGTTTTTAATTGTGTGGACCGAGCACTTAAAATCTTCTCGTATTGGAGCTAAATGCAGTGTAAGCTTTCACTGGAATTACTGCTGGTTTTGAGACATTCTGTAACATCAAGAAACACGTTTATTATTTTGTCTTCTTTGCTCCAAACCACTAAGACTTTTATTCCAGCAGCTGGTTAAAACAAACATTGCATTTCTGTGTTTTCATTTTGTTTAATTGATAAAAAGGGAAAGAAATGTGTTTCCTTTGAGACACAAGTGGGATTGTTTTTGCAGAATTAGTATCCACTAATCCATAGCAAATGTACAGTGCATTTACAATTATTATTATTTGGAGGACTTTACAAAATAAGTATTTGTCACAATTATAAATACAGTTATATATAGAAATACAATTATTAACAGGCAAATGTCCCCATTGATTATAAGGGTTGACATCAACATTGAGTGTATGATAGGGAATTTAAGATACTGTACAATCCTAAATGCTCCACCATCATAAGTGTATGCATATGTATGTGTACACTGTATTTGCCTGTTATGTGGCAAGTCATGTCAGTTGACTTTAAGCTTAATCCTTAGATTAAAATGCTGTGGCCTGTTGTGGATGTGACAACAGATGTTACATAATAAGTGATATTATGTGCATTTTAAATCATGTCTGCATAATGAATAGTTACAACGGTCGATGTGCATGTTTTGAAACTTGATATTTCTATACAATATTGCTCAAGACAATGCTACTATTTTGCTATCTTACTAGCGAAATTTGCTGTAGCTTCTGAGTTTTAAATAAGACATTACTGAGATTTGTGTCACATTATCATTGAAGGAAACCACCTGGATTTTTCTGTGTGATCTCTACATATGTTAGTCTGTTAGTACAGTTATTGAAATTGAATTAAATTAAGTCACTTTCTGCATAATGCTGCTTTTGTACAACCCCTGGGAGCAATCCTACTGCCTGCTGCAAAACCTAAACCTTGGTCAGTTGGTTTGGGTTTACTGGTTGCTAGTGAATAAAGAGTAATTAATTTCCTAAGAGCAATGCCACATTAAAACTCTGAGGCACATGACAATTCATGATCTTTCATAGCTAAAGCTCACATGGCTATAGCCATATACTGGACCTATGTGGCTATAGGCATGTTCATATATGAATCGTACCTTATCTGACGTGTTCGGTTGTTTGTTGTATGACCTTGATATGCATTGTTTTGTACTTCGCTTTGCATAAAACCATCTGCTAAATAAAATGTAATATCACATCCAAACCAGCACACGCTATACCGTCGGCGAGAGCTTCACCGTTCTGTTTACAACTGGACCACAGTTCATCTGCGACCCGCATTCACGCGCACCTTGTAATGTTTTGTCCGTCCGCGTTGGCTCGTACGGCTTTAACGGCGTTTTTCCTACGGCGCCGTAAAAGGAAAACGCGAGGAGCGAGCGTGCGGCCTCTTTAAATATTAAAGCGCGCAGGTTGTTAGCCGCTGCAGCTGGTAACCCTTGAGTGAGCGCGAGTCGATGCAGTCCCTGGGCCCTCACCTTATTTGATGGGATGGAATGGAATGACTGCGCACCACCTGGCTCTGCCGCGGCAGGCAGGGGAGAAGCGCCGTTCCGGGAGCGGCCTGGGACACGGAAGGTTCCGTAAAACGTCCGGGGGGACCGCGGCGCCGCGGATTCTACCGGGGAAATAAATAAATAAGCCGCGGGAATAAAGAAGGGTGTGCGTGGGGGGGGGGGGGGGGCGGTTGGGGCGGGTGGTGGGGTGGGGGTGGTGGCGCAGGGGTTGGATTTGTGTATGTGTGGGGGGTGGGGGTGGAGGAGGAGGGATGGAGAGAAGGGACATTAATACATCTTCCTGACAAGCGGGAGGGGTTTGATGGGACATGTACCGCCAACTGTTCCATCTGGTGTTGATGATTGCATGGCGTATTAGTGCGCCGGCAGTTCATAATGTATTCCGGGTGCCGGGACGTCACTTGCATACCAATGGAGCGGTGCCCATCTCTTTCAACTGCATCCGAATTTTAATCATCCGGCATCTCCCTCACACTCTGTCTCTGTCGGTCTCTCTCTCTGTTTTTTTCCCCCCCATTTCATTTGGTAGTGTTGTCATGAACATCGTATTTGTATTGCCCAAGCGTACACATGTACCTAAGAAACATTAATATGATTTAACACATTGTACTGTGTGGAAAAAGTTACTTGATAAAACAATGAATGCAAAAATGAATCTAATCTCTCTCTTTTGCACTACAATTTCCATCTATTTATTTCTCCCTCTTTATTACATGCACTTGCTAAAATATTTTAACATATTTTCTGAATTCCCTGTGTTCTACACCAAGGTTGTAGATGTTCCCTTTGGTATGTCTCACGTCTTACATTTTACACCTGACATGAATGCAAGTTGCTAGCTAAAGGTGTTGTTCTGCTGCTGAAGCTGGCAGCTAATAGCATGCATTAGCGGTTAGCTCATTTGCTTCCTGTTGCCTCTGCTTCTGTTTTGTGTTATTCACATCGGTGCAAAGGGCATCTCTGAAGAAAAGGCACCTCTCCACGCAAATATTTTCCAAGCAGTCTAGAATTGATTCTGTTGGGTAAATGTTATCTCAGACTCAGCCATATGGTTAGATGTCTCTCTGCATAAATTGTTTGTAACAGGCAAAACACATTCTCAGCTCACTGAGGATTTGAAATCCGCAGAAATTGTACAAAAAAGGAGTAGGGCTATAGCACAGATGTTTTCTACACTATTGAAGCGGAAAAAGTCCAAAATTATTGTTATTATTATTGTTGTTGTTGTTGTTGTAATTATCATTGTTTATTTATTTCATAGCACTGGCAATGCACATATGCATGTACACAGGAGATAAGAAGTTAACAGTTGTGCCCTTGCTTTAAAATTAAATACAGCCCAGCAAGATTTTTACATTTTTAATGTTCTACATATATACTGTACCTGTAGACAGGGGTATCCTACTTCATTGTCTGCTTAATTGTACTGTCAACCTGATGGATGTGACTTCCCTCTTTCGAAACTTGGTACGACTGCATGATTTTGAAAGTGTGGAATGTCTGTCAGCCACGATCCATAGCTGCTACACCATGTTGCACAATACAGTTTCCATGCATCATGCATTCCATGCATTCACAGTATTCATTCATGTGTTCATGTCACACGTACTGTATGACATATCACATTTCTCAGGTGAAGACTAAATATGCATACATGTGCGTAAAAGTGCCTCGCAAGGCCTAACAACATCGAATACGCTTTCAGCAGATTTTACATAATTCTTCGCAAGTAAGCTTTGCCTGGCCCGCATTTGGTAGATTATTGCTAGTATTATAGTGGTATTGTTTATAGTGTGTGGAGGTATTATAATATAGATTGCAGACGTTGAAATGATCATGTAGCCCTACTGTGTTTTGCTAATAATATGTTCTTTTAGTGTGGACTTTCCAATGGTTCCAATGGCTACATAACTTTTATTGTTAATGGTTATTATTATGAGATAGATGGTTGTGAATCACTGGAGTAATCTAGCTGTATCTAGCCAATTGTTTCTTATTTAGTGCCAGTTTGAAGAGTTTAACAGATTTTGTTGTCATTCGACATTTTATATAAAATATACATTTTTCAGTTTGTTGACCTTTTTCTGTTGATCAGACAATTCCTCCAGCCATTGATTTGAGGTTGACTGTTGGTTATTGTTGGCCAGCTGTTTACTAGCTTGTGGTTTCACTTCCATTATATTTTGTGAATATCTTATTCCAGTGAATTTTCTAATTTTCTTGGAAGCTGGCTTACTATTCATGATTATTTAATACATGAAAAAACACATATTTCAAATACAACTGGGCTACAGTAACAATGTATACATTTTTGTCTCTGAACCAGAGCTGAGCATGTGTTTATTTAACCTATTTGCATTCTCCATTTGAATTTCTTCTCTGGATTGCTCAACTACTGGGCCATTTGGTTGGTATGATGTTCTCCAATAATTTGGGGAGAATTCAGACACTCTAGCCCACTGAAGCTTATGCTGCCAGCTGCTACTGTCCTCAAAACATGGGTGGCTGTTGTAATTCATGCACTGCTGGCAAATAAAGACTGCATGCGCCTGACTCACACACAGACTACAGACCCCTGCTTATCCTCCAGGAGTCACACCGACTGCATATCCCTGATTATCCTATAAGAGTCACATAGACTGCATATACCTGATTAGCCTATTGGAGTCACACATGTACCACTGTGTACCTCTGTTGGCCAATAGGAGTCGCATACAGACTGCATGCACCTGATTAGCCTATACAGTAGGAGTCACATACAGACTGCATACCTCTGACTGGCCTATAGAAGTCACACACAGACTGCATACCCCTGATTATCCTATAGGGGTCACTGTTGTGGGATGAGGCAAGGGAAATCCTGCCCTCTGAATCCATCTGTCCTGGGCTGACCAACATTATGGGCATACCCCCCCACTGGTACTCTCAGCCACAGTTGGCACTGGCATGGTCAGGATTTTGACTCTGGCCAGGTCACCGCTAAGCATAGCTGGAGGCTCGAGGCCCTTATGTTAAAGTTATTATGTGAGAGAATAAATGAGACAGATGGTCTTGTTTTTTCCATCTGTCTGGGCATATATAGCACTGTATATATGAAAGGTTTTCATGAAGCAGGCCACATCATTTCCTAAGCACACTTTGATTAGCTGTATCCAGTGTTATCTATTTTAAGAACGTTTGTATTGGAATGGAACTTAAATTAATAGAGTAAATGCAGCCCAGCTTTGATAGGAAGTCAAAGAGGAGGAAATATGTGGGTTTATATATGTTACAATAAAAGCATGTCATGTCATCAGACATCTCTTACTTACAACTTACTGTATATGCTGTTCCTTAGGATTCCTTAGAAGTGTTTTCCTACAAAACATTTCGGTAATATTCTTTCCAGTGAAATTTCAACTGTATAGGAATGTTTCACTTGGACTTGCTGTTTTATTTGTTTTACATTTTTGGCTATTTTTTGACAATACCAATTCTATTTTAGTCTGAGGCATTCGTTATTCTGAATCTCCATCAGTCTTCATGTCTTTGCAGTTTGTCTCCCAGATTCTGGCATTAATGCTAATACATTGATCTCTCTCCCAGTTACCACCTCAGAAGCCATGCGTTCTCGACATGTCTAAGAGTTATTGCAGTGTACGTAATCTCTGAAATGAACTCAAGATGCTCATTACACTCATTACGGTACTGTATGTGTGTATGCACTGCAATTAGATGGATATTTGAAGCACAGCGTATTATGTTTCTGGTCTTTTTGGTTTCCGTGTGAGTTAAGAGCACTGCAAAGCACAGCCTAGTGATGAAAGGCAGATAAGAATAGGCCTGTGGTTGAGGAATGATATATATGTGCAGCCCTGCTACTTCGTGAGAGCTCGGGAACTGGTTCTGATTTCTTGAGACAAAGCTGAGAGACCAAAAAAAGAGTCATTTCATTTCTGTGAGTCACCATGGTTTTCTTGGAAGCGAGAAACAGGGTGTGCTTGGATCCTTATTTGGTTGAAATTTTGCAAAGTTTACTGTCGGCAGGCCTTACTCAGCTCAGTACCAGGACTAAAATGACAATGAAGCATTCCGGTGTTTAGCAGACTCCATATCTCCTTCCAAATCTCATAACCAATTAGGAGGATAATCGCAGAAAAACCGCAGGGAGAGAGGAGCTCTGAATGAGAGAATTTTCTCACCTGGTGATTATAGTGTGTAGGAAAAAGTACAGAGAACAAAACCGGATGATATCTGCAGCAAAGGAGTCTATAGACTCTATTCAAGTCAAGGAAACAAGCTGCCTTTTAACCAGAACTAACAAGGTCTTCACCAGCACATTTGAGCATTTCCTTAAATCAGAGCTAAATATATGTCAGTCAAGAAGTTGCACCTGCCAAGTTTTAGCAATTGCACTTGACTACTCAAGTAACTTTGGGAAGCAGGGTCAAATGATATGGGTGCTATAATTGTGCCTTTGGCAGGATATGTTGTCAAACACTTGGATTAAGAGGACATACACTCCCTTGAGAAATTAGCCTCTGGTCCTTTGGTGAACAGGCTAAAAAGAGACGTTCTTTCTCGTTCACAGCTGTAGACATTGATCAAATTTATTGCCGTGTTTATCATAAATCTTAAGCAATACGAATTGCTATACTAATAGACACAGTAGGACACGCTGTTGGCCTTTTACCTTACTGTCTCCATAGAAACTGGTTTTATGCTGAGGAAAATGTGAGCATAATGCTAAACCTTTAATGGTTCAGGCGAGAGAGGGAAGATGGCAAGGAGGCTACCAAATCAATAGTGTGCAGGCATAAAACTTTGATCCTTTAATCCTGAATGTAACAAGATGATCAGTAACATTGCTGTAGGTAATGAAAAGCATTAGGAGAGAAGTGAAGTTAAGGTCTTTAGTGCTCTTTTCTGCTTAAATTGGCAGCTGAATGCTCTCATTTAATGGCAATCTATATAGCCCAGGCACATTTCAAAATGTATTAAAAGAAATCTCTGTGCATGGGGAAATTGAAAGCACTCTAGGTTCTCCCTGGGAGTAGCGGTGGATCACTTAGCATTTCAATATCCATCCCAGCCTATGGAATATGCATTCATTCTTCTTCAGTGTTGTGTCGTACGCCACCGTTTGCTCCCTCAGTGGTGAAGTGTCTTCCAGATACATTAACTTTTGTGAAGTCTTTAGTTGTGATCTCTTTTTGTTAGCCATCTTTTTTGTCAACACTGCGTGAAATGCTTTTGGTTTCCAGCAGTTTGTTTAGGCCCTCCGGTTCTTGTTGCGTGTTTGTAACACCACGATTGGTGGTTTGCATTCTGTTGAATTCATGATTGTAAACTCCAACAGTTTATTTCTTAAGTGCACCGCCCACCCCCAACCCCCATTGAGAACAATTTTGCCGGTAGTTTTTCTTTGTTTTGTTTTATGAAAGGCTGCCATTTATGTTTTTATTTCTAGAAGGCTATAATTTCTGTATCTTTTTTCCTGTTAATTTGTGTGCTCTTTTTGAGCATTTAAAATGCAACAATTTCAACTTCGCTTTTGAAAATAAGGAAAATTACACATAATGGGGTCTTTTAAATTCGTAAATGGAAGGTCGCTGTTCTTCGGAGGAACTTGCACGTGCTCTTTTTGAAAAAGATTGCTGAGTTTTGACGCTGAGAGACTTTGCGCAAATTCTCCCTGGTGTGATTGGCTGGGGGGCGTCACGAGAAACAAATGCGATGGTGACTGAATGTTGGAGCTATGAATTTATCTGCAATCCCATGAGCCACTGGGGGCCTGTAGTCTTTGAGTGTACAGATGGATTAGAGCCTGACCCTTCCTTTATCGCCTGGCTCCATCGTTGAGGGGGAGGAACATAAGCGCTAGAGGGTCATGGTCCTCACGACCTGCCCTCTGCATGAATTCAATCATAACACTGACCCCACGGGTAATCCTTAACTGCAGACCTTGTACCAATATCAGCTTTTTTTTCCATTTTTAATCAAACGAGGCTGTTGGTTCTATCCGCAAAAAAAATTACAGTATATTGGAATTTGGCAATATTACATTCAGTATTTTGTTCATGGCTGTTTTTTATGTTCTTTTTTTGCTGCCGTGAATGTTTTCTACATTTTGTGTGACCCCAGATAGGGGTGTTATATCATACTAAATTACTTTAGTAATACTCATATTGTTAATATTACTTTAGTATGTGTGACCAGATGTAATATTTGCAACGGTTTTCAGATCTGTTTCCAGTGATTGGTGTGAAGCTGTTATTTGGCTCCTTGTTGAGTTACACCCCCCTTCTTAGCATTTCTGACAGGGAGAGAGCCATTTGACTGAAAATAATGGATGAATTTGTCATTGTGCAACAATACTCTCGTCGGACTCCAATGTGTGAGCTAGGTTAATTTAAGTCTTTAATCCTGTATGATTCTGTCATGTCTCACCTCTTATCTTGTCACTTTTTCCTGTTGTTGTTCAGATTAATTTACTTCTCATTGTCATCCAAGCCAATGTTTCACAACAGTTTCCTCAACACTGCGAGACGTGTCGGCCTTTCAGAGACGACCACAGATAATCCCGTTGGATGTACGATGCAGAAGAGGGAAAAATGAAGCCATATCCTCTGTGGATATTCCTCACAATCTCAGAAATCTGGTTTTAAAGTTACACAACACTTCCCCGTGGCCTGACAGTTATTTTTGGAGCACTTGGAATTTTCGAGATGTTTTGCAACCCTCAGAGAACTTTTGTTTAATTATGCCTGTTATTTTAAACCAGTTTTTTTTTCGTTCACGCCGCTTAAAATAAACTATAAAGTAAAGAAGCAATTATGTAAAATGATATACTTCCGTAATTATCCCATTATATCTTTACCTAATCAAATAAATATGTGGTTCAAGTATTTCCAGCGCTGGAACAAATAAATTGTTTTAATGAAAACCTCATTTTTAACTGAGGGTACAGAGTGTGATTTTTTTTGCTATTGGCGTCAGAGTCTGTTATCTATGGAAGCGGATTCAGGGAGAGAGCTGGAGGGAGCTTGCTGAGCACTGGGCAGATTACTGCTGGAGAGTCACTCAGTTTTCACAGATGTGTTTTGGGTCTGTTGCCTTCGTAGCCTCCCTGCCCTCATTGCTCATCACTGTTGCTCAGGAAGGGAGGGTCAGATGGAGCCAAAATGGCCCCTCTTTATCACCCTGGCAGGACCCATCCCTGGCATTGAGAGGGGTTCCACTCTGAAACTGGCAGCCTGTGTAAAGCCTCTGGCTCTTTAGTCACTTTGGCACAGGTCTGTCAGATGACATGTCAGTCAGTGGGTAGTCCAGGTTCAGAAAAGTAAAAGTCCTCCCCAGTATTTCATTCCAATCATTTGCTAAATAGAACAATTCTACAGCCAGGAGGTAGAAATCCATCCATCCATCCATTATCCTAACCCGCTTGTCCTGAACAGAGTCGCAGAGGGGCTGGAGCCCATCCCAGCATACATTGGGCGAAAGGCAGGAATACACCCTGGACAGGTCGCCAGTCCATCACAGGGCACACACACCATTCCCTCACACACTCATGGTAGCTCTTTTACTTTCTGGCCCCTGGACATTCCACCTCTTGTCAGTGTGCAGGTCAGTCAGTGTACAGGACAGTCAGTACTGGGTCAGTCAGGGTACAGGTCAGTCAGTGTACAGGTCAGTCAGTGCTCAGGATAGTCGGAGCACAGGGCAGTTTTTAATATAAGCAGTAAACAGAAAAAGGGTACAGATGCAGGTGCAGTTTTATGGTGTTGATATTGCGCTCAATCGAGGGTACCTGAACCCTCAGCAGAGTTTATAACATAAACCCATTTCAATGTGAGAGTGTTGTGCTTTAGTGCGCTTCCTAGGACTTTCAGTAGTTTTCTCACATATTCTGCTAATTACTCTTAGTCATTTTTCATGTAATACTGCACTGTCTCTCTCTTTTCTGGGCTCTGTCTCCAAGTCTCTACTGCATAATCTTAATTGTGATAACTTGAGCTGAGTTTAAAACACATCCATTCACACTATCTACCTCGTGAATGGTGGAGTTCATTTTATCTTTAGCTGGAAAGTGCGGTTGGTTACGTTACAGCCCCATATCACTGACTATGACGGGAGTGTGGTAAACTGGAGCCTTTGTCATTGGCTGGGAAGAGAGAGTGGCAGGTTGGAGCATTTGTCATTGGCTGAAGAGAGGCTAAAGGAGGTGCCTCCTGCCATTCCATCTCTGTCCCATCATGCCCCAGTTATGGGAACTGTCAGAGAGGCCTGTGTCTGGAAGATGTCCGTCTACCACGCTGATTATAGAGTGTTCTGCGGGTCCTCCGCCACAGATAATGTCTGTTTCTGTGGAAGGGCCTCCCTCTCCTCCCTTCCTCCTAACCTCAGACACAATTGTGCGCTCCTCTTTCCTTCTATTTGCAAAATAAAGCCTCCTGATAACAGCTGTTGACTTTTGTGATACAATTGAGAGCTCGACACTTGTTCACGCCTAGATGGAAACTAACTTTCTTGTTTGCAATTTGTACTCTTGTAATCAGTGGAAGGTCTTAGTTTAGTTGCTGTTTCTATGCCCTTACCACATTTCCATACGTGAAAGGGAATTTGGGTAGGAAAATGCATAGCGTGAGCTGCAGTTACAGGTACTTAAAATAAGTGCATCACACTGCCTCTGCACTGACCCCACTGAAACAATGGCTGCCCCAGGTTTTGCGCAACGCTCTGGGGCTTATTAGGGTCTCCTCCACAACAGCCGTGCGTGAGACATCCAGGCTTTCAAACCTGCCGCGGGGATGGATGGATGAAAGGTCTATCATTAGCGGAGGAAACATCTGTCTGCTCTGCGGTACAGGTGCAGGGGCTCTGTAGCCGGAGGACTGATGGGCTCCGCACCTGAGCCCCTTGCCAGAGCGGGACTGTATCTGGGGTGCTTTCTCTGGGCTCTGGGAGTTGTTAAGAGTCTGCTGTCCGGTCAGGGCACACGGTCTGGGTTTGCCTGAGGAGGTCTCCTACGGAGGCCGATATCGCAGAATTGATGTGGAGGAAATGGAATGGTGACTAGCTCTGTGCCCTTGACCAGAACGGCCTCGTGTGGCATCGCACACAGCATGTGCTTATCTGTAATTGGCCTAGATCTGTCACATGAGGGAAGAGCACAAAGTGCGCGGAGAGAGAATCAGGTACCCTCAGGGGTCGGGAGTTTTGTCGGGCCATTACATTCACTCGAGTGGCTTCGTTTGAAGTCCAGCTCTATGGGCTGTTCGACCATCTAAACCGCCATTGATGAAGGTGTCTGGCCTGCAAACAACCAAGAACAATCTCTCTCTCTCTCTCTCTAAAGACTCCTTACTCGGACAACTTCACAGGGACTAGCCTGGAATACAGAATGCTGGAGCATGGGAAGCTTCAGGCAAAACACACTGTTTAACCCAACAGGGGGGAAAAGACAGACGTTTTCGACGTCTACGACATCTTCCTCAGAGTCAAGAGTGCAAATATCGTATAACTAACCGACCTAAAGCGCTTTGGGGTTCTCCCATTTTGAATCTCTCTCTCTCTCTCTCTCTTTGTCTCCTCAGATCGCACTGAGAAGCTCTCCACCATGCCCGACTCACCTGCGGATGTGAAGACACAATCCAGGTTGACTCCACCCACCATGCCACCGCCTCCCACCACGCAGGGCGCCCCCAGGACAAGCTCGTTCACACCCACCACACGTGAGCGCAAACCCTGCCCCGCCCCGGGAAGAATGCCCACGCTCAAACACCTCACTGAGGCCTCACCGAGCACACAGGGCAAGCGCAATCAATGTTCATTCTCAATGGATGGCTTCACTGATTAGGCCTGGCTCAGACCAGATAAGTGATTTCATTATAGTTAGTCAGGAGACATGCGCCGGGCAAGGTCACTCTAGATCACTCGTTCACTTATTTTTAACGCCGTTTGGCAGGGCGCTGCGCAGCGTTTTAACGCACATACCACCAGCCGTTGCTGACTAACGTCTTAATAGATCAAATCGTCATTTATACTCGAAATGGTGTACATTAGAAACATTAAAGAGACTTGAAAGGCCCTCTTTTTTTTGCAGAGTCTTTGCTGTTGCTTAAAACATTACATCAGAGTAACCGAACAGCGGTTAGCTGTCAGCAGCGGCTTTTGTTCGCAGTCGATGATGCCAGATCCCTTAAACAGATCACTCGGACTCTGCAATTAGCACACGTTTACAGTAGCTGGTTATAGAGCAAGGAGGAACCTTTAATAACACGCTGTAATTATGAATTCTGAAGGTTTAACAAAGTGAGCGCTTTGATTTTATGTAATTGTTACCAGATGTCTCTGCAGTATCTTGTTCCTTCGTTCCTGGGGAAGAGCTTGGGGGGGGGGGGGGGGGGGGGGGCCGGGCTGAACGCACAGCTTAATCCCATTAAGGGATTGAGTTTTGTGTCATTGCTTCACAGAGTATATTTCTCTTATGCCCGTAGAAAGAGGTTTTTACTATGTGGATTTGTTTTGGTTTTGCTGTATCTGTCGTACATGTTAAGATTAAAATGTTGCCATTGGCATGCAAATCCTCCACAACTCTAGGCTACATAAATAAATGAAATTCTATAAACAAGAATTATTTAATTATAAACATGTAATGTGTTATATAATAGATACCACGTAGCACTTATTTGTCTTGTTTTGTTTCTGCGCTCAGTAACCAATGGCACCAGCCACTCTCCGACGGCTTTGAACGGTGCCCCCTCCCCTCCCAATGGCTTCAGCAATGGGCCTTCCTCATCCTCTTCCTCCTCACTGGCCAATCAGCAGCTCCCGCCTGCCTGCGGCGCCCGGCAACTCAGCAAGCTGAAGCGCTTCCTCACGACGTTGCAGCAGTTCGGGAACGACATCTCCCCGGAGATCGGAGAGAGGGTTCGCACGCTGGTGTTGGGCCTCGTGGTGAGTTAAGCATGAATAGATGGACTAAGAGTTGGTGCGTACGTTAAAAGCAAAGGCTTCATTTTTAACTAAACACTCAGGTACTATAATATAAGTGCCAATTGTATAATAGTGGCAAGAGAATATTGATTTTCTTTTGAAATGTTTGCATGTACACTCACTGAGCACTTTATTAGGAACACCTACTTATTCATGTGATTATCTAATCAGCCAATCATGTGGCAGCCGTGCAATGCATAAAAGCATGGGTCGGGAGCTTCATCCATCTGTTTTAAATTGCCAAATTTGTTTGTATTGGAATTAAAATAGGTGGTCGATACGATTGAAAAATCAACATCACATTGTATTTGACGGCTAGTTACCGCATTTTGCTCCCACAAAAGTACCAGTGCAGTAGTCAGCTATAGAGCCAGCGGTCGGCTCTTGTGAAACTCACTGATCCAGTGAGCAGCAGTTCTGCAGGTAAAAACGCATTGTTAATGAGACAGGTCAGATTAATTAACGCCTTGTTAATGAGAGAGAAGGGCCAGATTGGTCAAAGCTGACAGGAAGGTGACAGTAACGCAAATAACCACACGTTACAACAGTGGTATGCAGAAGAGCATGTTTGAACACACAACACGTCAAACCTCTGAGTGGATAGGCTACAGCAGTAGAAGTATATCAAAAATAAGTATAATAAATACCTAATGAAGTACTCACTGAGTGTACATATACAGTATTGTGTAAACAGTGGTGACCACCATTTTTTTTTCCTGTGAGAACTGCCATTAAGTACAATATATTTATTTTCCCATGTCAGAAAATAATGCAGCACACATATATTTAACACAAAATGACAGAAAACCTCTAAAACGTTTCCAATGCTCCTTGTAAACATGCTCCAACTAAATTGTCCTCAAAGTTGGGTGCATTTAGTGCTACTCTCGATCCAAGTAAACCCAAACACATTCCATGCTGTTGAGGTCTGGACTCTGGGGTGGCTAGTCCATTGTTCTGAGGACACCACCGGCTTGATGTTCTTAGCAGTGTGCTTGGGCTCATTACTGTATCTTGCTGTGGAATGAATTTGCTCCCAATCAAACATTGACCAGAGGACATTTGCATGATAAGTTAAGATTTGTTTGTATTTGTCAGCAGTCATGATTCAATCAAAGGCAAATCACCAACTCCAGAAACTCCCAAACTTGCACTGATTCTCCTCCATGCTTCACTGATGGTTGTTGACATGGTTCCAGGAGTATTTCATTGCTTCAGCAGTGTACAGCCTTCGCTTACTTACGAAAATCTCAAATGTACTCTCATCGGCCCAAAAAACCTTACTCCACACCTCAGGTTTTGGTGTACAACTGCAAATGTTCTTTAGTTTTGTATGTTTTCTTTTCTCAGTAGTGGCTTTCTGACAGCTACTCTCCTTTCAGACCAATTGCAGTGAGCTGACTTCTCACTTCTCAAGGATTGACAGAAACACCAGATTTTTTTCAGATCTGAAGCAAGAGTGGAGCTTGGTTTTTCTTATCTCTCAAAGATAAAATCTCTACATACTGTCTTTGTTCTGGTGATAGTTTTGGTGGTCTACCAGTTCTTACAAGGTTATTAGGACTCCCATCTTCTCTGCAATAAGCTATTGAACTCCAATTTTTTTCATTCATTGGCCTTTGACTGTCACCTTTCTTATGCATTTGAATGATGTTATGAAAAATAGCTATTTTAGGTGCACATGACAAAGAAAATCTGTAAGTGAGCGAAGGTGTGTTTTGGTAGTTGTTTGTTTGAATGGTAGAGTCACTTCTGAAGGCAAAGTGTTCTGCCATAACATCATTGATACTTTTGTTAGCAATTATTGTTGGGAGGACACAGCCATGAGCTGTTATTTGGAAGGATGGAAGAGTTAAGGTGGTAGTAGGGTGCACAAAAGGAGTGGATAAATACAGATAGATTAGTGGTGTAGGGTTCTCTGAAATGTTCTGCATTATTTCCTGACACTGGAAAAAAAATATATATCTGTACTGAATGGCTGATTTGACTTGAAATTGAATAAATTAAAGTGGGGTCTCTGACTTTATATTCAGTATTTTATAGTTAAAAGCTACTGGGATTCTTGAACAACAAATAGCGTTTTCCTCTATTCACACATTGACAGCACAGTTTAAGGCAAATAAGGTCAAGATTCTGAGCAATCACGTTATTGATGGAACAGCTGGACGAATGTTCTGTGCGTGGGTTCAAGTCTTTGACCTATCCACTTTCCTCAAATTACAAAGCTTTTATGGGCACTAAATTTAACAGGTTCCATCCCATACGGAAACACCAAATTGCTCCGGTTTCATGATTTTTGATTACCAAGTGGATATTCGTTTCATCTGGCCTGGATGATATCCAGCAAAGGAACTGCATATGCAATCCAGCTGTGTTCAATGATGCACTGATTTCAATGGCCAAAGGAATAATTGCGCAATAATGTATTTCAAAAAGACATAGAACGCTTTTAATTACAAACAGTTACAAATAAGCACGATTATAGAAATAAGTGGGATTCGTATTTTGCTTTATACCCTTTTGCCAACACATTTTTCTTCTTTTCTTACCCTTTATGTGCTCGGCTTCAGAGTGTCTCTTTGGCTTCTTTATTTTTCTTTAATTCTCTCCACGCTCCACTTTATTGAAAAGAGTGACACACTTAATTAGCACTCGCAATGCTAAAGGAAATCTCTGGAGGATTGCTGGCTGTCAAAACAGAACTGTGCAATCTGGGGGAACAGATGTAGGACTAATGTAACAAAATTCAGGTCTGGGAGAACGAGGAAGAGGCTGCGGGTTTTTATTTATTTATTTATTTCTTCAACTGGCATTTTTGAAATTGAAAATAGTGTCACTATGCTGTCTGTCTGTTTAAATAAGATAAACTGGCGAGGGGACAGATAAAAAAGAAGCCTTTTTAGAAACTAAATGATGTGGTGAAAACCAATTCAACCGCAAGCCGGCTGGGGTAGATATATGCCAGCTCCACCGGGGTAGGTGCCTTGTTTGCTCGGTGTCATTATTAAACGGATCAAACGCAATCGGCTCAGCCCCCCCCCTCCCCAGACAGATTACCGCATCGTACATACGTGCAAAGGTACGCAAACCATCTTATAACTCCCAGAAAAAAAACACGATTCCATGGTTAAACATTTGCTCTGTTACTGTAACCTGCACACGTATACCAGACCAGCACCTCATTTCAATATTTCAGAGCCTGTGTTGTGCACTCGGGGGGTCAGTGTCTGTACACGTGTCATAGGGAGCTAAGGGCTCCTTTGCCTTTAGCTTGCTTTGCTCTCGTCCACCATGTGCTCCCCATTATGTTTCTATATCCTAAAACCATTCAGCCTATAGCAGAGTATCGTTTTTTTGCCTCCAATAAGAATATTCTCATGTAATATGTTCCATATGTGCTCATGTTTTCTCAAACTCTCTCTCTCTTTCTCTCACAGAACTCCACCCTGACCATAGAGGAATTTCATTCCAAACTTCAAGAAGCTACAAACTTCCCTCTACGACCTTTTGTCATCCCATTTCTAAAGGTACTGCGCAACTAACTGATCTGGAAACCGTTTGAATAGTTCTGAAGCTATGTGCATATTTCGGTTACCGTTTCTTTTTCAAAGTGAATGGGAGAAAGGAGAAAGGCATAATTTGACATTTCCGAGTGAGCCCAGCAGCTCTGTGTCTGAAGGGATTTTTGTTACTTTTTGCCATATTTTATTACTGTAGGTTTCATTCATTTGACTGAAACCTTCAGTAGAGAAGCATCATTTTTTGTTATTTTGGATTAGGCCGACTCCAGTTTAGGTCATCAGTTGCATCCAGGTAATAGTTTGCACATTAGTAGCAATATGATATGAAATTCTTAATATTTCTATATTGGAAGTCCACAATCATGCTTAGAAAATTGCTGCGTTAGTATAGTTAATTAACAATAATAAGAAACAACAGCTCAGAAGTAAAGACAATTATAAAAGCAAATAGCTAGTAGTCTTACATCATTGCACTGTGCAATTAGATAATTGCAGGCCTTGCATTATGTAAAAATATAAAATGTGGCAACACCACAACTCTAATGATGTAACTGAGAGAATTACAGATATTGTTTATCTTCACTACATGTACTGTAGAGTATGTATGGGTCAGCTGGGCTTTTATCCAGCTGGTTATGAAACCACTGATACGGTGTGGGTCCATGGCAGAGTTAAACCCTGGAGGGATGAGGTCAGTTGTGTGCTATCTCTTGTGGTTTCATAGCTGGCTAATGACATGGCATATTGACTCATATCATTCTAATGCATTTTGTCTTGAATGTTACTAAGGTAACAAGTCCATGAGGCAATATTCACATAGACTGGATTAGATTACATGGATGTACTGGAATATCACAGTTTGGTGCTTACTGTGGACTGTGTCAGAATGTCCTCAACTGATCTAGATAAAATATAATGCTTGGTATCTACAGCCCAACATTTTCTTTGATTTTGTTTTTTTTTTTGCCCCTCTACCCGGAGAGAAATGTCAGCTTTTCTGTTGCAACAGCTTCATGATTGATATTTTCTCTCTCTGCTCCGAAATATGAGCTGGATCGTCTGTGTCCAGCTCATGTCCGAAAACATGATGAATTGTACCCCAGAACATCTCTGTACATGAAGAAAGTTGTCTTTCGTTTCATCATCTCAGTAGAAACTGCAGGATGTCTGTGCTACAGAAATGTCTTCCATGAGGGTCATGGCAGCTGAGAGTAGCATACGAGAACACTGCCAGAACTCTCTCACTACTGTCCTCCATATGGCTATTTTATCATTGAGTCAGAGTGGTTGGAGTCAAAGTTGCAACTTTTTTCCTTTTCTAATTTTAGTGCTTTTCCTCAAAGGAGCCTTTAATGACAAATACCATATGGCGGTGGGACTGTGGGGTTTTTATAAGTGCATTCAAACGCAGCTGCAACAATATGCATTAGAGTCTTAGTTTCATTAGGCTAATGTCACCTACCGACCCTCGCTTCCATTTTGTGTTTATGGTGAAACATTTACTGGAAGGATATTACAAACTCTTCTAATGATGTAATTTGGGACCAAAACAAGAGGCAACAGGACAGCTTCGGGTTACCTTGCCTTTCAAAAGCCTGCTTTTATGGGGCCAGAATCATAAACCAGTTATTGAGCTTGTTATGCATGTGTGGATTTGAAAATCTTAGTGAGATGACTCACTGAAAAATGTATATAAAATGCTTGCCTACAAGTGTAAAAGACCATTTCATGTTCAGCAACAACTGAGCAACATGTATGGCATATGTAGAAATCGAACGTTCCTAAGACTTTACTGTGAATATGAATGCATTTTTAATTTTCTTTGAAATGAATTTTAAGTACATAGTATACATTTATATTTCCTCGCTCAGGAAAGCACATTAACAATACAGCACATACAAGCACTCACACAACAGCAACACAATAATAAAATATAAAAAGTTAGTAATAGCGTGATTAATCCACTAACAACTTCTAAGAATGAGTATTGTTACCTAATATAACTACAGAATGTGGCTTTGGAATAAACTCAGCTCACATTTTTGTGGTTGTTGTAATTCTGTGTAATTACAATAGTGACACTATTTCAATGCTCTCTATAAATCAATGCTTAATATTAAACCAATTAGGCATTTTACAATACATTAAGGTGATGTCAGTAGAAGCCAACAATAATGTCATATAGTATGTAAAAATGTATATACTGTATGTAAAAATAATCTTATGGGAATGTGATGATTCTGTAAGGGCACTACATGAAGTAAATGCAATTTTGAAAAGATTGCCATGAAAATCCGTGTCAACAGTTCATAATGTGATTCTTTTCTAACACTATAAGCCCAAAAGGAAGCCATCTCTGCAGTAAGAAGAAATGGCACTAGCTAATGCTAGTTTATATGTGGGGTGAAGGGCTTTCTTACATTAGCATGTTAGCCGTTTTTAGCGTTGTCTTGATATTGAGTAGTTTCTTGAATTTCTTTCCTTGCTCCATATATTATAGGCCAGTCTGACAGTATGAAGTGTGAGCAATTAAAATGACCTTCGGTAAATTAAAGCTTGGGGGGTCAGTGGGGTTAAAGCAATCCAGGTTTGCTGTAATTGGTATCATAAACTATTAACGGACCATTAACTTAAACAGCTATTGGCACAGTCAGTGATTGGCGCCTGTTATTTCTCAGATACCAAATTTTTATGTTTTCCTCTGTTTTCAAACAGGGGCTATTCAAAGCATAAAATTCATAAATTTGAGCCTTTTCTTTCAAAAAAATCTAGAAATAGTATTCATCTTTAGAAATGGAATTATTCCACTCATGTTTTTTTTTTTTAAGAAACATTGACTTCCAGCAGCCATTCATTTTCACAATAGGTTGGAAGCACAAATAACAGTGTCTGTAATACTTGTCTGGTTATTACTGTCATGCTGTTCAATTGCTCATGCTAATGAATTGATGATGAGAGTACTCTTGGTTTGTTTTTGTAGATCGAAGTTGGCTGAATATTTATTGAAAAGTCCTTCAGAGCTCTACTTGCTATTCAAAGTACAATGAGGGCTTGATTGCAAGTATTCTTGAAGTTGTACACCAGTGAAGCAACAAAGGTAGAGAGCTTTGTCTGAGTATAGTCAAAGAGCCTGGAGAGAAAGCTTTTACTGAAGTGTCTCAGAAGCCTCTCAGAATTTGGTCAGCCACACTGGCCCCCAATTTCATTAAGAAAACCTTTCATCTGCTGTAAAATGTTCCATGGAATGGCTTTGATGTTGTGCATTTCTGGTCTTCTCTCGCACAGTGTTTACAAACAGTTACCTCCTCGCTTTCAGGGACAAAGCAAAATGCCATCCACTTCTAAAACCACCTACTTTGATGGTGCTTCCTGCAGTTATGCTGGTTTACACATCCTCTTTTCAGTCACTCGGAAGCCAAAGAGTGCTTTAGCACTTGATGGGTCAGGAAATGCTTTCTATTAGATTCAAAGAGCTACACTGGGAACTCTAAAGATGAGAAGAGAATGTTGCTCCAGATTTGCATCCATTGGAAGCCATGCATTAAATGGGTATTACCTTAAAAAAACATCGTGAAATCAGCTAGGCTATGGCTGAGCAGACATATGCAAAGTAGAGTGTGGTGGCTAAAGGACGGAAGGGATTGAGGACAAAACTGTGTCTCCCCCTACAGGCCAACCTACCGTTACTGCAGCGGGAGCTCCTGCACTGTGCACGGCTGGCCAAGCAGAACCCAGCTCAGTACCTGGCTCAGCACGAGCAGTTGCTCCTCGACACCAGTACCACCTCTCCGGTGGACTCTTCCGAACTGCTGCTGGACGTCAACGAAAACGGCAAGAGGAGGACCCCCGACAGGTGAGGCCCGGACCCCCCCCTCCTCCCCGAATTCTCAGAAGCCTCTGATTTTGACAGCTATTCTGAGAGTTAGACGCCATAGACTGTGACAGCGGTCACATTCATTGACCGTATCATTTTATTTTACTGGCTGTCGCCGACGCTAGTGTAGCGTTAAACACATAATAAAGCACACATAAGAGACAAGAGTTTATTCAACTGCCATTTTCCATTGAAGAATCTGCCAATTTCCATTGAATGTATGTATGTGTGAATCTATGGTGTGACATCAAGAAAGAAAGAGACACTGATTTACTGAAGGTGACATTGATTTGTCACATATTTTCATTTGATTTCTATGTTTACTCCATCGCAGAAAGCCACGGTACATAGTTTCAAGCTACAGTACGAGGCATATGTGCTATAACGTAACGGATCTTTATTATTCCTTGCAATAGTGGCAGGGGAGAGCCAATTTCTGTTCGTCAGCAAGCTCCTCTCCAATGCGAGCCTCGGGACCAGGCTCTTGCAGGTCTTGCGAGTGCACTCAGTCCCTTTCGGTGTGCCTGGTTTTGTTCTAAATTACTTTTTTCGTGAACAGTTGGGTCTTTGTGTTCCAGCATGAAATTACACAGGTTCCCCAGTGGCAGCTGCCATATGAACTGTAGATGGTAGCTCCCTTGGAGGACAACAGGCCTGTTTCGGCGCGGAGAAGGGGAATCTGCGCCACGCACATCATTGCCCGCCTCGTGTCTCGCGTCGCGGTCCGTTGAGTTTTCGGAGGCGCTCTTTAATGGAGCAGAACCCAGCGTTTCTGGAGGTTTTGCGGGACACATCTGGAGAACGCGGGCGCAGTCCCCAGCCAGCGTGGCAGCATGGCTGGCTTTCTGATTTGGTCCCGTAATGACATGCTGTTACTCAGTCTACTGGAATTGCAATGAAACGTGCAAGCCAGTAGTGATGATCGTAAAACTAAAGTGAGCGCTTTTTTTTTTTTTGTGAAAAATGAATGGGTCTGTTATGAATTGCAGAAAACGAGGATGAATTATTGGTTCTGCTATTTCCTAAATGCGTAATCCAGAGCATATTGTACTTTTTTATTTGTCTATTTTTGCAGAAAAGAAAATGTACTCAAAAAATGTACACGAACAATTGTCACCTTAGGCCTTTGTTGCTGTAAGAAGTTTGCATGTGACGCCTTTTTGTAATTCCTGCATATTTGTGAGATCTGAGAGGCATGGAGAGTGAGCCTAGGGAAATCGCTAGTAACGTATACAGATGAGCCCCTTCTCCAATCCGGCTTGCTAAGCTGGATTTTTCTGCTTAGTTTGGCTTTGCTTTGTTGTAGGAAAAATTGGAATGCTGGAATTTGAATTGGAAACACTACTCTTAATCATTGAATACAATGCAAGAGCATTCCAGCCTTTCATTATCAAAGGCAGCGGTCGGAATATGCAGTAAGCGCGCATTTCACACTGTCAATGACATTTACCCAATGGTAAATTTACAATACATTTTAATAATTCAATATATTCGCCACTGTGGCTTGGTAAATATTTGGCAAAAGCTGTATCCTCTTTAAACTGACCAACGTTGCATGGAAAAAATATCTTCTCGGAGGACAGAAGCGCTCGTGTTGGGGGAAGGGAGTTGTGGGTGCATATGGTCTGCCGTGAATGAGGATTTTGAGTCCATAAAACAGCTCGTTAAGATGCTCAATCTGTTTCTGCCGTGATGCGGGGAGCCATACGTCAGAGAAACGGGGGTGCGGATGTTGTCGGGGGATGGGGTCCGGGGATCTGCAGATGCCCCCGGTGAGTGGCAAGGGTGCGGAAGATGTGGAGACGCCGCGCTCGGTGGAGGTTCTGCTCCCTCCTCTGTGGACCCTTCGGATGACTGATCTGTCACGCCTTCCCCTTCCGGGATACCCCGTGGCTGACATTTAAATGTGACAGAAGGAAAGCGAATTTCAATGAAAAATGTAGCGCTCGCTCGCCTAGCGCCGCGGTGTGTTGTTCTCAGGAGTCTAACGTTCATATTCGGTCGTGACTGTGCCCTCTTTTCTTTGTTTGTTGTGATAGAAAATTCTGGAGAGAATGTTTCTACTTGGTGGATCACCTACAGTGTGTGAGCTGGGTTTTTAGCTGGGATAGTTCTTATCTCGATCCCCGAAAAAGTATTAATGGTGCTGGTTGGCACGTTGAGCTGATATCAACACAGATGTATGGTTGAGCATGCAGTTTGCAACCGAGTTCATTAAAGGGGTAATTAAAGACTTCAAATGAGGGGTGGCAATACAGAATGATACGGAATTTCAAACAGAACAGGCTGTTGTCATGTCTGGACATGTTAATAGTAAATGTGTCCCCTGCTGAAAAAACAGCTTAAGCTAGGTTTTGAAACAAGCTACCAGCACTAGCTGGTTGACCAGCTCATACCCAGCTCGACCAGCTTTATGACCAGCCTGGCCATGCTGGTTGACCAGCTCATACCCAGCTAGACCAGCTTTATGACCAGCTCAATCCTCAAGCTGGCATAGCTGGATTTTACAGCTGGGCTCTTCTCTCCCCTTTCTGGACAGAACCAAAGAGAACGGCTTTGACCGGGAGCCTTTGCACCCAGACCACCCCAGCAAGAGGCCCTGCACGATCAGTCCTGGCCAGCGCTACAGCCCCAGCAACGGGCTCTCCTACCAGCCCAACGGCCTGCCTCATCCCACACCACCCCCACCTCAGCACTACCGCCTGGATGACATGGCCATCGCACACCACTACAGGGACACCTACAGGCACCCCAACCCCCGTGACCTCAGGGATCGCGCCCGGCCTCTGGGTAAGCTCCTCAGGATCCCAGTAAACCTAGAAGCCCATGTACATGCAGGGCGTCCCTGGTCTGAGTGGGTTAGATTAGCTGGGGGTATACCAGACCTGGGTGATATACTGTCTATAATTGTTTTGGATTCAAATACGTTTCTGTGCTCAATTGATCTTGCCTGGTGTAATTGAGCCAACCATGAGGACTTTGTAGTAGAGTATTTCATAGGTTCCAGTACACCAGACAAGCTTAGTAAAGCATAGAAAAGTATTTGAATCAAAAACAATTATGTATTTGACCCAGGTTTGAGTCCATTTTTTTATATTAGACTATGCAGGTCTGTGCCCCACAATCCAATCCAAGCGAAGTGTTCATACAGCCAGCACATTGATATGTTTAGAGTGGTGGAGCCCTGTTTCTTGCCTCTGAATGCAGTCCCTCAAACGTGGCAGCAGAGCCTGAGGACATGAAGGCCCTAATGAAGTGAGAAAGGTCCTGAAGTAGATCTTCTCTCCCGCAGGACGAGAGTTGACCCATGAAGCATACCCTCAGGAAGCTCATAACGGCACATTGCCCATTCCAAAAATACAAGGGAAAAGATGAATTTACTCGATGATATACGTTTATAGGGGGCCTGTCGTTCCCCCTCCGACCCTTCCCTAGAAGTGACTGGCCTGCAGGCATGCTGGGAAAAGCGAGAGCGCACGGTTGAGGGATGGAAGGTGTCGGCGTGGGTGAAGGATGAGGGCGGCACAAGTCGCCGGTGACTCACTGCGAATGTAATGAGCAGGATGAATGAAAGCGAGGTCCCCCGCACCCCAGCCGTCCTCCACCTCCCAAAGCGGCCTCTGTTGTAATTCGTCCCTTTGCTTCTGACAGGGATGCACGGCACTCGACAGGAGGAAGTCATCGATCACAGGCTCACTGACAGGGAATGGGCAGAGGAGTGGAAGCACCTTGACCATGTAAGAAAAGTAATAACATTTTTTATTACTAAGACTGTTCAAGTGTATGTCTCTGTACTGTGTGTGTCAGAAATACAAATGTATCCCCGTGCATTTGCGTACACTGGGTCAAGGACAAGCGGGGACATTTTTTGGAAAAGTTTAGTGATATATATTGATAGGGATCTATAGCAAGCAAAGAATTGAAGTGTGAAGGGTTTTAATTAACTGTTAGAGTAGTATTTCGCACACACACACTCACACACACACACATACACACACACACACACACACACACAGTATATGTACAGCAGGCTCCAGAATTAATGGCACCCTTGATAAATATACTGGAAACAATACTTTTATTTAAATAAACTTTATTTTTTAAGTAGTGTGCTTTATCAATGGATTCAAGACTTACATTTTTCAAATAAAAAAAACTTATTTCCCCAAAAAACAGATGGAATCTAATTTTGTGGAATTCATTATGCCTTTGATCTAACTAGTACCCTGGACCACTGGCAGCAAAACATCACCAAAACATCAATGACCCACATCCATATTTGACTGTAGGTATGAGGTGCTTCTCCTTGTATAGATTCCTCTTTTGTCGGCTAGAATAATGATGGTGTTTATAGCCAAAAGGTTACATTTTGATCTTATCTGACCTCTTGCAGTCATAATTCCAATGACGTTGGTGAACTCCAGATGCTTGGTTCTGTTTATTGTGCTCAGTAAGGGCTTTCTTCATGCAACCCTTCCAAGAGTTTGTTGATATGGAGGCATTTTATGGTTGTTTTTGAGACTTGGTGACCCCAAAATTCTGTTCCTTTAGATTGAGATTAACTTCATTGAAGTTGTATTACAAGTTTGATGTTATGTACAATAATTGTTAGGGGTGGCAATAATTTTGATACCTATGGCTTACAGAAAAACATTTGATTACTAAATAAAATCATTGAAATGTATGTAGTATTATTACGTGATGTTTGTTACATTATGTAGTATTATTACATTATGTTTGTTAAATTATATGATTAATGTTATAGTTTAACGTAACGTTACATATTATTATCTGTGTTGTTTACAAAATAATAGCCTTTTTTTCACGGTGCCAATAATTCTGGAGCCCACGGTATATTCATTTTTTACCAAGTTTTGACATTTGTATTTCAACTTGGCTTTTGAGATTCATATCTTATCACGTTTTCTGATTTTTTAAATCAGTGTTGAAAATGAGCTTACTCTTCAGTCTCCATGCCGCATACAGAATAGCAGATTTACAGTAGGGTTTTAACACAAAGAAATTGCTTATGCATGGAAATCTCTGAAAACAGATTTTTATCTTCTATGTAAACATACTCAGGAAAAAATAAGTATTACAGATGTATTAGAGATGTACCCAGCATGCAAAATATTAGGAGATGCTGTGTAAGCTTGGCAGGATTGGATTTAAATTGGAAAACAATGTTAAAATTTACAAATCAACTACATTTGCATCAAACCCATCCCTCTACAGAAAAAGGTTATGCATTTTCAGCTAGGATTATGTCTAAGATTGATTTTGAAACATATGTTAGCTTTCCACCAACGTATCACAAAGACATGTGCACATCAGGAGTACACAAAACATGTTAAATAGATTCATAGTTTACACGGTACTTTATTCAAACCATGGAAGAGCAAGGAACTTCAGACAATTGCACTCTTTCTATGTAGAACCAGAAATTCTGAATGACTATCAGTACATTCTGAATGACGAGCATGCAATATGGTATGGTAATCAACATATACAGTATATGCATATGTACTCTGTATGTACGTATTATGTATATGAAACCAGATTGCAAATAGTTATGGGTAGTTGATAAAGGTGAATAAAACACTTAATATCTTACAATCCTGTCCTGTCAAGTTGAGTCTATGAATCTGTGTTTGTTTGTGCCCCAGTTTGTCTGCCCTATATCTGTTTCGCACTGTTTAATCTATATTCAGTGATTATTTGTTTCTTTAAGATAAAAAAATGTGACAATGAGATCTACAGTTTTGACCTAACAGGTCAACTCTGTGCATGTGATTTTCATTCACTTCTGATTAGCCTTCAGCCAAAAGCACTGCCCAGCCAGCCAAGCGTTTACCTGTTAGCCTGTATGCCCTGCCAGTTAGCCTGTGTACCCTGCCAGTTAGCTTGTGTACCCTGCCAGTTAGCCTGTGTACCCCAGCTGTTAGCCTGTGTGTCTTGCCAGTTAGCCTGTGTACCCTGCCAGTTAGCTTGTGTACCCTGCCAGTTAGCCTGTGTGCCCTGCCTGTTAGCATGTGTACCCTGTCAGTTAGCCTGTGTACCCCACCTGTTAGCCTATGTACCCTGCCTGTTAGCCTGTGTGTCCTGCCTGTTAGCCTGTGTACCCTGCCTGTTAGCCTGTGTACCCTGCCAGTTAGCCTATGTACCCCGCCAGTTAGTCTTTGTGCCCTGCCTGTTAGCATGTGTACCCTGTCAGTTAGCCTGTGTACCCCACCTGTTAGCCTATGTACCCTGCCAGTTAGCCTGTGTACCCTGCCAGTTAGCCTGTGTACACTTCCAGTTAGCCTGTGTATCCTGCTAGTTAGCCTATGTGCCCTGCCAGTTAGCCTGTGTACCGCGCCAGTTAGCCTGTGTACCCCGCCAGTTAGCCTCTGTACCCTGCCAGTTGGCCTGTGTGCCCTGCCTGTTAGCCTGTGTACTCAGCCTGTTTCCGCCTGCAGCTGCTGAACTGCATCATGGACATGGTGGAGAAGACCCGGCGCTCCCTCACCGTTCTGCGGCGTTGCCAGGAGGCTGACCGAGAGGAACTCAACTACTGGATCCGTCGATACAGTGATGCCGAGGACCTGAAGAAGGGCAGCAGCAGCAGCAGCAGCCAGTCTAGGCAGCAGAGTCCCGGCAGCCAAGAGGGCTCCACGCCAGGTACAGTCTTTAACATCTGCACTTGCTGATTGCTGACTTTGCCAGGGTTTTTGTAGCACCACAAAGACCAAGTGGCATCATACTCAATTGAGACCTCGTATAATTTGCCTGCTACGTATTATCACAGTTTTATCACAAATGAGCAGATATAATGGTTAATATATTGACCTGCATAAGCGAACTATTACCTCTACACCAAGACTCTACCACCAGTGTAAGTCAATGCTTGTCATTGTGCCAAACTTGCATTTGGTCTGCAAATAATTTTGTGATGATGAGAATTAATAGTACTTGCGTATTAGCATAAATTATGAGGTAGTATTTTTCTTCCTTCTTTTAGAAATACACAGGGAGTTGCTCCACAGACCCGTATCAGGATATGTGCCTGAAGAAATCTGGAAAAAAGCTGGTGAGCACTGCATGCACGCATTTACCTCTGTGCGCGAGGGTGTATGTCAAATGGAATCAAAATTGTCATTCCGTCTCAGACGTCTTGTGGCACGTTTAATCCCAAGTGGCCTTTGGAAGGAAGGAAAATCAAAGGGAAATTATTCAGTCTTTTTCTGGCTCTGAATGAGAAAGTCTTTTAAACTTCAGTCAGTCACCTCAGTGTCTGTGTTACTACAGAGAGAAGGCTGGAAACTTGGACAGTCATGCAGTACTTTGAGATTTACAGTAGCCAACCAATGAAATTCCACTGCAAACTATGCTCTGCATCCAAATATGATGTCAGATCTTAAAGTTATTATATGATTTATATTGTGGTGAAGTGACCTATGTATGCAATCTCAAAAGGGCAATGGTTAAGCTATCATTGCTAGTATTGCTTTTTAACTTGAGAAACACTACTGTTTTCGTTATATAGTGATGTGCCTTAGTGATTTGCCATGGATTGTATTTTTCCCTTCACCAATAAATATGTCCTCAGAAACTATTTCAGTGAGTTTAATGCATCAGGTTTAGGCTGTGCGCAGAGCTTCAGTGGTTTAAAACATTCAAGGAAAAAATATGTTCTTAAGTCTAGAATACCACACATTACATGCATTGGTGGGGTACTTACAGTAGTTGATATTTGTATTGCTCGGAGTTATGTAGGGGTTTCTTTGCTATAATATGTCCCAGTCTAGTTTTTAAGAAATTGTTATTAGGCCTCTGAAAAACAATGCATTATATTGACACCTTCCCATCTCCTCTATTCCAGTGGGGACTCAACTTATGAGCATGGTGCCAGGCAGGATAGAACATTGTTCAATGTAAATTTAGGAAATGCTTCAAATAGGCTTTTTTCTTTTTATGTCTCCCAGAGAGGATTGCAGAAAATTCAGGAGCTATGCCTTTTTGCATTGTTTTTTCCCTGCAAAGGCAAAATGTTTACAGTTGGTAATAAATATTCAGGCGCCTAGCACAATGTCCTACCAGCTCTCGTTTACTGATCTGCATGTGCCTTTGGGACCACAATAGAAATGCATAATTTAAATATAAATTGCCTGATTTACATATACAATTAGTCAAGCTGCAGCCTTGATCAGAGTGCAGAAATATTGTCCTGTTGCCATTTTGATGGAATTTTAATTGACCTTGAATATTCAGAGTAACATTCATTCAAAATCTATATGCCGTTCCCTGAAATCCACTGATGATATGAATGATATGTTTTTTTAAAAACAAATAAGGGAAAAAAATTACATTTGAACATGTTAGTATGCTACAATTACAAAATGAAGGTAAAAAGTTGAATAGCAGTGGTTTGTTAGCTATTGTTAGGCCCAATTAATTTTATAAATTTGAATGTAATTAAACTAAAAACATATAGAGGACTCTTTTATTTATTGTAACACATAAGCAAAATAGGCTGGAGTTGTGCTTAATTAGTGGCACATTTATTACCCTTTGATTTAATCCTGAAATTGAAGTGTCCTTTATTTCAGAAATAAGTATGACATAATGACGATAGCTTGACACAATGTGCAAGTTACTTGATGTTCCATGTATTGTACACGTGGAGGTTTCAAAGCAGTGTCAAATCTCACCGCAACGGCAGTGTCTGGGGATAGTTTTTTTCGCGAGCCGGCCCTTCAGGGAAGTGCGGTGTCTTTCAGAAGAGGCTGTGAACGAGGTGAAGAGGCAAGCCATGTCGGAGCTGCAGAAGGCTGTGTCGGAGGCGGAGCGCAAGGCCCACGAGATGATCAGCACGGAGCGCGCCAAGATGGAGCGCACGGTGGCCGAGGCCAAGCGGCAGGCGGCCGAGGACGCGCTGTCCGTCATTAATCAGCAGGAGGACTCCAGCGAGGTGAGGCTCTCTCCCCAAGGCCAGCCGCCCCTCGCCAGGCAGTCACAGAACACCTCCACAGGGCAGGACAGTGACAGCAGCAGTGGGTGATCTCAATTCTTATGAATAGTCCCTGAAATCCATTTTAGCTTTTGCATTTTTTTTTTTGTTTGTTTCCCATTAGAGAGTGCTTCTTAAATGCTAATGCTATCAGCCAGTGAAGACTACAGTGAGAGCCGCGGTCATTCAAATGAGAGCATTTGGAATGTCTGTGGGCTCAGTTTTTTAACTGAAGTCTATCAGTTTTTCTAAACTTTGCTCCCTAATGTGGTATACTTTAAGTATTTAAGTATGATCGACGTTTACCTCTGGAAAGTGAAGTGAAAGTGCAGTGAGTGCAGTAGCTGGGATTTTCTTTTTACTTAAGGCATGCTTTCCTTGTAACCGACAGCCTTCTTTGAGTTGCTGGTTAATGCCATGGAATAAGCTAAGCCTCTGTGTCCGTAAAATGATGACAAAAGTTTGACACAAAACTGAAAAAAAAGCAAAACTGTGGGCAAGAAAGATAGCCAATTTACTGATTGCCCACATGAAGGTGCAGATGTGAAATGCTCCAAAAAGATCTCTTCTTGCAGCTCTCAGCTTGCACATTGTATCTTTCGTGAAGAGTCCCTGAATCACAGAAGTACAAAGAGTCTGTCTTTGACAGCCCATCTCAGTATTTTAATGTTAAATTTGTTCCTTGCATCGGAGCTAATTAATGTGAGCTTTGTGCAGTCACGCAACAAGGGATCAGCACCAACACTTGAAGCGTTGCTACCCAAATGCAATTTCGTTTTTTTTTTCTCCTCAGACTGGATTTTACTTAGGAAAGGTGGTACCAATTTGGAAATGGGCAAAGTGGAAGAGGGACTGGAATACTGAAATTAAATCGCAGCGGGGAACTTGAGAAATTAGAATTATTCTCACAGCTCAGTTTAATTGAATGGGCCATGTTTATTTGACTGTCTTTCTGGAGTATAGCTTCAGTCGCTCTTTATAAATGCTGCATCCTGTTCTGGTAAAGATTCAAGGGTATTTCATGTTTGGTGCATATTTGAAGAAAAGTTATGTACAGTACAGCATGGACAGTACTTATATTTATTTACTTTATGTCTTGCTTTATGTCTGCAATACAGTATTCTGCAATACACTTTGTACAAATACAATGTTGTACTGTTTTCCTTTTCAACTGGAATTATTTAGAACAACCACATTTTTCAGGACCAAAATGGTGGTCATTGAAAAACTTACAGGACAATGTTAGGGATAGTGCACCCATTTTTGAAAATATGATATTATTTCACTTAACTCCAAAGTGGTACATAGGACTGTTGTGATGGTGTCCTTACCTTACTGTGCTAGCTGTACTGGATTGCACCAGTGCTAACAATTAGCATGATTCCCAGCTAGCCTTCTTGGAAGTCAAACAAGTAAAATGTGAAATTTCAGCTCCATCAAAATAAACTCTGATTGAGTCATTCATTTTTGGTGTAAGAAGTTTTCTTGCTGTGTCATATTTTAAAAATACATCCTGCAGCTTAAGCATTTGTCGATTTGAGACAGCGTCCATTCGAAGACCTATTAATTCGGTCTCTCTGCTGCCCCCTACACAGAGCTGCTGGAACTGCGGGCGCAAGGCGAGCGAGACGTGTAGCGGCTGCAACACGGCGCGGTACTGTGGCTCTTTCTGCCAACACAAGGACTGGGAGAAGCACCACCACGTGTGCGGACAGACTCTGCAGGCGCAGCAGCAAGGCGAGACGCCGGCTGCGGTCAGCTCCTCGGCCACGCCCAGCAGCGGTGCGGGTAGCCCGGTGGACACCCCGCCCGTGGCCACGCCCCGCTCCACCACCCCGGCCACGCCCTCCGCCATGGAAGCCACGCCGCGCTAAAAACGGCTCCCGCTCATCCCCGTGAAACTCTTTCGCTTTCCACGCCCGCTCAAAGATTTTAAAATTTAAGATGCTTACAAAGAGAGAGGACTGGTCTTGGGAGTGACGGTTATACGCAGAAGGCCAATAACGGGTCATATTGACTTGCCACGATTAAGAACACAAAGATATTCTTTGTTTTTATTATTAATGTCATTGTCGTCGCTATTAATATTATTATCATCGTCGTTGCTATTTTACCTTCCTGTAAATACAAAGCGGAGCCTGAAGAGTCGGCAGAGAATTGCAGATGAGTACATTTGACCTCCCCTCTGTTCCTTTTTCCAGTAGCTGGGATCTGAAACTAGTTGACCTCATTAAAAGATGCTTTACCAAACAGCAAACCAAGGGATTACTAATTGCTGTTGAAAGCAAAAACAGATAATGTTCCGTGTGATGAAGAGACACTGTTTTGAACAATATGTGGCGATTGGAGGTAGGGGGCAGAAAAAAAAACACCACCCCACCACCCCACCTCACCCCACCCCAAGGGCACAAGTGCTGGATAGGGGACTATCCCGGGAAGATGGATGCCATACTTGGCTTACTTGACTGAACTCTGAAAACCCCTCAAAGAAACCTGCAGATGCGCACCAGATTGCCATGAAACCCAGATGTTCACACACACAACCCCCCCCCCCCCCCCCCAACTTCTGAAAGAAGTGTAATAATGTCCAGGTCAGTGGATTGAGGGAGAAGTGAACCTTCATGGCAGAGGGATAAGGATTTGGAGGAACACAGCACTGGATTGGGGAAAAAAATAGAATATACTTATTTATATTTAAATATCATCCCTTTCAGTTCCAGAACAGGATGTGAAGTCATACAGCCTCAGCAAGGCGAGACGAAGCTTCACTTCTAACATTTTCCGCTCGGAGAAGGCCGGGACAAACGACACATCCATGACCATTTAAGGCCCACCTCATGGACACTGTTCAGCCCTTTGACGTCCAGTGTGCCCTCAGCCCCTAGCTTTTTCCTCTCTCCGTTTTTTGTTTTCTAAATATTTCTCATGGTGTAAAAAAAAAAAAAAAAAACACTTGTCCTGTGCAGTTCCCAATGGTGATTTAATGTATATGTGTTGGACAATTGTGAAGATGCATAGTAGTTTAACCATGCCCACAACTTTAGTCTCTTTGTTCCTTGTTGGCGCAAAAAGAAGATTTAACCTTTCTGAGCTGCTTTTATATTTGTATGTATTAGTGATAGTTCTCTAGTAGTTCTATAAGAAGGATTTTTGTTGTCCTCAAGAATACTCTCAGAGCTGCTATTCCAGTCTATTCAGATCTTTTCTGAGAACTAGCATGCTTCATGGAATGCTAACATAAATGTTTTGTACAAGGGATGTACACAAATGTATTTGCACTGTCACAAAGACTCTAGGCATGCATCTTTTGGCAAACTCTTTTGGTATAGTTCCATTCCACACTGATTTATTCTGTAGCTGTAGTGTGATTTTCTTTCTGTTATATGGAAATATTGTAACAAAACCCACAATTGTCGGTGATGTTTTTGAGCAAAATGAGATATCATAACTTTTTTTAAAGGGCCGTGCATGCACATCACTGATCGTTTGTTAAGTATTGTTGTTTTTCTAAAAAAAAGAGAAAAAAAAAGAAAAAAAACTAATTAAAACTAACGTTCCAAATGCAGAGGTGTAGACTGACAGCTTTAACACTGCTGAATGCCAGGTTACACAGTATTACAAGAATTAAAACACGGAAGCCAGCCAAAGACAGACACGAAGGACCAAAATCTGATTTTATTCTGAAGTCAAAAGAGATACACGCATGATTATTTATTTTTGTTTGAACCAAGCTATCATCAGGTGAAACCAGTTTCAGCAATGTTTTAATAAAAAAAACTTTAACCCTTTCCTGTCCAGAACCGAGATCAGCACTGCTCAACGAGATTGGGGGAAGCAATTGTGAAATGGACATTTCAGACAGATAGATTCTTCCCTCGCACACCACCAGATGTGTTTTGAAATAAAACGAGCAATAATATCCAAGGTAGCACAAGCAGAAACGAGGATTCCTCTGTTAAAAGTTATTTATTCCAAAAGTTTCATGGCAGGTTTTGTTTCATTGTTTGGGCATTTGTTATTTATAGTATCTAACTCCAAAAACAGGCTAATAGAATTCTGGGACTTTCAAAGGTGTGCGTTCATCGTCTGATCATTTTTTTTCAGAATGCCAATAAATGCAAGTGCAATGTATTTTTAGGACAAAAATAGGGAATATGGCCTAAAACATGGCATACATATTTGGGAATGAAAATTGACAAGCACTTAATCAGATGCACACAGTACGCTTTCCTCCCAGAAACCATGGTGCTAATAGATGTATATTTGACCTCACTGAGGTGGCCTGGTGGTGGCTACAGGCAGTCTGATTGGTGGGACTCTCCTGTGTACCCACGCTGTAAGCCTATGTTCTAGACTCTAAAGGGTTAAATAATCCAAAAAGGTGTCTGACACCCAGTTAACATTTCCTCAGAAGCTGTGACTTTACATGAAACAGCGAAGCTGTTTTAACACTAGTGTATTGTATTTGAAAAATAAAAGGATTAGTGTGTCATGTTGTCGCGTTTCAGGGCAACCTGGGTAAAAAAAAAAAGAGGTGAATAAATAAAAGTTGAAAACTCTTGAAGCTCTATCTTCTCCTCTCCTTTCCTCTACTCCTGTTTTGCTACAACCTCCTCAGTGGCAAAAATGTCTCACTCTACCTCTGATAGCATGTTAATAGCGCCAGTTGCTGAACATATACTGGCCTAGTCAAACCAAATGGGCACAAGAGAACAGGAAAAAACCAAATCTAAGCTTAAACAGCTGCAAAAACCATATCACTACTTGGTAACAATGCAGACCTCATGAACCTAATGAAGAGAAGTAAGAAAAAATGAAAAAAAAAAAACTTTTTTGTTCCTTTATGCTTGTCATATATACAGATCACCTGAAGTATAATTGTATGTATAGCAAATTAAAGGCCATGACTTAAAAAGATGTTAACTCCATTTGATATAGTCGAAACAGATCGCTGATGGAAAAATATGGCATCCTCATTTTCTCCCTACCCCCCTCTCTCTATCTATCTCTCTCTTTCACTCTCACGCTTTTCTCTCGATTTTCTCTGTCATTAGACATGCTACAGTAGGCCGCCTGTTGTTTAGGTTCATATCACGGGGATTAATTTTATAAAAAGAAATTAATAACAAGTAAAAAAGTGTTTTGAAAAATGAAGGCTGGTTAACAGACGCATGCCTGTTTTGACGATGTATCAAGGGGGGAAAGGAACTGTGATCTCCGGGTTGTAAAATAGATGAATAATGAATTTAAAAAAATTAATTCTGGAGATGATGGAATGGCAAACTAATGGTTTTCGGGAGCAGGGGTGGGGGGAGGGGCGGTTCTGAAAGTTTTATTGTGAAAAAATAAACAATTGAAGTTGTTGTGCAATACTTAATTCAGACATGTACCACAAGTTATGGTAGACTAACACTGGGGTTGGTCCGTCATCTTGCATTGTTGGCATACTCTTGAGCTTTCAAGTCTACTATGTCGGGACTGTGGTTTCTTGTAATTCTTTGTTTTTTGTTTTGTTTTTATTTTTGGTTTTCTTTAGTTGGACTGTAACGTATGGTCTGTCAATCTGTGAACCTTTTGAAGTATGATTCCGGTATTGTTGTACTCCTTACTGTGTAATAAATATTTTAAAACCTGTACCCAATTCATTGTTTGTCGTTGGTTCTAACCACGGAAGTCTAATGAATTACTTGGTAAAATTAAAACCGGCAGCCATTTTATATAATATCTGCCATCTCTGCTGATGTAAACGCATACAGCATTTGAAAACAGAGGCCTGTTCTACAAAACCAGATTACTGAGTTAGCTAGATAACCGATAAAAGTAAAACTTGGACCAGCTATTTTTACTTCAGTCCATGTTCCAGATTTGGGCATTGTCCGGGGTTTTACCCAGTGCAGTTATCTGGTAACTCAGTCATCCTGCTTTGTGGAACACATCCCAGTTTGTTCCCAAGTGTTGTGGAAAACTGTGGGGTCTCAGGCTGACATACTGTACTCAATGGTAGACTATATCAGTGCTTTTCTGCTTTTACAAGCTCACATTATTATTGCAGTATAAAGTCTCAGCAGAGTTTGAAACTGCCTTGGATTACATTTTGTGCCACGGGTTCCATACAGTAAAGTCCAGATAGCTACACCTCTGGCTACGCACATTTATTTGAAAGTTTACCAGATTTACCATCAGAAAAACATGTACATGGAACTCTCAACAGTATTTTTATGTTTGCACGCTAACTGCCCTTTACAGAATATGTCAGAATATTTCACATTTTACCCTTCAGTCAGTCAAAACTGTATGTTCACATTTTGAGAAAAGTGTGTAAAACAGCTAGAGTATCAGGGCGTCAGCTTTTACAAAAAAAAAAAAACTTTTTTATGATTTTCTTGGGGGAGGAATCCATTGTTCTGAACTATGACATCTATCTCAAAGTGAACGTGTCAGTATGTGTTAAGCATTAAACTGCTTCATAGGGATATAGGATCATGCACATAGGATGATCATGCAAAGCGCAAAATACTATGCTCATCATGCTTCAGTCCCATTCAAACTTGAAGGCCAAAGATAGCAGTCAATCATTCCATCAACAATAATCGGATATTAGATCCCAATGGTGGTGTTTGTGTGAGTGTGTGTTGTACATGTGTGCTTGTGTGCCTGTGTGTGTGTTTATGAATGGAGGGGGTGAGGTGGTTGGTAGGTTTTCTGGTAAATTATTTCTCTTCATTCATTTTCCAAATGTAAGGAAACAACAGAAAACAACATTGAATTTGCCTATCCAGCCTCGATGCTGATGTACGTAATCGTTGGGTCAGAATGGGTATAAAACATTCAGAACTTCAGAACCAGAGGTCACAAATTAGACTCAGACTCAGGTCCGTCAAAATAAGAAGTCTCCCTTTTATGATTATTATGTGTTGATTATTTTCATTTCAAATCTTCCTCATTCACTGCCCTACATAGAGTATGTGCAGCTCAGTCCTTTGAAGAGAAAATGAGTCATACCGCTGTATCAGGGTGGAAGAAAAGTGGTTTGGGGTCACACTATGTTTTTGATCAGTTGCTGGTCTGTGAAGTCATGTGAGCACCTGATACAATGGCATCCAGAAGGTTGTATTTTTAGACGCTGAAGGCTAGATAATGAACTATAGAATGTGCTGTCTGTTGTGTCTTGCAGGCCATTTCATTTTTGCTATGAATGCAAGATTACAAGAAGAATTGCAATCAGCAGCAAAAACCTAAAAACTCACAAGTAGGTTTAGTCACATGGATCTTAAGGGGACCTACCAACTGATTGATAATTGATCTATACCTGTAAAATTCTGTATTTATTCTATTCTGGTATGTTCATGGTTAAATTATTTTGTTAGTTTTTTTCTTATCTGTATGTGACATAAAATTTAAAAAATATAGAGGCACAAAATATAAAAGTTATAAAACAGATTTTTAACCACAACGGTTCAAGACAACATCTTGAATATATTTACAGTACATACGTACATATATGATTTATTTAGGGAATAGGCTGAGTTGATATCTAAAAGGTTGTACATGACTGTCTAGAATAGGTTTATATAGTTTTTGTTAATATGGATGTTACTGTATGTATAATGTTAATCAAAATTGTTCATCAATTAATATTCATAATTCAAAGGTAAGGTTAATGTTAATGTTAACAACAAACTGCCATTTGAAGAAAAAGGTGTTCCTAGTCTCACTTGAAGTGAGATAAACATATTTTATAAACATAATAATATAAATAATAATCAGTCGCATCCAGTATGTTTTGTGAATTGTCCTATACAAATAATTCCAAATAATTATGGAATAGCTCCATAAAATTCTCCACATATTTTCAGCTGGAGAATGCTGGAGAATGCTGCAGAAACAGGCACCTGCTTCAGCATGCTGTTTGGTTTCAGCCGAGCTTGATTAAGCCAGTCACCTCTGAATTATGCTCCAAGCAGCTTTCCAGCTATTTCAGCCCAGAAGCAGGAACAAACAGGTGGGGATTGTGGACATCATTTTAGCCACAGTATGTTCAGTGATTTTCCAGCTTTTCATCTGTTGAGTTTTAAATGATGCAGTCTGGTTAAAATATGAATGCTCAGAGAGCATTCTCTTTTATGTCTATTCTGTGTTTTCAAAGACTCGATTTGAAGTCCTATGTTCTTACAGGCAATTTTAGGGACAAAACTGAGCAAAATAATTATTTTAAATACTTTCTTTCTACATTTATACACCAGTATTGTTTTAATGAATACATTATTTACAATAAACAACATATGCTGTATGTTCACAAAGAATGTGTACTTAGTTAGTGAAATGTGAAATGTTTTGCTGAAATTCTTAAGCAACCTGCATATTTTCAAATATTATTACCATCTAAAGAGTTGACATGATTTTAAACAATGATTTGACCTAGGTCTGCTGTAGGCAGTCCAGCGTGTGTTATTCTTACAGAATATTTGTGGGTCTGCACTTGTCAGCAAAGATACACAGTAACGTTTTTTTATCTGCATATTTAAACCAGCTTAAAGTAGGGAAACCTCTTGAGTTGTTGTGTAACAAGTTAACCATTAATTTCGATCCCGCCAAGTAGATTTAAGGAAATGAAGTGAGTTTAGCGCTCACCTCAAGAGCGTCTGTAATGATCCTGCCTTTGTGGTTCAGTGAATGCACTTGCTTCTTCCGCTTACACATCCAATTAATCAATGTTATGGAATCCATTCCTGTCAAGATCGGCTCCAGAGAGCACAGCTGTGTGGGGAAGCTGCCTCTGCACCATGCTGCTATCAGTGTGAGACTTTTCAAGGATAGCGCCGATCCACTTGTCCCTAGGGCGACACAAGGCAATTATTTGAGCTAAAGAGTTATTCTACAACTTCTAAAACAGCAACACAATTTCCACTGAGCGCACTTACGGCAAATGGCTGTCATTTTCCCCCCGTCAATCTGAAGCGAACTGGGTCTAGAACCGGCGGTGGTATTTTGCTTCCGGCAGATTCTCTCCAGTTTACCAGCACTGCTCCGGGATCAAGGGTGGTAAAATTTGTCCATTTGTGCAATTTCACTTGAGATAAAAATATACTGCCTTTTTTCTTTTTTTCTTTGCCTGTGCGTGTTGGTATGTGACCACCATGTGTGACACGAATTTCAATAACTCATCATGGCCATCCAAGCACACATTGGCTCTGGGCCAAGGACGCTTCCTGATATTTATTGTTTGTATGTATACTGTATTTTGTATGCTTTAGTACTCTTGCTATTTTATTTTTCTTTATTTGTTGGATTTGCTGCGGGTGGCCAGCAGAAGAGTGTTTCAGTTTTTCCGATTTATGCAGAAAATTATGTCTTTAACGTAACATAAGTTCGTGGCTGGACGAATCACTGCGCTCACCAGTTTTAATTTGCTCGGTGCAGTGAAACCAGTGAAACATTATATCATCTTCTTTTATTTTATTTTATTTAACATAACATATGCTTAAGAATTTCATGTTTTTAAGACATAATCCACCCCCGATATTAGCTCAACCATGAATTTAGAAGCTTTAATAAAGTAAGTAAAATTTGGCATCTACAGTACAAGCGCACTCTTATGTGGACCTGCTGCTGCCTCAGCAGAGTGAAGACAGTCAGTGGTCCTCCTCCAAGACACGAACCTGTCACCAACCGCTTCTTTTCCTCAAGCCTGGCATGCACTGAATTTGTGGGGGCAGCATGTAGCGTAGTGGGACTCACAAGGTCAGTGGTTCGATCTCCAGTGTAGCCACAATAAGATCCGCAGCGCTGTTGTGCCCTTAACCCCACATTGCTCCAGGGAGATTGGCTCCTGCTTAGTCTAATCAACCGTAAATTTCTTTGGATAAAAGAATCAGCTTAATAACATAGGATACAGAACAAGGGCAGAGGAAACCCTCTGCTTGCTCAGAGAGCAACCCACAGGCCCCAAACATTTCTATCCCTATCCCTGAATCCCTCCTATATCCCTAAGCAGCACAAAGCTGAGTGAGCTACCCTGCAGCTCCTATATCAGTATTTAATCCAGAAGTTTCCTGAGTGCTCCCAGCACCCCTTGTGGGCGCCATTTCCTTTTTTTTCTTCATAGCAGTAAAGATAAACATACCATTTATTTCAACAAAATTCTTTTTACTAATAGTGCACCCAGGATTCACTTCAACTTAAAATGTAAGGCTATAGCTTGGGTATTATACTGCTGAAATGGAGAGATGTTCACAAGTCATCAAATGCAAGTCCAAGTCAAGTCTCTGAGATAGAGTCCAAGCCAAGTCTCAAGCCTCCAGAATGGTACAGCCTAAACAACAGTTTCATTATAAATTCATCAGGATTCCCTATGCTAATTGAAAGTGTAGAAGACATACTTTGTATATGACATCAAGTGTGTGACAACTGAAGAAACAGTATTATCAGGGGCACACAAAAAGATAGTGGTTATTTCATGTATTTATTTATATATCAATGAACTACCTCAGTTCTGGTGTGGTAGATAAATAAATAAGATAAAATATTCTATAACCATTCTATTTTTTAAGAACTCATGTGTGACTCATGTAACATAATGTAAGCATTGCCATGGGCTGTAATATAAGATGATGGTCAATAACAAAATAGGGGCTGGTAACATGAACACAGATTAAGATCAATCCTGGATTAGATGCAGTTTTCTATGGATAATCTCCAATTAAATTTAGTCCAGGACAAGGCGTAATCTGCATCTGTGAAGAATAATAATTATAACTGTGTTGAATCACATTGCAGTATTGGTTTATTAATATACTCTTCGTTTAAATGAAAAGTAACTGTTAAGCATTTACTTTAATCATTCAAATGAGGCTAGATATTGTTCATGCAAGAAATCGGGAGCTATGATTCTGGGATTACATCTACATTATGCTATAGGAAAACCTTGAATCCTAAGGAATGCCATTGCACTATTGCATAGTAAAATGAGAAATCATTTCAAAACCGAATGCAACTACAGTACATGCCAAACTCGGGTTCTACGGTAGCTTTTAATGTTAACGTGAATTACAAAGAAGCTCTCTCAAAAATACATGTATGACACTGGAATACCAAACAATGACCAGGCAACTAGTACATAACGTCACCTAACAAGACATTCAATATCACTCGCTGTCCTGCTTGCATCTCGATCTTGAAGACCATACTGAAAGGTTTTTAAAATAGCGCAACCCTTCATCGAAATCCCATTACATGGCCGTTTTTATGAAAACGCTGCTGCTTGTGTGAGCTAGGCTGACAATGGAAATATATGGGCCTTTTCAAGCCAACCTGAAGTAGTTTGTTTTAACGTTACTGTATTACGCTCATGATTCTCTAGCTTGCATAGCTTCTTTACATGACATTACATTATATTAATGGCATTTGGCAGACGCTCTTATCCAGAACGACATACAGTTGATTAGACTAAGTAGGAGACAATCCTCCCATGGAGCAATGCACGGTTAAGGGCCTTGCTCAAGGGCTCAATGGCTGTACGGATCTTATCGTGGCTACACGGTATTACCCAAGAATAACCATTTGAAATGCTAGCCAACATCGCTACAACTTGGCAGTCAACAAAATAAGAAAATATGCGCTTCGATTATGCTGATTAAACAGTGACACAAGCATTATACTGCATTTGAAATGCATCATTTGGCCAACACAGCAGCTTAGCCAAATTATATTAACGCAACAGTGAACAGCGGTAGGATCAGCTCCGGTGCTGGTAAACTGACTTACCTTTCCGTATGAGTTTTAAATGTCTGTTGAAATTTGACATGGTTGCTCCTGCATCTTTTATTTTTAATTCTCCACATTTTTCTAATTGCAGTTACTTTGTTTGGCTCGATGACCCTGAATTATTTAAACTCAAAAGCCACAACATGCAGAACCGTAATCTTAGCCAGCTTTGTTGCTATGGTTGCAACTAAAAGGTGCATGGTGTGGCGTGTAAAATGACGTTGGGTGTTTTAACTAAGGAATATCTTTCATATAAATAATATAAACATAATCATTGGCTGTGACATTATTCAATTCGTCATTTTCACGATACCATTTGGCAGACTCTTATTGTTCACGAGTCCCTGTTGACGAGTCCGAGTCGAGTCTCATGTCATGTTTGGACGAGTCCAAGTCTGGAGTCCGTCTGTGTGCACTCAAGTGCGACTCCGAGTCCGAGTTGCTGACTTGAGTCCCCAGCTCTGCTGAAATGTACTAGTCAAGTGTGTCATATTTCTCAGGGAATCTAGTAGTCAGTACACTTACTGATTCCATGATGTCCTTCGGTAATTTTTTGGAGCAGTAACCAGTAGTCACAGCCTGAACACCATATCCCATTACTCATGCGTCATATTCTGTGTGCCATTAATGCATGTTACATTATATTACATTAATGGCATTTGGCATGTGCGTCAGACTCATACGTTTTCATAATCCTCCTGGAAGTTCTTTTAAATTAATACCACTGAAATTAATTTGTACATGTAGCTAGCGAAAACAATAGTGCCCCGCACTCTTCTAGAAGAACATTGAAGACATTGGTTCTCGGTATAACAAGAAAAATGAGTTGAAAAATGAATTGTTTAAACCCAAAAAGCTCAGCATTTAATTATTGCTGCAACAAAAGTTCAAAAAACCATTTCCAGAACCTTTGCCATTATTAGCTTGCAAGTGGCCTTTCATATTAGTGGTTAACTAATGCTTTTTTGTGGCTTATGATTTCCAATTGCAGGGGCCAATATGAAATCAGTGTAATGTCTTAGCACAGTATGTGCAATAGTTATGGCAGGGAAATACGGATATGCTTTTTCCATATGACAATTTTCAGGGTTGAATAATTACTATCCCCTGTGAAAGTTTTTGTCTTGCGTTTGTAGACTAGTGTGATTGTTTTGCCCCATTAATGCTGTTATATTTAGTTCAACTGTCTTATCTGTGATCAGGAAACAGGCTTCGACTGAATGCCGGGACCCCCCATGAAGCAGTCTCGTGGCTGGGATTGTTGTTTTTCCTGTTACAGAGATGAACCTGCACTGAACTCCAACAGAAAACAGACCACGGCTTTAAATTCATTGGCTGCGGATTCTGTGGTAACTGCCTGTGATGGGCACAGCAGGGAGGTTGGAAACACGTAAAAAACCCAGGAAGCATCAGTACGCCATCCAGGTCACCAACATTAATCTACCTTATGACCAGGAACACAGAGACAACAAAGTTGACACGTTAAAGCACAGTTATAACACCTCATACAGTATTGACTTGAGAAGTGCACAGACAGCCTGTCTTGTATGAATCCCTGTGGTATAGCTCCCTACTGAAAAAAACATTACTTGGTTAACAAAAAAAGAGCAGCATCAGCAAATCTAAAATTATTTCCTAAAAGTTTAAATGAAAATGTTGGGATATGCCACCCATTCTTCAGTTCCACAGAAAATAACGAATAAACTGTTGAAATAATAGTTCTGTTTTAATCTGACTCCTCACAAGTATTCAAAAACATAACATTTCTTGAGGCATAAATAACTTTCATAACGTACAGGGATAACCATAGTGATTACCAAAGAAGCAAATAAAACCTTGAGGATGAAACAATAGGTGCTGAATCAATCTTCAAAAATGTCTTTGCTTTTGACTACTTTGATTTGATAAAATCCTGTATTACACAGATGTATTCAAACTCATATTTTCTGCAAGTTGCCATTTTTTTGAATAATGATATATACAATGGGCGGAATTATATTATCCCGAAAAATGTCATTGACATAAGCTTTATTTTCCAACATGTGTAAAGTAGTGAGCTTTCTAATGATTCAATAGAATCAACCAAAGTATTTCCACCCCTGGTTCAATACTTTATGCACCCCTGGCAAAAGATGGCAGCCAAGAGTCTTTTCCCTTAGTTTGTGATTAGGCTACAGAACACATTTGGAGGGATTTTTGACCATCCCTCCATGCAGAACTTTTCAGAATCATTGATATCCTTGGGATCAGACCGAAGGTTTTTGATGGGATTTTGATGGGAGTCTGGAGACTGAGATGGCCATTGGAGAACATGGTTGTGGTTTATACTGGATTTTGATTGGAGCCATTGCCCCTGCTGGACAATCTGATGCCCAAGTCTCAGCTTCCTAGCAGAGGCAACCAGATTTCTTAGTACCTTGTCGAATTAATTGTGCCATTGATCTTAAATACTGCCCCTCGACCACTGGCAGAAAAACATATCCAAAACATCAATGACTCACCTCCATATGACCATATGTCAATTGCAGTAAGTGACAGTAGGTGCAATCTCTGCAATTCTTAAACTGCGATCCTTGGGTTGCTTATGGCCTCTCTCACCATGTCCTCACTGTCCATGAGGATAATATGCACTTACATCTTTTCCTGGGAAGTCCTGGAAACCATTCCATATGTTTTACACCTTTTGATTATTGCACTTACAGTGCTAAGTGGTAAGTTTAACCAGTTATGTCTTTTTTTTGTACCCATTACCTGACTTGTGTTGGTCAGATACTACCTGTGTCATCTGAATGGATAGTTCTGAGTGAAACAGGAAGGTGGAATGACACAATATAGTTCTGTTAGACTGAGATTAACAAAATTAAAGCAAAATTGTATTGCCAATTTCACTTTTTTTGATCTATCTACAATAAATGGTATAAGAGCCAAAACAATTGGCACCTGTGCTTTTCAGATAAAATTTGATTACTAAATGACATTGACATTGAAACATGAGAGTAAATGTATTGAAATACAAGTATATAGTTTTTCCGTATGTTTGAACTTTATCCATGTTGTTTATTATATGCAGCCTTTTTTCTCAAGTTCTATTAGGGGAGCAACCTGCCAGCTGATTTTCATATAGAACTGCAGGATGGTGGATGGCAAAGAGTGGTAAGAACAAATATTGATTTGATTTAGTTTTTAACTGTTCACTGCTCATCATAATAAATTTCACATTTTTTTAAAAGCATCTTCACTTTACAGAATATATATATATATATATATATATATATATATATATATATATATATATATATATATATATATATAACGCCCAAGGCAAAATATGTCTAGTTACATAATTCATTGAATCAAAGGCCTGTGATGATTTATTGAGTGCAACTTCTAAGATCCTGTCACCAGTCGAGCCATCATGTGAATAAAACAACAAATTACCAGTTGAGAAGCCCCAGTTCACCATTCCTTTGATTTTATTCAATTTAGACAATACACGTGTCAGACGGCAATAGTGTAAAATGAAGTATTACCCATTCTATCCTGGCTGTGAGGCAGATCGTGACTCCATCAATACACCTGTTTATTCTCTGCAATCTCTTCTGTGCCTAAACAGGTGTCACATAAAAGCATGAAAAGAAACGCACCATTCCATATTCATTTTATTATTATTTATAGCAAGCCATCACGAGCTGCCCAGCAAATTGCCATCTTATTATTCAAATATTATAATCAGTTGATAAAAGAAAGTGGTAATGCATCATGCTTTAATTAACCCTGTGACAATAATTCCCCACCCCAAGTTTCTTTTTTATTTCTTACCATTTGACCATGAAATCTACACATAATTAACAATATTTGCACTAATGGACAGGAGACAGTCAAAATTAGAGTTTCAGGTTAACTGGTTCAATGGTAATCACTGAGTAGGTTTCTATTCAGCTGAACATTTTTGGACTGACTATCCATTCCTTTTATTGGGTGGACAGCTTTACAATGGACAGCATAGTACTTCATATTTGTAGGTGCATCATGTAGCTTACCTGTACACTAGCCTGCCCCTCCTCTCCATGGGTAGACTTAGAGACGTTCACAGCATGGTTAATTGCGTAGCTGGTTAAATGAGCTTGGGGGAAAATGGAAGATACTAATCACCTAAATGAAATTGACTCTTTTCAATGAGAAATTAATTTCAATTCTGAGCAGCAGTCTGTATTACACAGTTTCTCAGGCCTTTATTTGAGTCTAATATCAAAAATGAAACTTTTGAATACAGTATAATTTATTTTGTATTGTATTAATGTGGTATTGCCACATCAAACGCAGTGTTTCAAATGCTTTAAACTAGAGTAAAGACCCTGCTTGTGTGCCTGATATCCTAAAAAAAGAAAAGAAAAACGTTCCAGTGGAAGGGGAAGTCCTGCTACAGCATGAATAAAATGTCCTAACTGGCGTATGATCACAGTCCCATTTCCCATAACCGACAGTCTGAAAGATGGAGGGATGAACCAGATGCTAAAGACAAGTTATCTTGAAATGGATCTCTCAGCTGGCGCACCAGATGTCTGATGCTTCTCCACCCTGTGAGCGAGGGGCTAAAAACAGAAGCGCATTCGCTGTCCTGTTCCTGTTTCAGACACTGCTGCATGTTACACTATGTATAAAATGAATTGTCCGCATCAAGCATTTGTAGAATACACCAGGGCCCGGAGGTATGTGTCTATGTCACGCCTGAAGCTCAAAGCTGCAAAACAAACTCAAAACAAACTTCTGTTGCTCCAGATGAATACTTCATTTGTCGCGGTATGGTTTCTCGCCCAGGTTTTTGCTGAAGACGAGCTTTGGTTCGTAACTTACTAAATGACTACCAGGTTAAACAAAATAAACTAGTTTTCAAATTACCACGTTAAATGGAAACTAAATGAAAAACTACAAACAAGTACTCTGGCGGAAAAATAGGTCTTTCAATAACAGTTCATTATTGTCATCTTGGATACAGTTAAAACAGTGACACTTGCTATAATGTCGCAGCTGACCAAATAATTACTTTGCCCCAAATATTTTTGGGGGCGAAATTAAGTAATTAACAGGACATCACCCCCTCTCTCTGGATAATTCAAGCCAGCAAAATTAGTCTATTCTGCAAAGGGGAGAAAACAGGTTGCAGGTGCTTTTCCTTTCAAATTTATTACTGGGGGAAAAGGTGACATCACAGGGTAAGGATGAAACCCTTGCTAATCAGCGATTTAATTCAAATTAGCACTGTGTCTCAGTCACCCCCTCCCCCACTGTTTTACCAGGAATAATCCACATCCACAGCTGTACTGTACAGTAGTTATTTCACTTAGCTGGTGTCTATATATATATTAGCCTGATAATATTAAAGTTCTGTTAGTGTTTTAGAAGTTATTATGTTACATGTTACAGTGGCTTCAGAAACTTCATTTTAAATTGATACAATTTGGGCAGTTTATCCCATTCTTCCTGGCAGATCCTCTCAAGCTCCATGCTTTGGCTGGGCCACTCTGGTCCTGAAGCCACTCTAGTGTTGTCTTGGCTGTAGGCTTCTGGTCATTGTCATGCTGAAAGGTGAACCTTCGCCCCAGTCTGAGGTTGCATGCACTCTGGAGAAGGTTTTCTTCAAGGATCACTTTGTATTTCACTGCATTCATCCTTCCCTCAATTCTGACCAATCTCCCTGTCCTTGCCGCTGAGATGCACCCCCATCGGATTCCACCACCATGCTTCACCATGGGGATGGTATTAGCCAGGTGATGAGCAGTGCCTGGTGTTTGCCAGACACAGTGTTGGAGTTCTGCCCAAAGAGTTCCCATTTTTGTCTCATCAGACCAGAGAATCTTTTCATCATGCTCTCAGAGTCCTTGGCAAATTCCAAGCAAACTGTCATAATTCCTTTTACTCAAGAGTGGCTTCCATCTAGCCACTCCATCTAGCCTGGTTGGACCATCTCTGCAGTCGTCCATCTCTGCAGCGGACTTCCAAATCTGTCAGAGTGACTGCTCGGTTCTTGGTCATGTCCCTGTGCAAGGTCCTTCTTGCTTGATTACTCAGTTTGGCCAGACAGGCAACTCCTGGTGACCTGGTGGTTCTAAACTTCTTCCATTTCACAATTATTGAGGCCACTGTGCTCCTGGGAACACTCAAAGCTTTAGAAATGGGTTCATACCCTTGCCCTAGTCTATGGTTGGACTTCATGGTTTGTTTTTTGTCCTGACATGCATTGTGAATTGTGAGACCTTATATACACAGGTTTGTTCTTTTCTAAACTATGTCCAATCAATTCAATTTGCCACAGGTGGATTCCAATCAAGTTTTAGACACATCTCAATAATTATAATCATAATTAAAGCAAACAGAATGCACCTGACCACAATTTGGAGTGCCACAGCAAAGTGTCTAAATAGTTATGTAAATGAGAGATTACAGTTTTTGATTTTTAATAAATGAGCTTTTTTTTTCTAAAAAGATGTTTTCACATTGTCATTATGGGTTATTGAGTGTAGATTGATGGGCAATAATGGGCAATTTTATCAATTTAAAATTAAATCTACAACATGCAAAGAATTTGCAACAAAATATTAGACATGACTACTTTCATTTACATAATATTGCTGTGTCCCAAACATTACAGTCCCCTGAAATGAGGGGACTATGTATGAACACTGCTGTAATTTCTACAGGGTGAAACCAAAATGTATGAAAATGCCTTTTATTAAAATCTGACAATGTGCACTTTAACACATTCTTTTATTACAAAATTGTGGAGTAGAGAGGCGAATAAATAAATGATGCATCCTTGTCCCAAACATTACTGTACATTTTAATACTTAAAAGGCACACACATATTTTTCGATGTCCTGAAAATTGACTTCAGGTATAGTAAATTCAGCCCACAAAAAAAGTGTGTTAATTTTCTCATCAATTTTCCCATGGTAGAAGTGTGAGAATGAAAAAACAAATTAGGTTCTGGCACTTCTGGGTGAAATGGAAAGTATATAATTCACTAGGGCTACACACTGCATAGCACAATGACATAGGAGGTTTAAGAGACAATAATTAATCCACACCTGTTTAGGAATTATAAATATTGTTATTTTTAACCAGAAAGGCATTTTTTTGGAACTTGCCATTTTTGTTCTTACCAGGGTCATTCCCCCCAATAAGACCTCTTCATACATGGACCAAACCTGAGGCTTACCAAATGGTGTGCTCTTCACAAAGTGCCTGGTCGGCCAAGGAAGACCAAAGAATTCTCACCATAATGGAGAAAAACATCTGTCAGACAAATCAAAAATGGTCTTCAGGAGGCATGAGTGGATGTGTTGGTGACTACTGTCCACAGAAGACTTTGAGAACAGAACTACTGAGACTACAATATGATGGCCAGGTTACAGTTTGCTTAGCAGAAAATACAAGAGGCTGCAATGTTCTGGAAAAAAGTCTTCTGGAGAGATGATTGACTTCAGAGTGATGTCATGTGTGGAGGCCAAAAGGAACTGCCCAAGATCCACAGAACTCCCCACCCAACCATCTCATCTGTGAAACATGGCGGTGGGGGTGCTATGCTTTAAGAATGTATGGTTTCCACAGGAGCTGGCTCACTTGCGTTCATTGATGTAACTGCTGATAGCAATGAATAGTTGATGAATTTCAACATGATATATACTTCTTGTACATATTCCGTTCATTTACTTTGCACCATATGTACAGTTCCAAAACATATGTTTTTGTTCACAGCAATAGATAATGTCATCTGTATGCCGACAGACAAATTTGTCCAAATAGCAGGTTTTCAATTATCCCAATTCCTTTCCATGCCTGCTGCTTAGCACCGGTGAACCTGGACGTGCTGCTGTGGCCAGCTGCAACACTTAAACAGAGAAATTTCATTTTCTTCCATGGTTACCATGGAGATATTTGTGAAATTATGCATCTAACGCTATCTAAATAATACCCCAGGACTTAACTGTATAAATTAGTGGAAAAATAAAACTACCAGGTGAAGTAGTGCTGCTTTTACTCCCTTCTATTTTTTTCCACAGTGGGGAGCGTGTGAAATGCATTAGAGGATGGCATCACCGAGCAGACGTTGTCTGGAGAAATGGATTTCAATCTGACGAATGCCTGTTATGATTCCTGCCCATAGCTGCACGTTAATTATGTCCAAAAAGACATCATAACACCTTTCTATACGAAATGTAGTGTGTTATTTCAGCTATGGTATGTGGTATGCATAGCTAGCTCATTAATAGTCCAAAATTATTAGAATTTCTTAAAAGTCATCTCATATATTTCATCCAAAAAGCTCACAGGACACAAAGAACCTAGAAAATTAGATTGCTTTCACTTAGTACGCGTGTACTGTATGCTCTAGAATTTGCAATGTTTGAGTTTTGTAGTGGGTTTTTTTTTTTGGAAGTTGGTCCCTGGAGAGTATTCATGTGGGGGAGTGTGCCTTACCCACAGTCCCTATGCTGTGCTGTGGTGCCACCTGAGCACACCTGTGTGATCATATTACACCCGCTCCTGTCAGTCAACGAGCTGAACCTCTCAGCAAGGTCATTCCCCGATGTCTGCTATTACAGTAATTTCCCTTGTGACCATATTATGTTTGCCTTTCTTTATCCCTATTTTTCTGTTCTTTCATCTGCACTTTTCTTTCAGTGCATTTCCTGCGTTTCTCCTATGTTAGGCAAATAAATAAGTACTCACTGTAACATTTACTGCTTTTGATTTTCCATTCCGCCCCTCAATTCCGATTGGTAATCGAAGACCCAGTTACATCACTGTCCTCCATCAGTTCAGAGGCTTCTTCATTCATCCTCTTATTGAAGGCTTTAAAATATACTGAATGATTATGTATGAAAATATTGTACATTAACTAAGGCCATCTTGACTTGCTTGAGTCTTCCTGGGGATTCTGCATTTTCAGCAGGGTTCTTTTTAACAGCTCCTGGCTACTTTCTTCATCTCTGACCTTTCCTGGAAACAAACATATACACTAAGTGAGCAATTTATTAGGTAGACCTGTACACCAGCTTGTTAATGCAAATATTTAATCAGCCAATCATGTAGCTATCATGTGCATAAAAGCATGCAAACGTGGTCAGCTGTTCAGATCAAATGTCAGAATGGGGAAGAAATGTGATCAAAGTGACTTTGACCATGGAATGATTGTTGGTGCCAGACAGGGTGGTTGTGGGTGGTCATGCACACAAACAAAAAACAACCAGTGAGGCAAAACACGTTGAACCTCTAAGTGGATAGGCTACAGTAGCAGAAGCATAAGTTTAAAAAAAAGTAAGTTTAATAAATACCTAATAAAGTGCTCACTGAGTGCATAGTACAATGGCTTTTGATTAGAGAAGTGGCCACAGTAGATTCAATTGTACAAGATCAATTATTTCCTACTGTGAGCCTTAGTTTTGCCCATTTCAACAATACACTGGTTGTTATGGTCTTTGGTATTATACAATCATGTACTACTCTATAAGCATTTATATACTGATTTCTAGAATAATGTAATACCATATTTAATACTCTAGCAGCACGACATGAGAACAGCAGTCCAAATTTAATACATTTAATTTACTTGACCACAAAATTTAATATTTATTTGTCATATTTAAAAGTAATGGATGACATTTCAGAGTCACTGCCTAATTGACGTACATAAACTCATGGTTGGGTCTGGGTTCTTATTGGTTGGTGGCAAGTGTTGTATTTTAAGAAACATTTGACAGCAGCGAAAGCGAATCATTCAATATGTGAATATTAAAATAACTCCACAATCACATTTTGAATAAAAAATATCTGCTATTTGATTCATATTGTTTTTTCATCAACCAGGTGATGTGATGGTTTTATAGGTGGTTTTTATTATTTTTTTCCCTCTCTGTAAATGGAATTCAGTGCTGCAAATTTATAAAGCTATTTCCTGATGCACATCAATTTCTGCAGTGATTTAAATAAACCTTTTTAAGGCTTGCCATTTACTTAAGATATTAAAGAGTCTGAAATTGCTTCACTCGCTGTGTTAATAGCAAAGCCTTTAAAACCTTTTTCTTCGCATGATAAATGGCTTCCACAATTCTTTGCATGAAAATGCCCTCCCTCCCCCCTCAATGAAATAAATGCCTTTTAAGCAGACGGTGTATATTTAAAGTGTCATTTAATTCTGTTGGTTTTTTTTTGTTTATTTTTTACCTCATGTTTGGCAATGCATTTATTTTATGGTTTTCCCTCAGTGTCGGCCTTTATTTTCAGGGCTTGGTGACATAGTCCAGCTGAGAAGCCATTTTGTCCTAATGGAAGCGCAAGGACTGGTCAAGGGGGTCACTGCCAAGCCATGAACTGTCACATTAAAAGCGCAGATGGGATTTTAGCTTCTGCATTTACATGTAGTCCTAACACAATTGCAGTTAACCTTCAATCATGCAGGCATCAAAAACAAAACAAGGATTACTAACCTCAAAGTAAACGACAGAGACCCAGAGAGAAATTTGTTCTTAAAGGGTTTGTACTTTTTTTTTTAAAAGCCTTTACATTGTAGAGGACTTCCACACTTTATCTTTATGTATTACCACTTTTGAGTTGATAGACCTGGGATGACTTGGAAAGCTGTGACATTTCCGCCATTGTCCTCCAAACTTCATTGTGGTTGGGGTTTTTTTTTATCAGCCAGCAGAAATAGACTGAATTAAGCGGGGTCCGGGGAACTGCACTCCAGCGATAACAATACAAATGGATTTTCTCAAACAGAGAAAAACAGCTGTCTCCATTATTTGAATGCTTCACCTTTCCCCGGCCCATTAATTGGGTCTTTGATCACAGGCAGAGGTGGAGAGTGCCTGATAAGAAATAGGTTATTAGTAAAGTAGCCCAGAGGACTGAGACTGGGCCTAGTGCTTTCTGGAGGAGATGAGATAAACCCATAATGTCTGTGTATGTGTGAGTGCTGGTGAGTGATAGGCCCTTGCTCGGCCCCTGAACTGCTCGCAAAGGAAGAAGAGTAATACTCCACCACTATGATAGCTAATGCAGGATATAAATTCAGCTTTCAGGGATGGAGTGCAGGATAAAATTCCATAAAGAGTTTTCTCTAAATGGTTTACATTCCGCCCCCCCCTCCCTCCTCGCCGAATCAAACTGTGTCACAGAATTTCACTGCGCTTTTCATGAATCCGATATGTGGGAAGCATCAGAGCGGACCCTGGGGGGGTGGAGAGGCTAAAGGAGAAGAAAAAAAAATCTCAAATACATTAATAGGCCTTCTACTGCTTTGAAGCTAAATTTAAGAAGTTAAATCTGATCATATTTATTTGGGTCTTTATTTTATTTTACATATGCGTCGGGTGGTGAGTGATTTATAAGTCCTTAGTGGAAATGTTCAAGCGCTGGCTATCTTGTAATCCATTTTCTGACTGTGGAATACGACCAGAGGGCGCGACGTCGTGTTGGCTTGTTGTTAATGTAGTAGGAAGAGGTGCCATGGAAAAAAAAGAGTTAATATTAAATTACCAACACAAGGTTATCTTTCCTGAGCACATGCTTCACTGCCCCTAGGCCCTGGTAATCTGTTAATAGCATTCAGCTAAAATGACATTATTAAGGAACTGAGGCGGCGGCTGCATCTTTGGCGAATTAAAACGCTTCTTCCGTCACCCATGGATGCTGAGACTTTTCAATTTTGCTTAGAATGTATGTAGGACAGCGGTAAGATGGGTCTGGTTGGATGGTTCTGAGTGAATATCTGCCAGGCAAGGACAAAAGCTTTGCTTAAATGTCAGCTAATGGCTTCTGTACTGCTTTGCAGCCAAGGACGAAAAAAGAGCATACTTTTATCTCAAGGTTCCCCTGAAACTCAAGCCCTGATTTAGAAGAAAAATACTGCTTTCCCTTGGGCTCTGTTGGGAAAACATGTAATCTACCACAGTTGTTAGGAACAACAGAAAAACTGGTTCAGTTTCAGAAAGGCATAAATGAGGGAAACTAAGCCTCGTGTAAACTGCAGTTAAGAACCTACAAGACAATTACGTGCTCCTGTTTAATTGAGAACACGTCTTATCAGGCTAAAGGGGCTTTCCTCACGACAGAAAATTTTAAATAGTGAAAGTTTCACATTTTCTTTTACTTCCTCATTCTCTTAAATAAAATATATACCTTCCAAAATGTCCTAATTTGAATATATCAATATGGGGTGCCAAATGTCACCTGTCATTTTTCTGTGCATTTCTTCCCAAATTTTTTTTTCTCACATATTACAAAAAAATATATATATTGATAGGTGTAAATGTTAAATGTGTTACTCTATTATATTATAATTTATAATAAATTATATTCACTCACTAAGCACTTTATTAGGAACACCTGGATACCTACTTATTCATGTGATTATCTAATCTGCCAATTGTGTAGCCGCAGTGCAATGCATACAATCATGTAGATACGGGTCAGGAGCTCCAGTTAATGTTCACATCCACCATCCGAATGGGGAAAAATGTGATCGGTGACTTTGACCGTGGAACGATCATTCCACGGGCAGGCAGGTGGAAACTGTGCTGATCTCCTGAGATTTCTCTCAAGTTTGCAGAGAATGGTGCGTGAAAAACAAAAAACATCCACATTCTGTGGGAAGAAATGCCTTGATAATAAGAGAGGCCAGACTGGCCAAAGCTCCCAGGAAGGTGACAGTAATTCAAATAACCCCACATTACAACAGTGGTATGCAGAAGAGCTACAGCAGCAGAAGACTTAATTTATCTCAAAAATAGGTCTAACAAATTCCTAATAAAGTGCTCACTGTGTGTATAAAAGCTAAATGTTTAATTATTTAGCGTTTTTTATTATTTAGCTAATGTCTAAAACATTTCGCTAAATTATTTAACAAAATATATAACAAATTTAGCTAAATGTATGAAACATACAGTTAAATATTTAGATAAATGCATGCAAAATATTGCTAAATATTTAAATAAATATGTGAGACATTTAGCTACATTACATTACATTACAGGCATTTAGCAGATGCTCTTATCAAGAGCGACATACAATGAAGTGCAAATCGAACACAGGACTAAGTGCGATGAGGACCCTAGAGGAAAGTACAGTTTTGAGTCCTAGCGTGACCACAAAGATACAATTTGAAACCTTGAAGAATACATCAACTTACCAACTAGCATACCATGGTTGGCAGCTAGAATACCCTGAGTACAACAATAACTATATATAAATGCCATTATAATCTATGGCATCTAAGGCTAATCATGGTGGTGAGGTAGGGAGGGAAAGGTGAAGCCTGAAGAGATGAGTCTTCAGTCTGCACTTGAAAGTGGTCATCAACCGGAAGGTCATTCCACCACCGTGGGGCAGTTGTGACTGAGGATTGCAGGTGTGGCGAGCTAAATGTATTAAACATTTAGCTAAATATTTGGGATAATTCCCATATTTATAAATGAATAGGCTTTACAAATGAACTTTTGAAACTTAAAAAATATTTTGCTAAATGTTTCATACATTTAGATAAGTGTTGAGCTGAATGTTTCAAACATTTAACTCAAGATTTATTCATCTAAATATTTCCTACATTTAGTTAAATATTTAACTAAATGTTTCATACATTTAGATATATGTTTTATAAATTTAGTTAAATATTTTCCTTAATGATTCATACATTTGGGTAAATGGTTATAAATTCAGCTAAATAATAAAAAAGCACTACATAATTAAACCTTAGCTATCGTTACATTATATTACTGGCATTTGGCAGATGATCTTATCCAGAGCGACGTACAGTTGATTAGACTAAGCAGGAGACAATCCTCCCCTGGAGCAATGCAGGGTTAAGGGCCTTGCTCAAGGGCCCAACGGCTATCATTTCAAAGATTGTAAATGTTGGAAATGATGTGCATTTATTTTGCTAAATGTTAGAAAAAATATAGATTTTGCCTAAATGTGGGAAAAATGCACAGACAAATTATAGTTTTTACATTTTGCACCCCATACATCTAGAATAAGATGCTAATTATGCTAAAATATGACCTGAATCCATACTGATTGTATTTTTTACATGTCAATGGACTGAGATTTGTGAAATAGTAGGAATATATTTCTTTGAAATAATCTAGAATATTTTTCCTCAGTTTAATGGTGTCATATTCAATCACTTCACAGTTTTTTATTTCAACTTATTTTTCGGAAAATTCAACTCCTTTGAATTGAACGCTTCACTGGAATAGCCTTTGGTGCCTGCAGTAAGGGCGTGTTGCAGGGTGGCGATGAAGTCATGGCATTGAGAAACCAATGATGCTGTGGCATTGAGGTCTGAACGCCGTCTGGAGTGCTGATCTTGGGAGAATCCCCAGCTGTGATGATTGATTGCGGAGGACTGCTGAATAAGGAGTGGGCCACGTGGAGCCCTCTGTGTGTTTAAGGAATGATTGATGCAGTTCACCATCTCCCCCACACTTTACATGTGGGCACCCGTCTCGCTTACTCATACAAAATAAAAAACAAAAAAAAACCTCTTTACTGTCCTGCTGTGACCCCCCTCAGTGAAATGTAAAGTTTTCACAGTGCCTCATGGTCCTTCCGTGACAATTTTCCACAATACGAGCCACAACGTATTCAACAGGAGAGCTACCATATCTATCAAGAGGCACATCCGCCACACACTACAGAAGGTGTCTTGTACTGTAGGTAGCTGGTGAGGTGCTAGGGTGCACTTTTTATGGCAGACTTGAGGCGTCCCTACCCAATGAAATGAAGTCACTTGGATTTGACTAGCACAGACTCTAAATCACAATCAACTCTTGACAAAGCCCAGAATCAGAATAGCAATGGCTAGGCTACAGTACAGAGTCTTGCTCTCTTGAACCCTAACACTTAGTTTGGTCTCAAAAGAGATCTGCTCTTTGAAGACATCTTTCATCTCTAAAAATCTTATATACAGTGAAGTTCATAAGTACACGCTCTTTAGCTGACACTTTTATCCAAAGTGACAAACAGTTGATTCGATTAAGCAGGAGATAGGAGATAATCCACCCTGGAGCAATGTGGGGTCAAGGGAAGATCTTATCATCTTATTGTGGCTACACTGGGGGGGGGGGGGCGACACCTTGTAGGTCCCAGTCATGTACCTTTGGCTACAGGCAGCCCACATTTGGATAGTGGTACAATCTCTGTTCTTTTGGTTCTGTACTCCAGCACATTGGATTTGAAATGAAACAAATGTGAGGTTAAATTGCAGGCTGTCACCTTTAATTTGAGGGTATTTGCATCCATATCAGGTGATCCATGTCAGAATGCCATTCCCTTTTTATACATAGACACCCCCCCCCCCCCCCCTTCATTTTATATGACCAAATGTAATTGGACAGCTGGCTTTCAGTTGTCTCAGATAAGACAGGTGTACAATCAATCACTTCCTAGTGCAGGTATAAGAAAGATTCCAGTTTTTTGTATTGCCATTGGCGATTTGTGCCAATGAAAGTCAGAGAAGCTCATTCATTCATTATCCTAACCCGCTTATCCTGAACAGGGTCGCAGGGGGGCTGGAGCCTATCCCAGCATACATTGGGCGAAAGGCAGGAATACACCCTGGACAGGTCGCCAGTCCATCGCAGGGCACACACACCATTCACTCACACACTCATACCTATGGGCAATTTAGACTCTCCAATCAGCCTAACCTGCATGTCTTTGGACTGTGGGAGGAAACCGGAGTACCTGGAGGAAACCCACGCAAACACGGGGAGAACATGCAAACTCCACACAGAGAACCCAGGACCTCCTTGCTGTGAGGCGGCAGTGCTACCCACTGCACCATCCGTGCCTCCGTCAGAGAAGCTATTATTCGAAAATTATTTGAAATTAAAACAGTCAGGGGCATAGGTCAAACAATAGGTTTACTGACACAAACTGTTTGGAACATCATTAAGAAGAAAGAGAGCACTGGTATTATGTTTGGGACCATTGCCTTGTTGTGGAATGAAGCACTGTCCAATGACTTTGGTAGCATCTTATTGAACTTGAGATGAGATAAGATGCTTCTGCCATATTGAGTCTTGTTGGGTGACTTATAGTTGCAGTAGTTTTTTAAAAGAAACACAAACAGGAATAAAACTTTTTTGGGGGACTTTTTTTGTGGAACAGCCATAGGTGTCCTACTGTATAAATGAACATTTTCTCCCATGCCATTTGAAGTGTAGACTGTGTCCCTGTGTCCCATATCCATGTTTCAGCACCTCTGCTTCCCTGATACACTCTCCACTGCAGGAAGCGAAAACTCTTGAATTGCAGATACACTCCAGCAGCACGGGCAGAATGAAATATTAATAAAAATAGTGAAGCATGAGTGCTTTTTCGGTCAGCTCCCCCCACGGATTGTCGCCTGTCAGGGGCGCTTCTCGCAGAGTGTGCTTTGACTCATCCCATTTAGAAAGCATTTCCACTCGCCGGGGCACTGCCATGAAAAAACAATTGGCTGTGATTCAGTGTGGAGAAACATAAGCTATCCATCACTCTGCATTCACAGCCTTCCCTCTTCCCTCTCCCTGAATGCAGCCCATGTGCAAATGAGTGCCATGTCTGCTGGTGCGAGTTTTGGAATTAGTCAATGCTTTGTGTTGTGCTTCGCTAGAAAATTGCAGTTTTCCCAGTTTAATGTTATTCATCCTGAAACCCTCTGAAATTATTATTATTACTACTATTCTTCTTCTTCTTCTGCTGCTTATTATTATTATTATTATTATTATTATTATTGTTGTTGTTGTTGTTGTTGTTATTACTTGTATTATTATTAATATTATTATTATAACCCTTTGACAGACAGTTCTATTGGGATTCGGTCATAGATAATTGAGAATGATTCTACTGCAATTCAATGAAAAATACATGTCAAATCTGGTGTGTACATATCAAGTCTACATTCCTCCTGTCTTTTCATTCTGCTCTAAACTGTGAAGCTAAACGTTATCCTGTGAAAAATGAATTGCACTGATTTAGCAAGGCGTTATGCACAATAGAACACACAGTACATGAAAACGGTCCTGTAGATTTCTTCCCTCTGTATTAATGTTATTAGTCACCGCCTAATTTTAGCCTTCCCTCTATCTTACCCAGGCTGAATTATTTATCGCACGGGTAGAGGCTCGCAGTGCTTTTGCACTCAAACACATAATACGTAAGAGATCCCAACAGCTGCTCCTCCAACCATTTTCCATTGAAAATGAAATACAGCGCTCAAACAGCATTGAAGCACTGTGATGTGCCACACATTCCATCGAATAAATGACCTGAGTACGGTTATAAATCAGCGGAGTGCCGTCTGGCCTGCCCCCCCACCTCCTCCCGCGGGCACCCCCACCCCTCCCCTCCCTCCCTCCCTCCTCCTCCGAGCGGGAGCAGGGAGAGCAGGAGGAGAGGAGGTGAATAAGTGCGGCTGACGGGGAGAGGAGTGACGGGACACACCTGAGCTCCGTCGCGTGATTAATATCGGAGCGCGGACACGCTGATGGTAAGTACCCAGAGTTCCTGCGCAATTTATAGCTCTTGGCGCACGCCTCCCCCGGTCTACCCCAGCTGTTCCGCACCTGGACGCCGGCCCACGGGAGAGACGTGCCATCCATCTCTCTGAGGGGCAGAGGCGGGGACGGGGGGGGGGGGGGGGGGGGGGGGGATTGGGCGCGCCTGGCGGGTGGTGCACGGAGGTGAGGGGGGCAGGACAATATCACCGGCGCGAGATTAGAGCCAGCGATGACCCCCCTCCTATACCAAATCACGGGAAAGGTATGCGTGAGAGCCTTGATTCATTACTTCTCCCTTTTACACTTCCTAATGTGTTTGAAGGTTAAGGCAAGGAGTCTATACTGTACGTGCTCAAGTCTTAAGTCGAAACAGGCTGAAGGGTTTGCGGTTGACACTTTAAAGGTTCTATATTTTGCGGTTTCCTGACTTTACAGTATGCGGTCACCGCTTTGTTCTATTTCAGACCGCTATTTTTAGAACACGTTCACATATGCCATTTGAATTCTTGCCTTTCACATTCTGCTGCACTTAGCACTCAGACATGAAAAGGCAGAAGAAATTGGTTTGGTTAAACGCTCTCCATTTGATACCATCGAGGCACGTGATGTAACTTCTACACCAAGCCGCAGTTTCCAGCCTTCAAATGAACTGCTCAAACGTGTGTGATTCCGAGAAGGTTGGTTGGTAGAAATAATTATGACAAAAACAGAATAATTGCAGGTAAACCATGTATAGTGCAGGGCTTTTTTTCATGTGTATGGACCATCAAGATGCTTGGTCATACTGCATAGGCTAGCTTAGTAGCATGCAAGTGCAAATATCCTTGTGGGTTTGTTTTTATTCATTTTAAGAAATCCACAGGGTATCAAAACCGTTCTTGCAGTTACTTTCTTATCTTACTTTTGCTGTAAAAAGCTGGCCAAACCACTGGAGTGTATTGCATATCCATGACAATCTTTTGTCAAATGTAACATCTCACCGACTTCAGGGGTATCAGCTACAGCACCTGCAAAGCAATTATTTGCTGCTACATTAGTTTGCAAATCCATGGGAGAAGAAGAATTAGAGAATTAAAGAATTAAAATAATTAAAATCAGCTCCGGTTATCACAATCTGAGAGCAAACAGATATCATTTCAGTTGCAATAACATACATGCAAAGTTTCTTACAGTGCACGACATTGAGGCACTGATACATTAGTTCCACTAATACCATTTTAAAGATGTACATAATTAAATTACAGTGCAGACATTATAATGGTCACTTCTCATGTGATTGTCATGTGAACAATGAAATTAATGTATGTTTTCACATACCCAGAGTACCCATCTTTCCATCCAAATAGTTTTGCTGATTTGACACATTTCTAGATATCCCCTGCACCTCACCCTGATAAAACAGACTTCAACAGACCCAATGTGCCAATAATGTACATTCACAAAACAGCTGCATCTCTCCAAATATAATGCTACAGCTACTCACAAATATCCACGGAGCTTAATTTGTGCATGGTTTTATTGAATGGGGATGATGTGAGGAGGGGGAATATGGCCGTTTATTGTCATTTTAATATAGCAACTTCTTAGCAACTTACCTCATTAGACATCAGACAGAAATTCATGGTTGAGATATTAATGGATGTCATTTATGTTACAGATCAAAGCGTGAAACTCGATTAGGCTTACTGTATGTAAACTACAGACATTATTTTCTGCATCAACAAGACCCCAATAGGAAAAGCTTTGGAAGTGCAGAGGGAACCTATGGCTTAAATACACTGACTCACTTCCAGGTTTTAGGACTACAAACGGTAACCTTCTATGGCCCGCTTTGGTTGAGACTATGCAGACATACACAGTTGGCATACTCTGGTAGATGTAGTTCTCAATGATCCCATGCAGAAATTAAGCTCTGTATATGTTTGTGAGTAACTGGCATTATATTTAGAAAGAGATGTTGCTGTTTTTCAAATGTACATTTTCAGCCCACTGACCACCACAAAAATATGCGTCTGTTGACATCCATTGTATCAAAGTGAACTGCAGTGGATATCTAGAAATGTTTGGGCGGCCTGTAGCATAGTGGTTAAGGTAAATGACTGGGACACACAAGGTTGGTGGTTCGAATCCCGGTGTAGCCACAATAAGATTTGCACAGCAGTTGGGCCCTTGAGCAAGGCAAGGCCCTTAACCATGCATTGCTCCAGGGGAGGATTGTCTTCTGCTTAGTCTAATCAACTGCATGTCACTCTGGATAAGAGCATCTGCCAAATTCCAATAATGTAATGTAATGTAGAAAACCCATTAAATCTGAGTACTGGTAAATGGAAACATACTTTAATTACATTTTTGGGTGAATAACTTTAAGTTATTCAATTTCTTTGTACCCTTTTCTCAAGCAGAATATGTATCATAATTTTAACTCATCTTAATTTAATTTAGAAGCAAGAGTTTTTGTTCTTAAGGAACCTGTTTTTAAAATGGAACTGTGTGGACCATTTTTCCATACAATAAAACCATTTAAAAATAGCAGTTTTGTTTATAATAAAAATGAAGGATATCATATTGTGAAAATGAGAGCATTAATTTCCATAAATAATAGATATTGATGAAAACTCCTTTACCATCAATAACTGATGATAGATGAACTATCATATTTTGTTTTGATCATTTTATGCAGTGATAACTAATCATGTATCATCCTATCGAGGGACAATTTCCAAAGCCCAGAACCAATGGAGGGAAGAAACGAATCTATTTGCTCTCTGTGAAGAACATACAGTGTTGTTATTCTAAATACATTAATAAAAAATGATAAAAGGAGACACGCTGGAATCTTTGTGTCATGGGAGATGCCATTTGTCAGAAATTACCCCCTATTTTCAAAATGAATTCTTCATGTAGCTGCCACGTAGAGCGCATCCTGTTTTTCCTCCAGAAGTTTAATTTCACTTTGCTGATTTTGAATCTTAATGAAATATATCTGAGCTCAGGGCCTTCCCTAGGCTTATTAACCAAGCAGCCCCACTCAAGAGGAGTGGAACTGAAGTAAGATGGACGAGGCTTGTCAAGGCAAGGGGAAGAGTCTGGCAGCCAGGCAACCAGGGAGATATCTAGGGTGGATCTTCAGCATAATCAAGGCCAGATTAAATCCCTTCTCAGAATTATGCACACCTATACAGCATAACATAGGTCCTTTTCTTTATCGTTTTTCCAAAAATATTACATATCACAACTGGAATGTAATTTGTCCATTTTCATTCAATATTCGCTGTTTTCCCCGAATTGTATACTGAAGTAGTGTTCATAAATCATTCAATGCAAAGAGAAATCTCACAGGTTTTTATTAAGGACTCATGACATAATTGTACCATGCCCGTTACATTAAATAGATTTTTTTATTTAATCATATCATAAGAGATTATGGAAATTGTTGTGCAGTGTTTTAGACTAATAAATTGTACAAACACCAGTTCATGTGCAAGTTTGTATAGCCATTTTTAAAGGCATAACATTCTGTATGTAGGTAGCTATGTAGCCAAGTAAATAATTAGCCTCTCTTCTGCTCAGGTTAATACTTCAAGTTCCCCGGTGTTCTGGCTAAATTCCAGACCTGGCTCTCAACCCTGCCACCTAATAATCCCCTGATTTAATTGCCTAAAAAACTGTTCTCTCCCTCTCCACCTCAGCTGGTGTGTGGTGAGCATTATGGCGCAAAATGGCTGCCGGTGCATCACCCTGGTGGGTGCTACATATTGGTGGTGGTTGAGGCAAGTTTCTCCCTTATCAGAGGAAAGTGCTTTGAGTCGCCATCTGGTGAGAAAAGCACTACATAAATGCAAGGAATTCAATTAATTAAATCAAGGCGCAATGACCATTGGGAACACAGGGACACAACTGATATCCCAGTTGCTTTCGATACGCCATCTTGCAGAGGCTCTGATGTGGTTGACCACTTTCAGATTGTATTTTGTAACCATAAAGTTTTAACCACACAACGTTTGCACATGCAATCAGTGAATGAACTATGAAATGATTCACAGTGTTAGCCAGTCTGAGTACAGGGTGGGGTTGTGGCTTGTCTTTTTGGAGCTTGTCTAGGGTTATATTTCTATGTTAGTCTGATTGTTGTAACTGAAATAGTCCAACTGAAATTAGAAAGGACTCTCTACTTTCCCTTATTTTTGCCCTTTCATTTAACAGGAGTAGGGAGACCGTTAGAGGTAGAGATGGGATCACAGGACAGAAAGGTTCATGGCTGGGACTCATGGCAACAGAGATTCATATATGGGTTTGTCTGAACTATTGTATGCTGTCCAGCAGTTTGATCATTTCTAACAAATGATTTATATGCTAACACAGAGATAACACAAGGGCACAATCACACAAATCATTAACACAAGGGAAACCGTATTCTTAGAGCACAGTCAGGTTAGGATATCTTCATGCTTTTCCAAACTTTTTTTCAATCTTCTCCATTCTTGGGAACTGTGGGAGTATTAACTTATTAAAAGTATTGTAATTGCTTTAATTGAACTATTAATGTGTTTTGCCCTAAAAGTTGAATCTTCATGTTATTCACTTTGTATAGAACATTATCAAAATAATACCATAATTCCATTCAATAGGTTACCTAAATGTCAGTCCCGAATTGAAACAAGAGCCAAATTCTTTCAAATTACACAACATTTTTGGTTGCGATTAGACTGCAAGCCTAGACCTCACTTTCTGGTTCTGAAACTGTCCTTATTTCAGGTTTGACGTGATTGATACTCCTTTTTTTATTTTAAATGCATACTGTACGTCCTAGCTCTCAAATAGAAAACAGAATTCTGCTAGGCACATGCTGGCAGTTAGAAAAGCTTCCAGAGCATTCTCTTCAAACATCTGTCTCATCTATCTTTTATTCCTGTGTCTCCCAGATTTAAAACAAATGTTTGACCGAGCTGGTCCACAGTATCACTCAACTATATGAAAGATTGGGGCACATCTGACATGATGCATTGGACTGTTTAATCATATTAATACTGAATAAATATTTACAGAGGGGCGTTCGCTCCGTCTCCATTGTGAGCGGTGATGATGATTTATATTTTGTCAGTTATGGGCAGAAGGGCCTGCTGCAGCACTGGTGTGCGCCGGATTTGGCTGGGGATAATTCGAGCGCAACGCGACGGAACCCCCGTGTCCCAGGGTGCCAGAGCCACTCCATCACTTGTGTGACGAAACGGCTTGTCACGGGTGACATTTATAGAGTGGGCGTAAAACTGGAGCCTATGACTTATGACGCTGTCTGCACCTGTACGTGCGTGTGTGTGCCGCGCTATGAGACGCCACCAGGGACTTAATTCATTCTACCTCATTCTCATACACTTATATGAAACAGTCACCCACATATCCAAAATGCTAATATATTAAAATATGAAATACTCTCACACATACATATGAGACACTGCCATAGACATATGCCGATTAGTCAAAACTGCCTAATATGCTGTTAGTCCCCTGCGTACCAGCAAAACAGCTCTGACCTGCTGAGGCATGGGCTCTGCAAGACCTCTGAAGGTGCCCTGAGGTATCTGGCACACTGACATTAGCAGCAGATCCTTTAAATCCTGTAAGTTCCCAGGCAGAGCCTTCATGGATCTGACTTGTTGTTCCAGCACATCCCACAGATGCTCGATTGGATTGAGAACTGGGGAATGTGGAGGCCAGGACAACACCTGGACCTCTTCATTATGTTCCTCAAACCATTCCCAAACAATGTGTGCAGTGTGGCAGGGCGCATGAACCTGTTAAAAGAGGCCACTGCCATTGGGGAATACCGTGGCCATGAAGGGGTGTACCTGGTCCGCAACAATGTTCAGGTAGGCGGCACGTGTCAACTTGATGTTCAGCCTGGACCCAGGGTTTCCAAGAAGAACATTGCCCAGACCATCACACTCCCTCCACCGGTTTGTCTTCTTCCCACAGTGCATCCTGGTGCCATCTCTTCCCCAGGTAAACAACGAACACGTACCCGGCTGTCCACATGATTTAAAAGAAAATGGGACTCATCTTCCATTGCTCCAAGGTCCAGTTCCGACACTTGTGTGCCCATTCTAGCCGCTTTTGATGGTGGACAGGGGTTAGCATGAGCACTCTGACTGGTCAGCCCCATACGCAGCAGGGTGCGATGCACTGTGTGTTGTGAATCATTCCTCCCTTAACCCTCATTAAAGTGTTCTGCAACTTGTGCCACAGTAGCCCTTCTGTCAGTTCAAACCAGACGGGATAGCCTTCAATGTCCTCGCACATCGATGAGACCATTGTGCGGTGTGAATGGGTCAAACGCCGGAAGGTTTTTCTGTGAGAAAGGGGTATAAAATTTAATGAACATGGCCATGCTACTTAAAGTTGCACTTAGTTCACTATTTAGGTAGCTGAGATGGCTAGCAATCTTGCTAGTTGTTTGATCTGGACAGTTAGCTCACTATTTAGCAATAGGCCTCAGGTCTTCAGCATCATTATTATGCTTAAGTCATTGTTTTGTTATAAGTAGTAGTGGTTTAAACTCTCACTGAAGGCATTTTCCAAAGCTTGATGTTATAGATATTAGCAGGCAGATTTCAGTCTAGCTGAAAGTAACATTCTACATACACACACACACACACACACACACACAAAAGATATGTGTTTGGAAATATGCAAGAGCAACAATCTCCTTACTTGGAGAAAGCATATTCTTCTCATAAAAGAGTTTTCTATAGTTAACATACTTTGTTTATCCATAAATGTATATTACCTGCTTTTCGAGGGACTGCTACTAATTGTGATTATGATATATAAAAATCCAATGCATCCATTTTTATTGGGGGGTTTTCTCTCCCATTCCATAATTTTCATTTTATTAGAGATCCTGTTCCAGTAAACAGGTGAGCAGGATGTTGTTAGCCCCACTGGCTCTTCTGACATCTGGTCATCAGTACTTCTCAGGAAATCTTCTCCAGGCTGCTCACCTGGGTCAGTGCTGGTTCTGTGGCAAGATGTCCCCTGTCATCAATTATGGAACACAGTTCACACGCGGTGGGTCTTTCGTACTTTCTCAGCAGGGGAGACACCTGGAAAATGTTTGTAAATTTATTTTCTTCTGGCCCTTGTGATTGCATTGCATTCTGGACACGGGCATCTGGTATCATTGACTGTCATCTGGAGGACCAATGTACATTATAAATTATGTAAATACGATTTACCTTCTTGTCTCCAAATGGTCGCTGGCTTCACTACACACAAAAGGCATTGGAGAGTGACCTTCTTCTGAAACTCTTACAGAGCTGAATAATGTACGTAATAATGAATAATGTTGAGCACAAGCCTGAAATATTCCATTCTTCAGTATGTTTTTACTTGATTTGAACATCTGTCTAATTATATGTGACCAGCTCATGGTTATTCGAAAGCATAATTGATTTTGTGGTCACTAACCCTCCCAAAATCCACAGACAATTATTTTCACTTATTTTCCAGACTGATGTGATCCACTCAAGTCTCTAGTAAATCAGTCATACCTGCTGCCAAAATAGTCTCAGTCAGCTTATCATAAGGTGATGGTGATAAGTACTGTATAAGGGACAACACATCAGCATTGATGAGCAGAGTAATCGATTAAGGAATAGCAACTATGGGCAAGTGATCAAAAACTATTTCAGCTGAGAATACTGCATTCAATAATGTTAATAGCTATACTTTAGCAATGGGTGTGGGTCTCAGAAAGGGCATTAACTTATACAGGTACTGTAAAAGAAGTTACTTTTGAACAGATAAGAAATTCAGATTAACTCTGTCTTTTCTGCATTTAAATAATCTTGCAAATAAACTTCTTTTTTGAAGAAAATTGGAGCTGTGCCTTTTTTCAATTTAAATTCAAACTTGAGGACAAAATGTTATGTGCTTAATTTGACCAGTGTCTTCAATCCCCATGTTGGCATTTGAATATAATATGTTAAGGAACAGACCTGCGTTCTTATGTCCTGAAGCCAGCCACAGCATAGTTTGTGGGTCTATATATCATGGCTCTATATTTCCTCACAACAACACTGGCAACTTGGTTCTAGCTGGGTTGGGAGCTACTGTTTACAGTAGCCCAGATGATGTGATATCACCAACATGCTGGGCTAGTTGTACAATGGTCTGCATAAGCATAAGCAGAAGTCAGTGAGTTCACTTCATAAATAAAGATAGAGATAGAGAGAAATCTCACCCTGGGGCAAATGCTGGAGGTGTGAGAGCTGTCTGTTTTCTTCTCCAACCTCAAGGTAGCTTTGAACAGAGGCTGACTGTGTTGACTGTGGCCAAACTCCCCTGACACAACATTTTATGAAGTGCCTTGGGAAGTGACAATGAATGGCAGAAGAAAAGTTCAGGGATAAACAGTATAAACTTTTGGCGCTATCTTTGATTTAATACAAACTTTTTTAACCCCTTAAGTCAACCTTGTTGTCTGTTTCGCCATCATACTTCTACAAAAGTACATAGAAATGCTACTATAAATGTTTTGTATAGGCTCTCTCAAACATGATCAGTACAACTGTCTCTGACCAATATTTGTAACGTAGTTGCAAAGAAAATACACACATCTGTGTGTAAGAAAATTCTGTATAACTTCAGCCCATCAAATAACTACGGGAATGTTATAGAAGTGATGACTAAAGAGCATTTTAGCAAATGAAATTGAGTTTCTAATGGTGTATAATTTCTTGGGCTTGCAAAAAACAACACAGCATTTTTTCACCTGCATAATAAGCCTGTAGCATTTTCAAAATTAGCTCTTGAGATTTTATGCCAAAAAAGGTTGACGTTTTACAATATTTTGCTATGCCTATGTTTGAATAGAGCACTTCTTTTGGACAATTTCCAAGGAATCACTCGTCTGAGTGAATATTTCTGAGGAAGACAGTGGCCAAACAAAATGCCAATAGAGGGCCAACGGTGACGTGACCCCATTTTATTGGTGAGCATCTAAATACATAAATACAACATATTTTATTATTATTCAGTATGCTTATAAATAAGGAGCCAGCCTGCTTTTGAATAATAAATAGCATGTGAAATTATGGAATGCGTTTGACTTGTTGATGGGGGTTGGGTATTTGATAAAAACTGCAATCAATGGACCTCAGTGTATATTAGCATACAAGATGGTATTATTGTGATTTATTTACATTTATTTTCTATGATCTTTTCGACGTGTTACTGTCTGAGGATAGCTGCAAGGAGAGGGAGTTTGGGACAGAGTGGTAGGAGAGGGTAACAGGTGGGGGGAAGTTTCAGGATATGAGGTGTTGTATTTAGTAAGCAAAATTTTATATTTCGTACCCCATAATCATGTAGTTTCCATGTGTCCTTTTGGAGTCTCCAAATGTCCTGCCTAGGCATAGATTAGAAAAACAATGCAAATGCTCATTTTTGGTGATATTCTCATCAAATTTGAAAGGGGGTTTGTCCAGTTATTTGGCTGTGGCTCCATTGTGTTTATAATTGCACCAGTCACCACCACAATATTCAGTTAAATATTTTCAGTGAGAAAGCACTTCCACTGTGTTCGAGCTTCTGTAACTTTGTTTTAGTAATATTTGGAGTAATCCTGACAAATTCCAAAGGGTTACCTTTCAGAACATTCAGGATTATGCCCGTAGTCAAAAGGATTCAAGAATAGTAACCATTTTTAAATTTTTGTCAAGAAAAGGGGCAATATTTAAAGGGTTAAAGAATTCATCAGAAACTGAAAGAGCTCAAGATCTGACATAGCCGTGTTTGCAAATGATCATCATTTCTGGTTCTGTTTGTCAGTGCCTCCGGCTATTTTCCTTGGAAAACCCTTCTGAATTGCATGGGTGCCAGAGGATGTTAGCTGTCAATACTGTGTTCATGTTTTCATGTCTCTAAAATACAGATATAGCTCCATGATGGAATACTGATGGAAACTGTTGTCTAGTAATAATTGTTAGTGTATAATAATTATTTTGTTGTCTTTAGCTGAAGCTGTTCATTGAATTATTCATTGAATTATAACACATTTTCTCAGTCTAAATACATAACAGTACAGAATCCAACCTGAACAACCAAAATTGCCTAAATAAGCTCAGCTTCCATGTATAATGCAACCTACATTGAGCTGTCATTGCACATTCCATAGAAAACTGATTGGTTTGCTCAGTTCCAAACACACTGCACACCCAACAATCTTCAAACACGTACAGCCACATAAGAGAAAGGGGGTATACATCTTCCGCCAATTTGAACATCACATCACTTCAACATGAGGACAACTCAACCGTGTCAGATATTACCTTTCCATTTAAGAAATGTCACATTTTCCCTTTGGTTCTGTGAAAATGAGTGGAAGGGGGGCAATGCACAAGAGAGAAACAGATTAAAAATTAAAGCCAAAACAAACAGGAAAAATATCACACACAGACGTTGTGGAAATCATTTGGTTCCCATTTGCTGCTCCAGTTAAGTAAATCACAGTGTGGCATCTCAGAGCCCAGTGAAGGATCAAATCAAACCATGTCTGAGCGTTTTGCAAAAAAACCCACAGAATCGGTCGGTGGTTGAAACTGGTGGTGTCCTATCTAAGTCGGAGATATCCGCCTGTGTAAAAACAGTGTCGAAATCGATTATTTACAGTCGGGGACTTCTTTGCACCTGTTTCAATTTACAGCCATTTTGGGCTGTGGTAAGTATGATTGAGACGTACATGGGCCTAATCCTAACCACCAGATCCGGGGCTGAATCCTGTTAGGCTAACAGAAGGCCCTGACTGGTTGAGTGCGGGTGCGAGGGAGAGATAACAATAACAGGCCCCTTCTTCAAGGACGTTCGCCCCACCAGCCTCCGCTTCCATCCCAGACAGATGTTGGGCTACCGGCAGAAGGGCGCCGCGGGTGCTCCCCGCTCCAGAAAAGCTAGCGTCCAGATGCTGTTACCTGGAAGGCCTGAGAGTCGGCTGTCTCCCGTCCGGAACGGCCGGCGAACGGCACGTGACCCACTGGGCTCTCTCTCTCTCTCTCTCTCTCTCTCTCTCTCTCCGCTCAAAGACAATAAATCCAGAAAGCACATAAATCACAGTGATCGTACATCAAATGGCCGCACTCGAAATTGTTATTATGAAGCTTTAATTCTTGAACAAAGCCAACCAGGAAGTAAGGTGAACATTTCCAAATAGCTTTTATTAGCCCTAGGTTGAATTATTAAGACAAGCAGGTATAAGTAATGGGTTACGTGGTGCTTTTCTTTCCTGTAATATTTTGTCCTAAAGTTAAATGACCAAAGCAGCAGACTGTATCCACAGAAAGGAGTGGTCATTTTCATTGATTGCATGAATCAAATACAATTATACTGTTAATCGCTGAAACCACATTAATGTGGTGGCAACAAAACTCTTACCATTTGGGGGCATTGAAAAACCAAGTTCAAAGGACTTTTCACATGATTTAAAAATCTCAGTGGGGTTTGCGAACCCCAGTGAAAACGTGTCCTGTCAGTCAGGATATACAGAAAAATGTATTATGATTTCCATATTCATGAGTAAGTCTTTTTTCACTGGATACTTTTTCACTGGATTCCTTTTCAAAATTAGCATATTACCTGGCAGGCATTTTAGGCATATTAGCATTCAGCATTCTGTCCAAAATTAAGATCAGTGAACATCGATTCGATAAGAAATCTATGTAAATGTCTAAATTGTAAGATGAAACACAACATTGGTGTTAGATCACATGTAAACAGTGTGTGTATGAACAGACTTCAAATGTGTGAATGCATGTCGATGGGGATGCACAATAGTTCTTCACAGATATTTGTGATATAAAAGATAACCAGATTTGAGTTTTATTGAAATACAGTATATGCAAATTAAAGGAATCCTGATTCGCCTGATTTGAAAAAAAAGCTAAATTGTAATTTTGTGGCACTTTAAAATATGAGCATGTAGTTCTACTACATGCTCAACATCCCAATGACTGAACTATAACAAAGTGTAATGCATGAGAGGCCATGGAATATGGTCACGGCCAATACAGTAATGGGTAAAGGGTGTTGTTAGGCACAAGGCGTGTGTGTAGGTGAGATGCTGGGGTCAGAAATTAATTTGGGGTCACATCACGACGTAATAACATAATCTCCCATGGTCCTATTTACTTCAACTCTTGTTTTGAGAAGTTAACTCTAAATAAATTCAAACCAAGTTGATGACCACATTGGTGTCTGTTTTTCTATCATATGGAGAAGACACTTATCCACAGCTGACCACGTCTATAAGGTGTTCAATTCTACCTTTGGATGATTGTTAGTGCTGTTGAGGTTAAGCACTGAGCCACAGTAATTTTTAACATTGTGACTACTAGTTGGATCAGACCGTATTGGGTTCTCTGACCAATCCATAACGTACTGTATGTTGTGGATTGATCAGAGAACCCGGTCTGATCCAACTTGTAGTCACAATGTTAAAAATTGCTGCAACCCAAGAAAGACCAAATTATTTGTACAAAGCTGGATGCTCCTATAACCATGGTGTTTTGCAAATAATTTTTATAGATATATTTGCTTTGTACTTGTAGCAGTATTGTAGAATCAGACACAGTACACACCTTAGTTTTGAAATTTTAGAATACAATTAGCATGTATAATGAATATGTGCAAATGTGATCTATTTATTGCCATCAAGTCATAAAATCATATATGGTAACCTGTGAGAGACTTGTGACAGTGTCACACCAGGACTTATCTACAGTATGTATGTCAGATGTGTGATGCTTTTTACAGTTTATTGTTCAATAATTGCTCAATCATGTCAAAACGTTTAAGACACTTTTTAGCCTGCATGCAATGTAAATAGCCCTTTTGCAACGCTGTGAGATTTAATTTGTTGTGAAAAACTATATTGTAGAAAATATTGTGGGAAAAAAAGAGGCAGATGTTACTGTCCATTCTTTGTTCATTAAAGTCATATACACCAATTATGTTTCATAGAGCATTTATAGAAAGGTGTTCCCTCACTGTAGCAACATTTTAATTTGTAATTTGTAGTTTAGTGGCCTTTATTTTCTATGTTTTCCTCAACCTGCACCATGAATTCTGATTATATGTATTTATAGATTTAGCTCACTGTACAATTCATCTGTGTATATCTTGTATCAATGTGTATAATTTATCTGTGAATATGTGTATATATTGGAGAGACTATATATGGACAACTTATGCCACCTTGCAATTTTTGTATTTTGTTTTGTGTTTGCACTTCTATTTTATATATTTACTAAGTATATCTTGGAGCTAGCGGGAAGCATTTCACTGCACATTGTACCTGTAAGATGGAGTATGTGGCAAATAAACTTGATTTGATTTGAATTAAACTGTTGTAGTGTACATTTGGTCCGCTGTTGTAAATTTTGGTTTTCAGTATGTATACCTGCTAACTCGAGCATCCTTGGTGCACAGGGACCTACAGTGACACAGCATTGTATACTATGAACAAAAATAGCATTGCAATTGCAAATATTAAATCACTGCCTGTGGGTATGTTTATGTCAAGAGTTGGGTATACATTTTGGCTTAAACCCAAATGTAGAAACATAAAGTTAAAGAAAAATCAAAGGGAAGCCTCAGAACAGGGAGGCTCATCCTGAAGATTTGTCTGTTGCCCCCTTTGGAAGGTCTCTAGTCATTACCAACTGTGTGCAGGTTTTCCAAACACACAAACAAAGATTAAAGCTTTTACTTTCTTTGAAGTTTCAACTAAGCACTGTTTTTTTCCACGATAGTTGTTCATCTTCTGTCAGAACAAGAATAACTGCCGAATTTAACATGAGGTCATCTTCTCGGCTTTGATTCCACCACTGTAACTATGTGTAATATCAAGATGGGGCTCCTTCCTTCTTATGTCTAAAGACAGAAAACCAGTTATTACTGAAGATCACACAGGGGTATTTTTCCCAGCTACATGATGTGTTTACAGCTGATGATCTCAGAAATATATGACATAAATATTTATGGAAAAAGAGTAGGCTATTGTTAAATATGGCAGCCCTCAGTTTCTCTCCTCCAGGTCTTAATCCAATCTTGACATATAAACCACATTAAGAAAAGCAGCATTGAAAGTGAAATCCATGAAAACCTGGCAGCGAATACAACATATTTATACTGTACTGTGCAGCTACTTCTGAAATGCATTCCACTTTACTGTATTATGTGTGTTACAAAACCGTCCTTTTCTTGCAAAGTTATAGTTCATCTGTTTTGGTCATTTGGTTCTATTTGCATCATTTGTTTAAGCTGTACATTTTTGGCGTCCTCTATAACATCGGTAGTAGACTACGACATTAAAATTCCAGCCACATCTATTATTTTTCCATCACGCAATTTTTGCTCTAGAGAGACACATTGCCATCTAGTGGCCAACCAGATCACTGCAACTTCGAACGGAGACAAGATTGATCATAGAAACAGTATGCTGACAGTGCCTTGGTATGCTGCCAGCAGCACAATAGGAGATCCTTCACTCTGCATAAGATGTGAGACAATAGATTTCGCTGATTGGAGTGCACTCCTCGCAGATCGACGGCAGCTCACTGCTTGGTATTGAGTGATTTTTTTCTCCCGGGGCATGAGCCCCTGATTAATTAAGCAGTAAATAATATTCATTTTTGCAGAGCCATTCCTCTGGGTTGCAAAGTAAATTTAAAGGAGCTCTCCTCATAGTGAGTGAGCTATGAATACACAGCTCTCAGGCAATCAGTAAAATATCACTGGCAGCATTATTATTTTATCATTACATTTTTTAAATATAAGTACCCAAATTTCTATCTTGGTATAACGTAGGATCTGTGTGTGCTTAGACAGACAGACAATCCAACTATAACTCTTTACAGCTGAAATGATCACACACACATAAATCTCACGTGTTGAAGTGCATGAATATCTGAGTTACATTTTGAATTAGAGACACAAGACAGAAAGAAAAAAGCTTAATCTCTTTTCAAATTTCCTTTGAAGTAATACCCTGTCATGTTTTAACATGGTCCCGCAATCACATAGAATAGACATACAGTAACAAAGATGAAACGTAATGGACCCGGTGAGATTTTTCGATAGATCACTTGGAGCCATTCTGCGCCACGCTAAATGTAAATTTATGCACAAGCACTTCATCATTCTCTACATTCCCCATGAGGTAACAGTAAAAGATTTTTCTCTGTGGGCAATATTCCTTCTCAGTAATTACATCAAAAACACACCGCCTAATTATCATACGGGATGCATGTTGGGAATTTACGAGAGCTTTTCGTCTTGGTCATTTATGGATGTTGTCTACCCCTTTGATAGGAACTCTATAATACCGTCAAAAGGCATCAAACATGCGTCACCCGTATACCACCGCGTGCACTCTTTCCATACAAATTGGAGGGGTGCTTGGCATTGCCACACATCATATGTAAAACATACAAACATACAGTGGCTCCCTGTGAGTGCGAAATGAGGTTAGGAATACAAAGAGGCTGGTGTGCTTGTGTTAACAAACCGGAGTCATTATGGAGAGACATTCACACAAGGGTGACACCAGACAGAGCCTTAGGGCTGCTTTTCTGCCCCCGGCCCCAACATCTGGTCCCTGGAATAATGTGCATTCGATGGTAATTCTTTTTTTTTAAATCTGTGGGTAGTACCAATATGAAGTACTACCCCCCCCCCAGTTTTCAAAGACAAAAGGTTATTTGGTCAGATACTCGGACGTTTACAATCTGTCCCAGTATCAGAGTGGCTGAGGCATTTGTGTAAACAGGACAGATAAGTAAAAGAGTGTTTCACTGATTAATGCTGTGGTGACTCAAACTAACCACTTTCAAACAAACTAAGCTTTCACCTGAAGAGGACTGACAACGCAAATAAATTAGGCCAGAATTTCCACTGCAACCCACACAGTTTTGTGCCATTGTGTAGATTTGCTTTGTTGTTGCTATTTTTCTCTCCCTCTGTGAAAAAATAGCTTCAAAGGGAAACCAAATTGGTTTACAAAGGCAAATATATTTGTAAGAAATAAAATACAATACATTTCTCATATGCTCCCTCCTGCTGGAGTTTTTTGGAGTCCAGGATTTAAATGCAACATTTTGTAATCCACCAGGATCACTGAAATACGGTTCTTTGTTCTACACTATGTATGATTCAGTGTAATCCCTAAATACCTATACTGTACATGGGTAAATAATGTTAACACACTCTCTAAATGCCAGAAAAGTTAACATCTCAGAGCATATTGAGAGTAGTGATAAATCCAGGTGTATTGCAGAGACCCTCTGCAACAGAAATCCTTTAATCCCCCTCATGCAAATGATTTTTGAAACACATTAATGAAATCAATCTATAGCATGTAGTATATATACAGTATACAATGACAAGTCTAATATCACACAAGAAGAGACTTGCGATTGTATATCATAACTGTGGAGTAGCAGAGATGTTCAGTAATGGGTTACTGTCACAAGGCATATAGGTAGATAAGCATGCGTTTTTACATTTAACTAAACATTTCTGAGGCACGTGAAAGCTTGACACCTGTATGGGAAAGTGCCCTGTGATAAACACAGTTGTATATTTAAAATAGCATTATGTTTATTTCATGTTTACTGTTTAATCCCACCAAATTAGAAAATTCTGAAAAATCATACGAGATTAAAAAAGATTAACTGGTTTTTAAGAGATCAAATAGACCCCAAACATAATATGAAGCTTAAACTCTGGATGAACTGCATATGAAGTAAAAACCCTGCTTTAGTGAGTTGACTGTGGTTGACTTCTATATACGCAGAAAAGCAGCTAGGTACAGCACCTAGAAATGCACATCCCTTCCAGTAACACAGCAATGCAGTAGCCATCTACAGCTGAACCCAGTGCAATCCTGTGGGGCATTTGTGGGAAGCCTAGTGCCTGCAAGTCTCCTGTACTCTGCCCAGTGCATTGCATGAGTACGAGTACTGTTGCTATTATATTTTCTAGCGATAGCATGGGCATTTTAGAGAAGCATTATTATTATTGTACATCTGTACATACACAAACACCTGTAGTTTGATAAAGAGAATACCTGTAAGAGGCAAAGTTTTTGCCGTTGGCTGTGGCTGTATGCGAGGTTCTCACTATGCCACGCTTTGTTCACACAGCTCAGATAAAGGCTGTGCCTTTTGGCGAGGTTCTTTTTCGACTGGACTTCTCCGTTGACATTAGTTCGCTAAGTGCACTTTCCTGACACTCCTGGATTGATTGAAACAAAATGTCACAATTATGCCCCGTAGCGCAAGCTTTAATTATTCATCAATTAGCGTTTTTTATTTTTTTAAACTGATTTTTCATTCAGTTTGCAGAGATGTACGGTTCCCCCTGCTGTTAACCAGTCCAGTGTCATTAGTTTCTGGGTTTGCAATTAAACCTGATGCATAATTCATCAACCCCGAGTCTTTAGACACCGCAATGAGCTCTCGAGGACTAGATGGGAAATTAATTCTGGGAAATGACGTGCTTCTCAGGAGTGAGCAGATGCCATTGGTCTGGGCAGGAAAAGGAAATAAAATGAACTGTCATATCATCTATTTAAACCAAAGACAGGATAATTCTCAGAATAAGGACAGTATACATTGTGTGTCTTTCCTTTTGGGCCTACAACTCTGACATGGAAACGTATTTCTTGTAAACACGGATTGAAATTCATGACCTTTTATTTGTGCCACCTTTGCAAATTCATAAACACCAAAACTTGTCATAATTGATGTTTCATATTCCGTTTTCTATATGAAAAAATAAGCTACAAGGAACTATACAGAACAGCCAAATGGCCAGTTCTCACCATTAAACAGACCTATCCCCCTGCTAAAGCAACTTTAAATATTGAGTGAGATTTCAGTTTGTTCATCAACACTGCCGGGCTAGAACAGGGAGCAGGTAAATGCAGTTATATGCCAAAACTAGTGTGGAGATTATCATTCAGACCAATTGGAATGTACTAGAATGTACATCTTTTAAATGGATACAGTTGCATATCTGCACAAAGACATTAGGCTATTATCCTGCACTACTGTCGTAATCTAGTGGAGGAATTATACCACAGCATTTTGCAAATACCAGCAACTCTTGGGAAATAAAATTTAGTTCTTGAGAGACTGAGGAAAATATGTTTATTCAATATGGAAAAATATGCTATTTTAATTTGGTGTAGATGCATATGTAAAATGTCAGTCATTTTTTTCTCAGAAGCTAAATGGAGTGTATCGTAAATGCTTTAATGGAGAAAAGCAAAAGAGTTGTTGTGGTAACATGGATTGATTTTAATTGGAAAGTTTGTTATTTATAGCAGCAGTACACATATATTTATAGCTGCGGAATGCATCTTTTTTTAGATGTGAATTTGATAGTATCGACTCAATGTCTTTGTTTTAAAAATGTATTATTTCTTTCTCAATTCTTGGCATGTAAAATGGAGCACATTACTTCTCCTGCTTGTGTATAAAGATCTAGCCAGCAGTAGGTTTTAACGAAAGGTCATTCTAAAGAAAGCCATTTTGAGGTATATAAACAGATTTGCACATTTAATTCTATACAGGTGCAACACCGTAGTACACGTGACCACTCTGGTTGAAGCAGTTGTAGGAACAGAGGAGAACTCGCACTGGGATGGACTGCAAGCTTCTCATCTTCATGTCCTGAAAGCAGAGATGGGCAGAAGTCACCCATGTTCCTTTCAATTCTACACACTTTTCCCAGAACACCATTACACTCTTATCATTTATTTGTCATATATTATTATTATTACTATTGTTGTTATTTGTTATGATTATTATTGCTGTTGCTGTTATTATTATTATTATTATTATTAATAATAATAATAATAATAATAATAATAATCTTTGGATTATTATTGTTATTGTTGTTGTTATTATTATTATTGTTCTATATACAGCATTGCCAGTTGCAAAAGAGTCATAGTAGTGTATCCATTGAGAATAGGCTAAACAAACAGAACAACATTAGAATATAAGAACGTAAGAATATATTGAAGAGAATATGGATATGGTACAGCCCTATTACCCAACCTGTGCTCTAATCTCTGCTGCCACCAGACACCTAGGCTAGCTGTCCCCTCCTTACGATGACATGCTTAGTGCTTCTCCCGGCTTCTCCTCTTCTCCCTACTGTCCAATGCTGGAACGACCTGCCCACCACGGTCAGTATTAGGAGCTTCCGGAATAACCCGAAGACCCACCTGTTCAGGCAACACCTCTCCCTACCTATTCCCACTCCCCTCTTCCACATCTTCTAGTGTAGTAGTGACAAATGATTATCTATTGCTGGTGCCTTATGGCCCGACCGTTGCACTCTCATTAATCGCTACTTAAGATGTCGGTAATTTACGAATCTCTGCCTTTTCTTTGTGCGCTAATTGTAAGTCGCCCTGGATAAGAGTGTCAGCCTAAAATGTAAATGTAAAATGAGAATAGGCCGCCTAGGCTCACTAGTTACATACAAATTAGAGTATTCAGCACTGCACCAGGCCTGGACTTTCAACACCCCTAGGGTCTCTGATTCTACTACATGAATATTAGATGAAAGGAATCTAAGGGAAATTAAACTGGATTTAACAAGCTCTGATTGGTTATTCAGTACTTGTGTCACCTGTATGCTAAGTAACCCATCCCCAATTGACACGAATAGTATGTAGGATGACCTCTCTGATACATTGCATTTCGTGGTTCATGTGACTATATCTTCTCTGCATTATGTTCAGCTCAATATACTGTCCTGTTTTATTTTTTTACTCAAGTGTTACCTTCCGATTTGCTCGTTGATAAAGTATTCAAAAAGAGAGAAGTTGGAGTTGAACATTAACAGTATAGAAATCTCCTGTTTACATTAAAACATTCAAGAATAAGGAAGTAAGGGGGATGGAAGAAATGCCAGAACTGTTTATCTATTCTGTCTCCATACTTTGTGTTGGTGTGATTATTCCTCTAGCAGGGTTAGTGCTTCGGATAGATTAGCAATTAGCCAGCCCTGCCATCATTCCTCCATAACTGTAAATGCAGCTGTGAAGACGATGAACGGGGACAGGTGCTGCTATAAAGAGCAGACCCCTACCTTCTTGAGGTTAACGAACTGCACGCACTCCAGCCAGGTGGTGAGGAAGGCCTGGGAGCAGAGGGCACACCTGCCCGCCAGAGCCAACATGTCCGCCACGGCCGGGTGGAGAGCCAGGGCACGGTGCAGAAACGAGAACTCGCTCCTGCACTCCGTCAGAATCAGCCTGGCTGCCTGCTCCTGTCCAGGAGAGACGGCAGCAGGCATGACTAATTGAACCCCGCAAATTAACCTGCTTTACAGAGAGACTGCTGGCACTCTCCTCCCAGGCAGTCGTATATCTTGACTGGTTTTAAATGCACAGGTTCTTCACACATTCCATGACCAGTGGGAATATAGTCAGGTTTATAGTTACAAAGTTTGGGATACGTGTATTGCTCAAAGGTGTTCAAACCCTGGAGAAATTCAAACACTGAATTCAAAGAAGCAACCTACTAGTCAGCAACAACATATATATAAGGTACATGGTCCTAGAGATGTATCTCAGCTCAAGAAAGTGTAAATTTTTCTTTGAACAAATTAAATCTGTCTTTCATTGAACAGGATGACTTAAAGTTCACTTGGGTTGTATAGCCATGGTTCCTTCCAAGGGGATGCTGGGTACACAGGTATGGTTTGTCAGTTCAGACATTTTTAACAACATTTAATTGTGCATGTGCAGAATCTGCCAAAATAACCAATGTCAGCAGCGTCAACTTTCACAGATAACACAAAACAAGGCCATTTCCAAAAGGTATGTGCAAAACATTGCAATATACAATGTTTCCATTCTCTTTTCTGTTTTATTTGACAATAATTGCAACATTAATCTGTGCATAATCGGTGCATTAAAACAATGCATTCAGGAGTGCTCCACAGCATGGTAGATACACACTGCAAATATACATGTGTGAGTAATACATTACATCAATGGCATTTGGCAGACGCTCTTATCCAGAGCAACATACATTTGATTAGACTAAGCAGGAGATAGTCCTCCCCTGGAGCAATGCAGGGTTAAGGGCCTTGCTCAAGGGCCCAACAGCTGTGCAGATCTTATTGTGGCTACACCAGGGATCAAACCACCGACCTTGTGGGTCCCCAGTCATGTACCTTCACCACTACGCTACAGGCTGCATGTGTTACATGTTACATGCCCCGGCCTGTAGCGGAGTGGTTAAGGCACATGTAGAGCACTGCTATGTAGATACGATTTTGATACATTACCTTTAAAGAGAGCACCTCTGCCTCTTGAATAGATTGCACCAATTCATGCTGGACGAAATCATTTCCTTCACAGTACAACTTCTCTAACCTGACAAGATGGAACTAACAGACCAGTGACAAAAGTAAATGCATGCACTCACAACTGGTGAAAAGTATATATGTAATACAAGTAGTATTTTACTGCATCTTCTTTCTCCTGGCATTTATTTGCCTTGCTCCGTATAGAAATTTGTTTTAGAGAATGAATAATAGATTAACATCCATTATATGTGTGGGTATTTTTTTCCACAGTATGTGGTCTCATTAAAATGGGCACACCACGCCAGGACCTCTAAACACTGCCGGGACTTCTAAAATACATACATACATCCACTGGAAACATGGTCAGACAATTTCCTGCAACATCAAGCACTTTGAGCTTTGACAGTCTGAAAATCCCCTGAGGAGAAAAGATTAAGACTTCACTTAGTAATGTAGATATTGCATAAAAAATCTTAATTTCGAAAGAACAAATTATGTATTAAATGGACCAGAAGGCCTTTGGACCTATGTGATCTTTGTATCCACTCAGTGAGCACTTTATTAGGTATTTATTAGACTTCTTTTTTAGACTTATTGGTCTTCTGCTGCTGTAACCTATCCACTTATGTTGACATGATGTGTTCAGAGATGGTCTTTCGTGTACCACTGTTGTAATGAGTAGTTATTTGCATCACTGTCACCTTCCTGTCAGTTTCAACCAATCTGGCCCTTCTCCTCTGACCTCTCTCATTAACAAGGCATGTTTGCCAGCAGAACGCCGACTCACTGGATTTATTTATTTTTTTCGCACCATTCTCTACAAACTCTAGAGACTATTGTGTGTTAAAATCAGGAGATTTTTCTGAGATACTCAAACCACCCTGGCACCAACAATCATTCCACAGTCAAACTCACTTAGATCACATTTAATTCCCCATTTGGTCGGAAAAACAGCTGAACCTATTGACCATGTCTGCATGCTTCTATGCGTTTAGTTGCTGCCACATGATTGGCTTATTAAATATCTGCATTACCAAGCTGGTGTACAGGTTGACCTAATACAGTGGTCACTGAGTGTATGTTCTATTTCCTCTACCAAATCAGTCTTGGGTCATGCCACAATAAGAGTCACACAAGCGTTTAGCACTCGCATTCAGTTGCATTCACATTCACAGATATTTTCTTTATAGCTGCAGTAGCACGGATATACAGATATAAGATGCCCTAACTGAGTAAGGACTCCGTATTATTCAGTAATATATATTGCAGAGCTTGCACTAGAAAAAAAATGTTCTTACCTCAGGCAGTAGTTTCAGGTAGTTTCTTGCAATATAGAGCTTAGACAGTTGCGGTAAGAAGCAGAGTTGTGGCGGCAAAGTGACAAGGTTGTTGTTCGTTAAATTGAGCTCAGTCAGCTCTTTAAGCAAAGCTATTTCAGCAGGAATAACTTCCAATTTGTTGTTAGTTAGACTCAAAATTTGCAAGTGGGTAAGCCTGTGGATAAATTAGATCTTATGTTAGATATTTCAACTTGCACCACGTTCAAAACATTTCGTGAAGCTGTGAGATTGACGCATTCAAAATATCACAGTACAGTAAGTGTTTGAAATCTGAAATAACCTATTTACCAATAGTAGACATGAACATTTATATTATTACAGCTATAGCATGACTGTTGAACAAATATAAACATGTTTTCAGTTACCCCTTTATCTGTGGCGGAAGGACACGGATTTTGTTGTGATTCACATTGAGAATGACAAGTTCGGAGAGCGCATCTGCAGAGGACAGCTTTGGTAAGGTTCAGAATGCAAGGTAGCCTAATACATGATAAAATAATCAATGAGCAAATTCGGTGTGCGCAACTACAATCAGAATGGACATACCAAAAATGTCTTCAGGCAAATTCTCGATTTTGTTTCCAAATACATAAAGTTTCCTTAGGGATGGAAGATACTTCAGAACTGGTGGAATCTCTTCGAGGAAATTATTTCCCAGGTTGAGCTCTGTCAACTTTCCATAGGAAAAAAATGTTTAATGAATTATGATCATTGTTTATTGAAACTTTGCAAAATGACGTTAAGCATTTACTTACGTGGCATAATGATTGCAATTCAATGGGCAGAGTCGAAAGGCAATTGTTGTTTAACTTCAGTTTCAAAAGACTTGTAAGATTTGCAAGGTTGCTAGGAATGTGGTCTATATTCTTAGAACTCAAACTGAACGATTTTGTATTTGCCCTTAAAGCTCGGATGACAAGATTGTTTGCCATTTGAAGCCAGGCTCTCATTGAACCACTGCATTCAAGACACGGTGTTTCTATGGAAATAAGACGCTTCAAGAGAAAATGCAGTTGACTGAAGGACAACAGCGACCTCTACCGTTGCATATCTATTCAGGTGTTAAAACAAGTGCCATACCATTTAGTTATACTGAACGAGAACTTCCTATTTTACCAAGACAAGCACCTTTTAAAATGATATTTCGGAATGAAAATCACAATTTGCGCAGAATTATTCCTGCGAAACAGCAAAGTGCATTGATGATGTCTTGAGCAGAAGCAACATTGTGCCATATATTATCAACGTACCAATTTCAGATTCCAGTTCCTGGTGACCAACCAAAACTGTATTTTGGATACAAATGCCATATTTCGCATCATTAAAATTGAGGGAAAAGACCTGACGAACAATGTGACAGTGCACGTGCCACAAAACCCATTAAAAACGATTTAGAAACAGGTAGATTAATTTGAGACTTCAGCACCCTCCAAATGTCCTGCTTTAACCTTCCTATTAAACCAAGATTCTTTCCAAGTCCAAGTACCAATACCTTAGGCCTTTATGCACAATTCGAGAAGAATGTCACTAATAATCAAAATACAATTTTGTTCCAATCAGAAAGGGTGTGCAATTTAAGGAAGTATTAAAATAATAATTATAATAATACATCTTATTTATAAAGCGCATTTCAAGAAACTCAATGTCACTGTACAGATCAGACACAAATACAGAGACACATAGTACAGAACAGGTTTTTATTTTTTAGACTGTCACCTTCCTGTCAGCTCTGACCAGTCTGGCCATTCTCCTCAGACTTCTCTCATTAACAAGCATTTCTGCCCATAGTTTTTTTTAGTTTTTCACACCATTCTTTGCAGTCCAGAGACTGTTGTGCCAGGAGATCAGCAGTTTCTGAGATACTCAAACCACCCTGTCTTGGACCAATAATCATTCTATGGTCAAAATCGCTTAAATCACATTTTTGATGTGAACATTAACTGAAGCTCCGGAACTGTATCTGCATGATTCACACAACGTCTCAAGAGTTTGGCAGAGAACGGTACGAAAAACCAAAAACATCCAGAGAGCAGCATTCTTCGGGCAAAAACATTGTTAATGAGAGAGGTCAGAAGAGAAGGGCCAGACTGGTCAAAGCTGACAGGAAGGTGACAATCTAGCAGCTGAATTTTGGATTAGTTGTTGCTTGTTGATAGCATGATTTGGCATACCTATTAGAAGTGAATTGGAGTACTTCAGTCTGGATGTTACAAATACATGGATCAGTTTCTTTGTTGGAGTAAGTGAGAGAGGGTCTGAGTTTGGAGATGTTACGGAGGTGGAAAAAGTAAGTTTTGGTGGTCTGAGATCTGAGGTTCCTGAGGGAAATGTAGTGTTGCCTGTTAGATAGGATGTAGACTGTGCCTGTTTTCTGGGGGGCTAGTGTCTCTAGTGACTTAGATAGGAGTGTAGTGAGAGACTAACTCTTCAGAGTTGGTGCAGAGAGGGTCAGTGATAGGACAGGCAGTAATTTTTCGAGTAAAATTATCAGGGTCAATGTTTATCACACTTCTGAAGGAGATGATGCGTTTACATTTTTCAGAAATGCTGGTAATATTGGAGGGGTTCCACCAGAGGAGCACAGCAGGTCCAGAATATGGCCTCCGTAGCGAGAGGGGAAGTTAATATGTTGTATGACATAAAGACAATCGAGCAGACATAAAATGGGGAGTGACATTACAGCAGGAAGAGTCAACGTGAATATTAAAATCACCCAGCAGAAGGACATTAGCAGACAGCACAGACACAGGTTAATAGTGGAGAGAGCTCAGAAAAGACTACAGTTGAGAACTTGGGAGGTTGATATATTATTACGACAATTAGAGGTTGTAGCTGTCAGTTTAAAAGCAAGACATTCAAAAGACGAGACAGTTGATACGTAAACTACAATCGTTTTTAGATCAGAACGATAGAATAGAATGTTTGTGGGTATATGAAACCTGGGATAATTTGGGTCACTAGTGATTACTGTGCTGTGCATCCACACACAGGTTCTGATTGATCACAGGACCTACTCGACAGCAGTCTAATTATACATGGAACATGATGAAAAATCCCTCAGGCAGAGCCTGTTTATTGATTCATTGTTCAAGGCATTGCGCATCTCCTGCAATTTCACTCACCTTCTTTGTCTGCAGAAAGGTACAAATAACGTGAGTAAAACTAAAATAAGCTGTGTCCTTTATGACTTTAATTGCAAGATACAATAGTCCTAGGCATACATATAGTTCACTACCCGTTTTAGAACATACCAGTCAAAGAATAAAATGGCACACAACTCAAACACTGAATTACACACATCCACAGCATGACTATTCTCTGACAGGAACTGATGCACTTAACTCATTACTGAACCCTCTTTATGGGTTCCTTCAGCAGGATACTGCTGTGTTCGTGTCTCCACTCTCCAATGTTTTAGGCTAAAGCATGATTCAACAGTCACTTTATTCCTCTCTCACATCCCAAGGACGTCTTGAGAGACTAGCCTAGTAACATCCAACAAATTCCTTAAAATGAAATGGGAGGTTGACGAAGAATGACAATGAAAATTTCAGCTTTCCTCTTCCTTGGGTGCTTCTTTCAAAGGCTCCACAGAGTTGTAGTGCTCTCCCAGTCCATAGGCGTGACGCATGTATCTGAAACAGAACACACACAGGGAGAATGCACCTCTCACTACCTCAGAAGATGGAGGACCGACCCATTATCTGCAGACATATTTTTGTCAGACAACAACAATTAGGGCCACGTTTGACCATTCTACTCAAGTCTGTTTTGTGAAATGGTAACACTCACAGACTACTGTAAAAAGTACTAGACAATTTGCATTTTGGTACTCTCACAAATAAGGAAATTCAAACATGGTGTTTGGAAGGCTCTAGAATCCTGGAACACCAAAGGAGCTCTGTTTCAAAATTGGCAGAATTGCAATGGCCTTGAAGGGAAACCGTAAAAGCACTGCAAGATATACTGTGCACTCGGTTGGTAGATACTCCTTTTCATAAAGGTGTTTTTAGATGTAGTCGTTTCCTTTCACATTACAGTATAAAAAATTCAAAAATCTCACAGAAGTGTGTGTGTGTGCAATCATACATGCAATTACAAGCGGTATAATCATAGGAGCAGAGTGCATTCAAATAAATGGAAAGAGTGAATTAATGAAAGCATCTTCATAAATTGCATGCATATTAATTAACAAATACCATTAAGCAGAGATGTGCTGCTTTCTAGCATCACACTTAACAAAATACAGTAATTTTTTGACAATGAGAATTTCAAACACATGAACCATACAGTCCACACAGATCAAATATTTTTTATTTTCATAGTCTGAATTTTTCTTGCACCAAATATGCTCACAAGCAGACTCCACTGTGTATGCGTGTATAACATGCATAACAATATTATAACACAATGAAAACGAATAAAATACAATGCAAAACAGTAAAATAATAAAACAAATACCACAGAACCCGCAATAACAAAATCATTTGTATATCACATAACCATCGTTGGGCTCCCGTTTTGTTCGAACTTTTTAATGTTAAAAGACATTATGAGGGGTCGTTTTATTTTCTGATTATAAGTTTATATAATGCACCCAGGATCACTCCTTTACTATGGTTATTGGTGCTACAGTATTCTGGTAACGTAAACCAAAGCAATGTCATTTTGAGCAAGGTTTAATGTAGCCTATGGTTATATTTGTCATGTGCATGTTCTGTTTTTAATAATCAGTCTATTTCCTATACGTTTAACTCCTAAATGAGTGTGTAAAAAGCATCAGTCATATGCTTCATTTTTTCAAATTCAAAATAGAATGAAGGAAGTAAATTTCTCTCACGTGTATGCAAGTTTGGCCTTATAACACAGGTAATGAGTGAAAACCTTTTTCCCCTCCAGTAACTAAGTATAAAAAAATATATACATACATATATATATCTTTTTTTTTTTCCATTAACCTTGCAATAATGCAAGCCAGCATTTTCTGTGACTGAATTTTTGGAGGCATTATAACTGGATTTTACAATAATAATAAAATAAAAAAAAGAGTATTGCACATGTAGCATTTCAGAACTGAAGTCATCAGCTCCAAATCTGAACAGGCGATCATTTTACCCTTAAATTTAAAAACAGGAACTCCATATGCCGCCTCAGGTTAGTGACTGCCAGCAGAACTAAATGGAATCCTACACCCAAACGTACGTAAAACAGACATACAGTTGTTCTTTGTTGTTGATAGTTATTGACAGGATACCATTCAGAGCTCACGGTGAGGACTGTACTCACATTAGCACAATCGGTGCATTGGTGTACTCTTCCCCAATCACTATAGAGGGAGAATCAGCCTGGATGACTTCAAAGGGCATCTCAAGAACCTGACTCAGAGCACGCAACTGTAAAACAACGACAACCATTATCAACACAGGACATTTGCAGATGTAATTAAGATATGTTTCTAGAATTCACGCTTTACTTGTATTTGTTTGGATCAAATCCATCTGAACAAAAAGGTGATATTTTTAAATTCCAGAACATTCACCCAAAATATCACCAGAGAAGCCAGACAAGCCAGTAACCAACATGAGCAGGGCCAGATAGAACCTCAGGCTTATTACACATTTTAATAGTACAGTGAGAGGTGTGGTGTCCAGTAATAAAGTTTCCATCCAAATATTTCAGATATTCTGAAAAGGGCACAATAAGTAGTAATAAAAAAAATAAAAAAGCAAGCTGCAATGTTTTAGGCTTCCTGGCCTGGTAGCATGTGACATCACATCATCATTTAATCGAAAAATGCAATGTCCAATTAATCAGCCTTTATCCCATCTTCTCTCTGTCAATATGCCAACTTTTCCACCTCAGCCAAACATAACAACATTTTTGCAATAATTTGAAGAAATAATTTCAGCCGTTTCCACTCAGGTGTACTTAAAGGTACAATAGGTAAGATTTTTGTGTTAAAACATTGTTATAAGACCACTGTAAATCCCTTCCTATCATTGAAAAAGGCTCACTGACATGTTGACTCACTCTCTGCCTGCATTGATAGTCCTTAAATTCGGGTTTCAAAATATACAGTTGACACACCGAAACAGTACCAAAACAGTGGTAAAATAATTCAAGCTCATTGGTTGAATATTAGTTCCAATTGCCACAGTCATTGGAGTTTCAATGTCAATTGGGATAAACAGTGTTGTGGTTTGAGGATGTTTGTTGCTGCAATTCCTCTCTCGACTGTAAGGAGTCTGAAATTACCTTTAAACGCAAGCTCAAAAGTAGCAAAAACAGTTGGATGGGAACCACATTAGTAAGCGCGTCTTAAGTGCGTAGAAAGAGCATCTTAAGTGCGTAGTAAGTGCATCTGAAGTGCGTAGTAAGTGCATCTGAAGTGCGTAGAAAGTGCATCTTAAGTGCGTAGAAAGTGCATCTTAAGTGCGTAGAAAGTGCATCTTAAGTGCGTAGAAAGTGCATCTTAAGTGCGTAGAAAGTGCATCTTAAGTGCGTAGTAAGTGCGTCTTACCTCCAGCTGCCCGCCCCAAGCTGCAGTGTCCTCCACATCACTGCAGTACTTCTCAAACTCGTCTGAGAACACACATTACACTGTTAACACCAGGGAAGAAACCCTGATTCCAACTTCACACTATGTGTGTCAACAACCGTGGAAAATGTGGAGAGCAATTCTTCGCTGTAAGGAAACATCTACATACAGTACTGTCCGAATATTGAAAAAATGTGAAATTTGAGACTGAGCATCAAGGCTTAGTTAGACAATGATCTATTCTCTGCAATCTGTTGTTGGATACTGTACAAAACCCAGCAATGGAGCTGACATTTTGGACTGAGGTCATCTGATGCAGCTTCACATCTGCTCCTGCTTTAATGGCCTTTAAATGTGCTTCTTACTAAACTCGATCTGAAAAAGTAATTGGGTATTTGGGGACCTTATGCTGTTCCAAACATGATATGCTATCGCCTACGTATCTCCCCGGTGCTTAATAGCCAATTGCTTACTCAATGACTGAAAATAGGCTGGATCAAGCCCAGGTACAAAACTGACCCATCACCGGGGCTAAACAACAGCTATCCTTGCATGGCATTTTAACGGGTGTTTATCACTCATAAAATTTAATGGAAGGAGTATGTGCCAGATGGGTGCCACGCCGGATGGTCCAACATTGAGTCCTGGAAGTGCCAGAGCTAACAGGCTGCCAGGTGAACAGAGTGGGCAGCATTATTGGCTGAAGCAGAACCCACTGAGACCATTTAGGGAGGTTACTCTAGTTGCAGGGTCCAGGTTGCTGCGGCCTTCCTGCAGCTGCTACAGGAACGTGCGTTCCTTTACCGCGGTGATGTCGCCGCTCGGACGGACGGTGGACTACAGCGTGAAAGAAGTAGCGGCTGACAGCATGCCAGCTAAGAGTGTGCCAAATTCAAAATGGCCGCCTGCATGTGCCTACGAGCACTATGGGGCATTGGGTGTAATATAAAATCAAAGCAGTACGCAACTAGACAACAGTAGTCTTTACATGAATCTCAGAACATGCGTTTATTATTAGTGGCTGGGGAAGGGGTGTCGTGACCAGAATGTCATGCACTCCGCCATCTTGGATAAGAGAGTAATTCATGTACTGGAATACATCACTAAGAACTTCCCAGGTTTTATTCACCAGCACGAGGATCAGTACGGCCATGTCTGCAGGCCTCACCTGCGGTGTACATGTCACCGGTGTTGGGGTTGGTGAGGAAGGGGAGGAAATCGTTGGCGCGGCTCCTCATGTGCTTGGCAGTCAGGGCCCGGAGCTGTGCCAGGTCGAGAGCGTGACCGTGGTCCCGCGCGGTCAGCTGGTCCTCCAGGGCGCGGTACATGCAGTGCCCGTCGGAGGGGATCTCCTTGATTTGCAGCTGCCTCTCAGCCAGCTTTTGGGCCAGCTTCAGTCTCTCCTGGTGCCTGAAGCCGGACAGGTTCGTGACCTCGGCTTCAGCAATCCGGCTCTCCCTCTCCTTCTCCAGGGCAGCCTTCTTATCCTAAGGATGGAGTCGGTTATACACATGCCGCTTTCCATAATGTTTGGGACAAATACATTTTTCTTTCATTTGCCTCTTTGGATTTGTAATCAAACAATTCACAAGTTGTTAAAGTGCAGATTCCCAGCTTTTGTTCAAGGGTATTATTTTAACAAAGCTTACAGCACCTTTTATACACCCTATGCCACCCTACCCCCATTTCAGGGCACCATAATGTTTGGAATATTAATGTAAATAAGAGTAGTCATGTTTACTACTGTGTCGCATATCCTTTGCATGCAATGACTGCTTGAAATCTGTGACCCATAAACATACTCTTCTCTGGTGATGATCTTAGCCGTAGAGGTCTTCCTTGGCCTACCAGACCCCTAGTGATTACAGAGCTCAGCAGCCCTGTTTTTTTTCTGAATGATGTTCCAAACTGATGATTTTGTTAAACCTAAAGTTTGGCCAAAGTCTTGTTTTTTTTTTTGTTCATATTTCTCAGTCACATAATGGCTTCCTTCACTTTCATTGGTAAACTCTGGTCCTTATGTTGACAAACACCAATAACCAGAATCAAGACTAGATACTGAAAGCTCTCTTATCCCCACACTAAGGAAGCAATTGAACACATCCGAAACCAAAATCATAAACCAAACATTTCCTTTAATAAAAGTGGATAATCTACACTCTAACAACATTAATTGTTTGACTACAAATCTAAAACTGTAGAGTAGAGACAATATGTACCAAAGAAATATATGTATTTATCCCAAACACTGTGGATTGCCTTTTTTTTTTTAACAAGACAAATATGCACATGTCCTTCAGAATGGGTCTGGCTCCTGCAATCTCACTTCCTAAGAGTCGGGGATGTGATTTTTCATGCTTAATCAGGAAACACTGATTTTCAATCAGGGCCGGTATGTATAAAGCTGCTCAAAATAAAACGTAGGTCTCCACTTTACTCCGCTTGATGTAATTTATGATTTCTTGCTGCAAGATTTTCACATTGTTGAATCCATCTTTATCTCAACGAACCACATCATATTAGTCTATTCTACAGCTCTTAGCAATTAGTTGTGATATGATTAGCAGATATTAATTGAAAATATGCATTTAATAATGGGTCAAAATCAATTTTGTGTCTCTAAATGTTTTATACAAATTGAATTCAGGCACAAGCACATTGTTAATGGTTCCTGTTCAAAATTGTAAGGTGGAACAACATTTTGTGATGAGAAAGAACCAGTCCCTCATATTTGTCAATGCATCATCCTTTTTAATATAAATGGAGGCACCAGCGCATCTAATTGCTCCAGGTTATGCAACGGGCTGTTCGATGAAGGCTTGCTATTGGCTGATTCCTGGGTGCCATGATTGTAATTCCACTTTACAGCACCTGAGTGTGTCGTGAATTAAACTGAGATCAGCACCTAAGAATGCCACTTACCGTTTGCTAAAAAATGGTCTTAGTGCAGGTATGCATAGCAGTTAGGTCCTACTTTTTGGTTAGAACTTTTTAACTCCTTAGTCAAAGTTTCCGACCATTCTTTGGAGTAATTCTGAGCAGCTGTACACGTACATCCGGCCCCAGACCTCCGAGAGGCTAGTTTCTCACCCGTCTCTTCTGAGCCTTGGAAGTACGACCTTGCTTTGATTCTTTTGTCTCTTCATTGTCCAAACCCAGGTTTTCTACCCCATTTGCAATGAGATCAACCTTGAAAATAATAAGAGTTGAACACAAAATTAAGGAACACTTCTGATATTAACTTACAATTAATACCAAATATTACCTTTCATGAGATGATTGTATTACATTACAATAATTTACACAATAAAATCATACATTATATATAGATTGCATATATATACAATCGCCAAGCACTTTATTAGGCATTTATTACTTCTTTTTTAGACTTTGACTGCTGTAGCCTATCCACTTAGTTATGATGCGTTGTGTATTCAGAGATGCTCTTCTGCATACCACTGTTGTAATGTGTGGTTATTTGCGTTACTGTCACTTTCCCGTCAGTTTTGACCAGTCTGTTCATTCTCCTCTGACATCTGATTTTTTTGGTTTGTTTTTTTGCACCACTCTTAGCAAACACTAGGGTGCGTGAAGATCGTAGGAGATCAGCCGTTTCTGAGATACACCCTGTCTGCCACCAATAATCATTCCACCATCAAAGTCACTTAGATCACTTTTTTTTTTTTTTCCCATTCTGATGGTTGATGTGAACATTAACTGAAGCTCCTGACCCGTATCAACATGACTTTATGCATTGCACTGCTACCACACTACTGGTTTATTAGATAATCACTTGAATAAGTAGGTAATAAAGTAAAAATGTTCCTAATAAAGTGCGCGGTGAGTGTATACAGTCAAAACTATACCTTCTCCCCATCTTGGTTATTGTTTAGCTGCTGAAGTTCTTCCTCGTGTTTTTCATTGAGTTCAGCCTCCAGCTTGGCAATGTCTTCTACGAGTTGTTTTCTCCTCTTCTTATCGTTCTTGGGGACAGCATTTTTCATGCTCTGAATTTTTGCTGTAAAATATCAAAGATCTATTCGTTAAATACTGGTATTTTCGTTTAATCCATTCAGCTGCCTTGTCAACTTATGACAGTTAAAGGATCTAGATACAATGACATATAGCGAGATAACCGCAATACTCGCAGTCATCGTCACTTGCTTGTGAGCGTTCGTAGCAAGTTCACTACTAGGTAGACATCACTTTGGTATTTTAAAGACACCTTTGGGTCCATATTTAGCTGTTTGTTGTGCTCATCTTGTTCATTCACGAAAGATTGTTGTCAAGCTAGCAACAATACATTTGTCCCAATTGATCGGATTTGCCGGGAAAGTGAGCTGATATTAACTTTCACGCATAAAACTACCCACAAAAGTGGAAACGCATGTAGGCTGCTTGCAAAATAGCCGGTTATGATGGAATCATCTCTTTTGTATGGGCGTACTAGGCTAGTTAGATTGATAGCCAGCTAGCCCTGGCAAGCTGGTTACCTATCCCGCCCCCACACATCATACCCTGTAAATCTTTCTTCTCTTTCCGATGTTGCTTGGTTAAGAGTTCCTCCGGCGTCTCAGTTTCTTCCATTGCTGTTATAATGTGTTACATACAAGTGAATATATAATCATAAAAATAGCAAACACAAGAACGTGCTTCTGACTGCCATGATGAGCAGACAGAACGCCCCAGTGTTCACCAAGGCGCACAGTCAATGACGTTTAGTTTCCGGATGCTTGCAACCCGGCGATTCTATTGGATACTTAGTTGAGAGCATGTGCCATGGACACGACAAAAGGAGCCCAGATTGTAGTAAATACAGTATTCAAAGAGGATTTTCAAGGAATTAGAGAACATGGGATAGAAAGGTTGGTGTGGGAATACTGATGGGGATCATGACGTGTCATAATCATCTAAGTCTATGTAGGTTCAGGTTCAGGCTTTTTGCACGTCCATGACAGCAGTGACTGCATCTGATATCTACATTGAGATATTATCTATGGTCTGACATACTCCACTACACCCAAATAATTCATATAATGCAATAATGAAAAGAGGCATTCTGGCCAAGAGGAAGAAGAAAAATGTCAGTAATAGATGAACAGAGCAATTAAAGCAAAACAAATATCCTGACTGACACTGACAGATAAGTCATAAGTAACTTTGTAACAAGTGCTTGGTACAGTGAAAGTACAGTATTCCACCGACAAAGAAAATCAGCAGGCGCAACTGGTTTCCCACTGTTTTCCAACATTATCTAGCATCTTTGCAATTATGTGTCCTTATTAGCAGGTTAATACATGTGGGCAGCCAAAGATCATCTTTGAATACACAACAGAGTATTTAGCCCAAGACATGATACATCCTAGCCTGCATGGAAAGCCAGCTATTGGTTGAAGGCTAGTCTTTTATTTTGTCAAAATGTCACATTTCCTCTTGGTCATTTCATGTTTACATACAATGGCTGATAAGTCTCATCTACAGAATTAGAGGTCAGAACAAAAACATTTGAACTTCATAGTATTATTACCCCCCAATAAATTTGTTGTTGCTAGAGGTTTTAGATCACCAATATGTTTTATATTGACTTATTAACTTCAACAGAAACATATGTAGCAAAACAGTTAATTTGTTATATTGGCATTTAGCTTTCAGAAAAACTATAGCTCAGTGTGCATTTTGTTTTCTGTGAAAGTATATGCATCTAGTCAATTAAGTACTTCAAAGTCACTTCAAGTGAGTTTATGCACCCAATTATTGAAATAATAGTATGCAGTATGGGATGACTGTCTGAGCTGTTACATAGTGCTTCACACTTGAAAATGAAAGGATAACATTTAACCTCTCAAGTAAAGCAAATTATATATGCCTTGAAAAACCAGGTCCCCCTGTTCTGATCATTTCCCATAGCCAATATTGATTTAAACATATTGTATTACATCAGGATTTCTACCACTGCAGTAGTTTTATCCTCCTGGAAAATCATGCATTTTAAAGATTTCCATTCGTATAACAGTGTATGCCTACCTGTTTAAACATTTGCAAGGAATTACATAAAAAGAAAATGTGACATGAACAAGGATCCCCACAATTTGTGAAAAGTAGGATTTATTTATGAAATACGTAAGAATTAGTGTACGTGCGCGCACGATAAAGGTACTCATCCAGCTGCAAATGTAAAAAGCATAATAAAATAACTACTAGACTGAAAGAACAGAAAATGCTTCCGTTTAATACGACCAAGCTCCTCTATGCCGAATGCTGAGGATTACTGTCGAGCTCTTGCGCTTAGTGTTTTCCTCGTTGCATTCCCTTGCTCTGCCCTCCCCGTTTACGTTTTCAGCCCCGCCTCCAGAAGGCTGCCCTCTCCGGAGCCGGAGGAGCATTTCTCACGAGTCACTGGTCGTTTCCCAAAGAACAGACCTAGGAAACCGATTGAGCCGACGGAGCTGTTTTCGTTTTGCTGCCGCTGCCACCCGCTGCAAACGCCGGTGTTACCGCCGCAGACATGGCCTCTGATGGCATGGATGAACGATCCCCTCTTTTGTCAGCACCAAACTCCGGGAATGTCACACCCACGGCACCACCGTACCTGCAGGACAGCAGTCCAAGAGGTAGGCTATATGTAAGACAGATCGAGCGTGCTGATTCATTTTGGGCGTATCTTCTTGTGCAATGTTTTGTGTAGTGGTGCGGGTGCGTTAATAAAACGGACAAGGGCATCTGCAGCGGATCACTGGACCAGTGTAAATAAAAAAGGTGGAGCCTTGGATAGTAAAGGCAGTAACGTAGGCCTTAGGTCTTGCACAGTACTGAACAATTTTACCAATGCAGCAATTTCGTTTTCACCACAGTCTCTGTTTTTTTTCCTAATGCATTTGAATATCTGCGCAAATGAAGGCTATTGCTTATCTACTATAAATAGTATGCCATATTTGACCAATAGATGGATGTCAAATTTCTTGAGGCTACTGTGTTGTGATACCCCACCCAATACATTTTATAAGCTAGGTTGTCTCATTATGGGTTGGAACAAATACTTAATTACTAAAGTACATGGTAAATTATGGCCTACTAATATAAAACAATGTTTTTATATAAATATGGCAAATATATGCTTTTGGAAATGTTAAACATTTAGATACATCAACTACTATATGATGGAGGTTTTAACTCCATAGTTAGCTATCTTAACATTTAATGTGATATTTTATAAATGTTTCATTAATACTTTAATGGATGCTGATTGTGTGTAATGTCTTAGAGGCAAAAACAGTACATTCATTCTGAAAGAACTGTATACATTCGTATTTATCTGAATTCACTTTATAATGGAAAGGCCTGGACTTCCCCTTGATCTTTATTGGTGACTATAATCTCTGTGCCTATCTCTCTAAGAAAGCAATCACTTTTCTGAAAGGGAAGAGCCTTGTTTTTGTCCTCAGAAGTCTGATAAACTGCAGTCATTTTCTCTCTTCTATCTAGAAATGCTGATACTTTCAGATGTGAAAATGTTTGTCATTGTTGGTTGTTCGGTATCGATCTAATCATGGTCAGACAAGAATGGGTCTATGTGGTATGTTTATGTCATCACTGCCTTTAGACTATCTATAGGAGTAGTGTATTCTACTTTGTCTTAATCATTGAATAACGCAGTTTTCCGATCACTATGTTGCTAAGAATACACCGACCAAAAGTGAGTGTTGCAGACAGAAATTAGCATGTGACCCCAGCAGTGGAGCACTGAGCACATTGTCAAAGATCATGGTGTGAACTGCCAGATAGCCTAAAAACGAGCCCTATAGCATAGACAACAATAGTTAAAATCTGGGCTTTGTCACTAATCAGCTATGACAAAGGGTCAGTGGTGGCCAGACATTTCCCCACTTTGATAAGCTGGCCTTATATTGACATGGATGCCTTAGGTCACTGCTGATGATTAATTCATTAATTATCATCATCTACTGTAGCACCTAGTACTGTTGCACCTTCAAATTATTAGTGTATTATTTATTAAGTCCAATAACATGGCCAGTGATTGGTTATGGTATTTGTTTTGTGCCAATCGTTGGTTGTGTTATGAGTGTTGTGTGCGCTAAAAGGTACACAAATATGCTAACGGTCTTAGTCAGGCCCCATGTGGCTTGTACGTGTTCTAGAAATTGCATGCGCTTCTGGTGCAGTGCTCTCTAAGTGGCTGTGGGTGGCATAGTGGTCATAACCGAGCGTAGCGCAACCGGCAATTCCAAAAACAGGTTAAAAGAAGGAGCCTCCTTCTGCAATGGAACTAAAATGGATGTGGATAAACCTCTTCATGTGAACATGAATTTCCTGCTGTCAAATGATGGAATCATGGCTACCGCATGGGACAGGGAACTTGGAGATCCTCCAAGAGTCTTCAGCATAAGCAGCATGCCTTTGGCAGCCCTTTCAACAGATCCTACACATAAAATGGCCAAATTGCATATCAACATACAGTACAAGTAAAAAGCAATACCTCCTACTATAGCATCAGGCCAAGTTACTGTGATGTACACCATGCAGAAAATACCATTTTGTAATGCAGTGTCTTCTTATCAAGATGTACCCCCAAAATATGATTATATAGTTTTTATTAGGGGGGGGCTGCTGGGTAGCTTGGATCAAATCCGGCTCATGCCAGCAGCGACTGTGACTGGCAACCCTGTTGAGGCGGCACATAATTGGCTGTTCGTCACCAAATGGATATAATGTTTGGGAAGGATTCAGTCAGCAAGGATAGTCGTGTTCATTGCTGAAGCGTCCACTGTTGACTGTCCAGGTGCCAGTGGCTTGCTCTCTGCACCTGTGTATGACTGGGTCTCCTCCACCCCAACTCTGCACCTGTGTATGACTGGGTCTCCTCCACCCCAACTCTGCACCTGTGTATGACTGGGTCTCCTCCACCCCAACTCTGCACCTGTGTATGACTGGGTCTCCTCCACCCCAACTCTGCACCTGTGTATGACTGGGTCTCCTCCACCCCAACTCTGCACCTGTGTATGACTGGGTCTCCTCCACCCCAACTCTGCACCTGTGTATGACTGGGTCTCCTCCACCCCAACTCTGCACCTGTGTATGACTGGGTCTCCTCCACCCCAACTCTGCACCTGTGTATGACTGGGTCTCCTCCACCCCAACTCTGCACCTGTGTATGACTGGGTCTCCTCCACCCCAACTCTGCACCTGTGTATGACTGGGTCTCCTCCACCCCAACTCTGCACCTGTGTATGACTGGGTCTCCTCCACCCCAACTCTGCACCTGTGTATGACTGGGTCTCCTCTACCCCAACTCTGCACCTGTGTGGCTTGTGGCTGCTTTGTGAAAAGAAGCAGCTGACTAGCACTGTATGTCTCCCAAGCTGGCAGATGGCCATTTTTAAAGGTATATAGCTTCTATTAGCATCTTATTTGAACTTGGGAAAATGGCTTTGATCTTTTAGGTTTAAAAAATGTAACTCTCAAATGCTGGGTTGCTGGGAATGCACTGTACCAATTCCATACCTCACATGAGCATGCTCACCCAATGTTGAGCTTAATTCCTATGGACAACCTCTCTGGCCCTGGCACAGACCATTGGCTGTTGAGCTCAAGGTCAGCCACATGACCAGCAGGGTTTGAGCTAAACAACCCATCCTCATAGGAAACAAATGCAGGACTATTGTGTGAAGAGTGAAGATGATTTTCCATTGTGGCAACAAGCAGAAACGTTTTATAGTTTTAAGAGTTGATAGTACAGAATTTTTCATGCAGTTTGCTTTTCAGCAAAACATACGATTTGAAACTATTTTTGCAGGCAGCAGATTTATTGACAAACAAAGGCCTTTAGGCATTGTGCCAAGAACAAGAAAATTCAGTAATGATTCAGAATTTAAAAAAATATTTTTACAGCTAGAATATAGGTGTTGTGCAGGACATCCATCCATCATTCACTGTTATATTTGTATCATAAATTACATACTGTAAGGGACTTCTTTCTGTCGGTTTGTTTTGCTACCATTAAAAGAAATGTTGAGCCTTGGATTATTATTGGTTCTTGTCCTTTTGGAATATCTGATTACAAGCCTTAGATTCTCTGTATGTGAAGGGGATTAGCTGTGACCAGTAACTACGGCAAAAATCTGCTGAGTTGGGCTGCAGTCTTCTGTGAACTGGGAGTACAATTCTGGGATGTGTGGCTATTGCACTGTGGAAAGCTCCATGAAACCTAAAACCACCCTGGCAGGCCCGAGGAAGAGGGCCACGGGAGGCCTAAGAATAAACTGGCCCACCGCCCTTAATTTGTCAAGGGTTTGTTTCTGAGGAACCTCCAGTGGGTCACTGTAACTCAGCTGAAATCAGGAAATGTCCAATAAACATTCGCAAAAGATTTGCTGAGTTGCTTGGATCACGTCTAACCCAGACACAAACCCAAACAACCACTATTGTGCATTTTGACCTGTTGAATTTACTGACATCTTAGACCTTACCAAGGCCGGATTAGCACCTTACAAAGAGTGGTGACGATAGAGAAATGTATTTCTCTAACTAACCAATCATGAGTATATGCAGTTCAAGATCAGCTCTAGTTTACTTATAGCAAATAAAGGTTTGCTTTCAGAGAAGGAATACTAGCCTACAGTAACGCTGTACTTATCCCCACTGAGTTGCCTTAGTTCCTATTTTGATCCTTTCAAGATGGATGAAATGAAACAATCTAATTAGTAAAGGTAATGACAGATGTGGGCAGGATGGATGCAAGTAGGGCTCTTCAGCTTCTCATTTGTGGCTGGAGCAGTGAGTAGTGAAAACAGACGGATGCCACGGTTTTGGGGAAATGGTTTCTGTAATGATCTCTGTTTGTTCAGAGCTGACGCTCTTTGCCCTCTCAAGCAAATCCAGTCTTTCCGTTGTCTAAGTAAGCCACACTCTTAATGGGTCTCAGCGGGGTCCTGTGACTGTATTACTGAGTTCTTACCTTCAGTGTTACATTCAAAACAGCAGAGGATAATAGAACCGATTTGGAGAACATACAATTATGAGGATGACTAGAAAGTGTCTGTATGAAAGAGGTTTTGCCTCTGTTAGTGTTTGTGTTTCTTTCTTGTTTTGTTTTAGTAATTGTGTGCAATTTTTCATTCTTGTGTGCTTAATTATGTGGTGTCTTGTATTGTTTGTCTCTAACTAATACTTTCATGTTTTACTTGTAACTATCAAGGCAATGTGAATTTCCAGATGGTAACGAAAACAGTAATCAGGTTATGTTTTACTGTAGGAAAATAAGTCCTTAATTTATTTGCCAGTTCAGTGGTCATACATACGAGATGCAGAGGCACCAATTTATGTTTCTCATTGTTTTGCTCATCCAAGCGTACTCATTGTATATGGCTGTTAAACTGGAATGTGAGAAATGAGCAGGGCAGTGCTACAAACTTACAGAAGGCTATGTGCTATGTGTTCTGAGCAATAATGTCTGTTCTGTCTGATTCGCTTCCCATTTTCCAAAATTCTCTGCTTAGTAAGCTGGTTAAATAGAAATCGTGTTAATTTCTTTCCCTAAAACGCTATGAAGGGAAAGTCAATTTGTTAGGCAATTAATTGGCCTGAAATATGAGTGTATGTTTAAGCCACTGTTTAAAGCAATATGGCTTCCCAAATCAAATAATTTTACCACTGACAGTAGCTGTAAACACCAAACAACTGTAAGATTTGATGGAATTTTTGAAGAATATACTGTAATATGTAGTATTAGTGTTATGCATTCTAGTTTCACTGTTAAAATAGATTTTAACCTTTTTTTAATTAGTTACTTTATGATTGGCACCCTTTAGCATAGCAGTTCTTGCCTCTACAGAAGTACAGTGTCTGGCTTATGAAATATATAAAATAATTATTATAAAAATAATAATTGCATGAGTCTTTTCCTAATTTCAGTGAGGTATTGCAAAATATTTGTACATTGTCCTTGGCATTATTTTTGCAGAAGGAAACCCTACCGGTTGTCATGAGTTGTAAAAATAAACAGAACCAGGATGTTTCAAGAACTTTGCAAGCACGTGAATTGCGTCACAATTTGGCAAAGTCGCATGATTGAGAGGTTCAGTGTCTTGAATTCAGGCTCACGATAGTACTAGACTGTTGCAAGAAAAATGCTGTCTGTATTTTAACACTGCCGTTAGTGTTGCTGCTTCTACAGCCAAAATGTCTTGCCTTTCAGTTCTCCCTGCTTCTAATTTGGAAACAATCAGCTCTCTGTGTGACAGACTTCTCTGTGTTGCAGAGACACTTTCTCAACCCAAACAATAAGCTGGTGATTTGAATGCTTAAACCTGCAGAAAAAATATTATTGAGGACTTACAGTCAGAGTTTTAGGATTCCAAAGGGCTATACCCTAGCAAGAGGCACAGTCAATGTTCTGTACAGACTGCAGCTTTCGCAATGACAAAGAGCAAGACTTTCCTCCATAGCCCAGCTCCCAATGTTATCTTCTTAAACACTGACACTCTCCACGGGGAAATGGAGTAAGCCACAAGGACATCATTGTTTTGACTTGAGAACCCTGAGCATTGGCCGGTGAAATTAGACTCCTGTATCCATTTACTGCAACAGCTGTGATGGCTAACTGGAGTCAGGGAAGAAGAACATATTCCCGTCCATAGGACTGCACAGGTGCAGGGCCTCACACTTGAAAATCGTCCCAGAAAGAATTGTGTGCCAGTATACTGTTGCATTGAGTTTAACTCAGGGAAATACCAGCATTTTGACAGCAATTATCTTCAGCGCCCGAGTTAACTAATTTGCCCTTGAAGTGTTATCTTGCTGGTTGTTTATTTCTATCATTAAATTGACACAATTGACAATAGCCGCTCCCAAATTTGAAGCCATGAAGATGCGTCCACATGGTTGTATTTGGCAGAAAGTCATTAATATAGCTTATATCCACAATAAAATACATCTAAGGCCAGTTTCACAGACACAGATTAAGCCTAGTCCTAGACTAAATTCATTTTTGAATGGAGATTCTCCTGACAGAATTCAAGTTGGACCTGGACTAAGCTTAATCTATGTCTGTGAATTTATTAACTATACTGTGCTATCATTTACTAGAGGAACCATATTCCTTTACAACAAGAAATTAGTATTTAACCCTTGGAAAAAAACATTTTCCTTCACATACCCCATTTGTTATGCAAAAATGTTTTTCTGAGAAATTGAAATCTTTACATTACATCTCAGCTGAAAGTAGAGGTTACAGGGAATCATTGTGAATCATCATCAATTGTGAATCGTTATATCCCAGAATGCACCTTATTGTACATTCTGATAAGCAATTAAGACAGCAAAGAATGAAACAAAATCAAGCATTAATAATTAGTGTCAATATTTTATAATGACCTGTCCTCTCTGTCCGTGCTTACCCAGCAAGTCAGTGTCTCACTTGGTAGGTTGAGCACATATCCCAGAAGACCCCTAATGGCCGAACAGCGGTATCATGTGAAGCCGTCTCCTGGTGTAGGTCTGTTTTTGCAAATGGCCTCTCCTCTTTCAGTCGCCTCTGCGCAATGGTCAGGAAACCAGAGCACTCCAGTATTTCGATGCTAGATCAGGAGAGTCTGATACCAGATTGGTATGGTGGGTATGAAGTAAATGTAAATGTTACCCTATACAGCCTGAGGTATACCGCCCTTCCTATTAGATGTATTCTAAGTAGACGCTCTCTGTTCTCTTTGTGATATCACATTTTTATATTCCCGAAACTGACACTGATGTTCTTCTCTTTGATAGGAGCGTCTACTAAGTTATTGTAGTGTTACGTATTATCTAACAACAAGGACAACAATGGAAATACATTTTGTTTTGTGCTTTTTTTGTGTGCTATCCTTGATGTTGTTTTAATTGTGCAGGCACATCAGGGATGCAACCATGTATTTGTCAATTTGAAAGTGAATTGTCAAATGAACTAAACTAAACTAAATATAAACCTTCTTTCCCATTATCCTGGTTTTCGGTTCCCAGTAATTTCTGGGCCCAGATCAGTTTTAATCTAGATAGGGCAATTTACAGTTCACATGTATCCATTTACATGGCAAATATTTACATTATCAATTCATGGTACTTTGCACATGATTACAGTAGCAGTGACTTATAAGTCACAGTTATAATTTGCTGGTGCTTAATTTCTCATAGATAGTGTGTATTGCAATAGCATTGATAGTGGGCAGCAGTGTCATTTTGTAGTGTGACATGCTGTGGCACAATGGGATGTAAGCCTGTTCTCTTCCTTCCTGGGAAGCCACTGACAGTGTACATGTATTTCGACAGATTACCGCTCCATCTGTCACTACTCGGTTGAAACGGTGTACCTGCCATGGTCGCTCACCCATTGTGACCTATGTTACTACAGTTTTGTACCTAAGCTCCTCAGGCTGGCTCCAATACTCACATGCAAGATGATCAAGATCCAGAACTGAAAAAGTGCAAGTCAGATTGCATTAAGTGAGCCAAAGCACTCATATTGAATGAGTTATATATTGTTGGATGTTTTAATGGACTACAAATGCAGTGGTGCATGATGGGGTATGTAGTGTTGGTTACAAAGTCTGTGCATGTGATGTTGCTCAGAAGCTACATTAGTAATGCCGTGCTAGTACTGTCATCAGCATAAAAATATTTCTTAAGCAACTTGCTGGCTTACATTTACACATAATTCTTATGAAAAGGAAGGATGTGACTGCTTTGGGGGTAGAAGGCAATAGGTCATGTGCTTTGCAAGTGATGCAGTTGCAGTTTGTGTGGAGAGAAATTATAGCATGATTGGACAGTTGTACTTGCATAAAAGCATATTATGAGAGGAGAAGAGGCCTAATCATCCCTTTCTAAAACTACAATATCTGTGTTACCACAGTATGCTTTGAATGAGTGTCGCTTTAAAGGCCCACACACATCTGCATTCTCTTCCTGGTTTTAGTATCTAAAACACCCATAAAACCTTCACAAAGAGCAGTGATGTAGGTAAATCCCTAACTCTGCCCCCAGATTCCAATTCCCTCTCCCCCTCCTGTGGTCAGGTTTCTGTGTTTACATTAAGCAACTTCATCCATGTCAGGTGGGAAGTCGTTTTACAGACGGCTCAGGAAAATAGCAGTTAGACTCTAAAATATGCATACTTCTACCATAATTGCAATTGTTTTACTTGGATCAGTATGGAACACAAATGAACCGCTCCAGGATGATATAAAAAGCTATCAACGTAAATTAATATCAGTCTTTATTACAGGAAATCTCATTTGCTTACCGTCCAGTACTGTGCCCTGTTTGTGCTTGGTACTGCACATTTTCATTTTAAAGGTACAGTAGGTTTTTGTGTTGCATGACCATTGTAAATCCCTTTAAATCATTGATAAAGGCTCACTGACATGTTGACTCACCCTCTGCCTGTGCTAGTCGTTAATAGTCCTTAAATTTGGGTTCCAACATGTACACTTGACGGACTGACAATGTACCAAAATTAGTACTAATTGCCACAGCCAATGGCATTTCAACATCATCACGTTCACAGTGTTGTTGTTTGAGGGTGTTTGTTGCTGCAATTCCTCTCTCGACTGTTTAAGTCCGAAATGATGTATTGTTCCTTTAATCGTCAAAAGTACGGGTCGCTCAGTTGCTGTGAATTGTTTTCCTGCCCACAGCTGAGCTACCTCCTCCGTACACGGCCATCGCCAGCCCGGACGCCGGGGGAGTGCCGGTGATAAACTGCAGGGTGTGCCAGTCTCTGATCCACCTGGACGGCAAGCTGCACCAGCATGTGGTGAAGTGCACTGTCTGCAATGAGGCCACGGTAAGACCACGGCCCCTGCTTCATCTCCCCATACCCTCAGAGCAGGTCCTTTCACTTCATTTTAGAATATTTTTTTTTCTTATCATGAGTCACTCGACAGGTTGTCTTTCAGAGGGGAAAGTCACTTCCTTTCATTTCATTTTAGTATCTTTTATTTTATTAACACAAGTCACTCCACAGGTGTCTTTCCAGTGGGGAAATGCAAGTTTTTAGTTAGCTTTGTAAATAAGAATAGTGACCTATGTGCAGATGTTCTGAGGTCACTCTTAACTGTCAAGTTATTCACTGCTATGCAGGCTCCTGTAAGGCGCTCCATTCTGTCTCAGTTCATTATCTGCTATTTTTATCAGTTCTTACTGTCATACTGAAGGGCTACATATCTCCCCATCAAACCTCTCCCTGTCACTGACCTCAGAGTGCTGTCTGAAGGCTGTTCATATTCTAGTCTATTCCGTCCAGCTGGAGCCGTTCGTTTTACAGGAAGCTGTCTGTGGTGCACTTAGCTTGGTGGCATAATTCAGCTGTCAGGCACACCCCAGTCTTGTGTCTCAATAACCGTTTTAAATACACAAAAAGGATTTTTGTGTTCACGCTGACGAGGGATGGGGAAAAATACATCAAAATGTATCTGATCTGAATGTATCACAATAAACTATAAAATACAGCAACCAAAAATGTTTAAAAATGAAATACAGTATTTTGTATTTTGAAAATACAATAAAATACATTTCCTGGTCAGCATTAGACTGGTGGTTCTATATACAGTGCCTGCCAAAAGTATGGTAACAGTAAAAATAACAATTTGTTATTTTTGCTCTATACTTACACCATTTTTATTTCAGATCCATAGGCAATCAGCTTTCATGGTAGTTACATGGTAGTATATATAAGAGCTGTGAAGAAAAACCCCAAAACAGCACTCAGTGATATCACCAGCAGTCTGCAGAGTGTAGGGGTGGAAATATCATAAGCCACCATACGCAAGAAACAAAAGGTCGGATTAGAATTGCAAATGGTGATGTCAATGAGCCGTAGATTGAGCTGTGGATTTAAGGGCGATGCTATTTAAGGGCTAGGGCTATGCTACCGAATTATTGTCTAAACTCTTTTTAAATGTCCAGTGTTAACAATACAATAATTTATTAGTTTTGCAATAACATCAATGTTTTATAATGACCTGTCCACCATCACTTTTGCACTTTACCCAACTCCTAGCTGAGCATTTTCTTACGAGAGACTGGGGAAATGACTGAGTGTGTTCAATTTGCAGCCAAAAGTATGCTGCCTAGGAGCAATTTAAGCCTGATGGAAAATGTCACTAATATACAGATGTTGTTTCTGGATTGGTGCACTGGTTGATACTCAGTCAAAATAGCATGACCCAGGCTGCAAATGAACACACTAGCCTTCTTTCCACTATAGGCCGAAAGCCCAGGAACTCACGCCTGGAACCAAATAGTGTAATGGCTATAGCCAGGCTGTGCACATGGAAATGAGGCAGAACAGTTTCACATCTCAAAGCCAAAACAATAAAAACAGATCTGATAGGTGGGGCATTTTACTTTGCTTCTTCTTACCCTGTGGAAGATTCTAAAAGTCAAGAAGAGGCTATGGATGTGGCCACCGCCTTGAGCATGACAAGGCAGCTTATTGCAAATTAAATATTAAAAAGCCTCATAATTAATTTATTGTGTCATGTGTACATTGCTAGGCTGCTACAGCTAGTATCAACAAATAGGTGTCACTGTAAGTGACCATTGCAGTGTTATGCCTACCAAACAGCAACTGAACAGAACAGAAATTGAACTTAAAATGAAACCTCGCCAAGAAAAACGGTGAGAGACTAGTAGTTATCCTGGTTGTAGCTCTTTAATGTTAGCTTGTAGGCTAAGCCAGTTTGGCATCTTTTCTTTGAGGTAATGGATAACATTAGCAAACTTGTTAAATATGTTTTCTAACTTAGTGTTGGATAGCAGAATAACTTGATACAAGAGTATCAAAGCAAACCAAGCAAATTTAGGGACATGTTGTGGCACCTGAAAAACAATGCCACAGAACAACTGGGCTAAAAAGAAACTCTCCTAAAACATCTGTCCTCATTGTAATATAAGCTAATGTTACCTAGCTAGCCAGTTAGGTATCCTCTCTCTAAGGTAAAATAGAGTATAGCTAAATTATTAAAAATGTTTGCTAACATTGCTTGTTGGTGTTTTATGTTTTGCAACAAAGCTAGCTAGTTTGCTGATTAGTTAGTGATTGCTAGATTTTGTAAACAGTTAAAAAAAGCTAAGTTCCTGGATGAGCCCGGTTTAAGCCTCGCCCAGCACAGTGGAAAGAGCCCAGGAACCCTAGAATGTATCAGAAAATCACCACTTGCATTGACCATAGCCATCAGTTAGCCATGTGCGATTTGTGCAGTACTTCAAATCATTGGCCTGCTTCTCACTTCCATCCAACAGCTAATTTTGTCATGGTCCTTATGTCAAAAGCAGTACTTTCCTTAGCTCACTCCCTTGCCTAATTTTGATATAGTTTTTTTATCAATTAATAATGTTACTTGTTGACAGACTTTTAAGTTTTCTGAGGTCTGGATCTCTGAGGTTCTGCTGTGGAGAGAAAGCAGTGTGGTCCTTGTTCACTAAGTAAATAGAATTCATTTCTCACTACTGTACAACACCAGCCCTGCCAATATATGATTATGAAGGGGTGTTCTGTCAAAGATCCCCTTAGAAGATTTTGATTTTTATTCTGCCAAGCACTGAAGTGCCCACAATGCTAATCCTGAGTCAGGACACGCAGTGGTATTTCAAACCAGCCCACTATCTATTTATGTTCAGACAAGATACACTTGTATTAAGAAGGAAAAATAAATCCTCTAGCTGACAAAACTGCCTCCTTGTTAAGCTCCTCTCAGTCTTAATGGTGTACTGTTCCTTTCTCTCCCAGCCTATCAAAAACCCCCCAGCTGGTAAGAAGTATGTGAGGTGTCCATGCAACTGCCTTTTAATCTGCAAAGATACATCTCGGAGGATAGGATGCCCAAGGCCCAATTGGTAAGTGTAAAATAGTGGAGTGATGGCAGCTTTGCTTTCAAATGTCAAGACTGTGTATGTTCAACTCAGAAAGACAAGGCAGTTGTGAGGGGCTCATAAAACATGGCTACTTGAGCATGTTAAGGCATGTACAGCACTCAGTATAGGGGAGTTTGTACTCCCCTAGATAAATGCAAAGATGCAGTACTTTTGTTTAGAAAAAAATAATGACCCATTTCTTTTGTTACAAACTCTGTTGTAAGCTTTTTCGTTTGCATTTGTGCATCTTTGTAACATGTTTGATTATCTTTGAGTTACTTTCGGGTTTTCCCTAGACTGGCCATTTCCGCTTCCCTGACCAGCGCAAAGCCATTTATGTGCTGCTCCTATGGGGCTGCCAGCCACAATCAGCACTGGCATAGGCCAAATTTCGATCCGAGACTGTAGTGCTAAGTCATGCACCTTACGCAATACTTCTACCGAGTGAGATACCCAGCACCCCAAATCTGCCACCCATGGTGACATCATCATGCCTTCATGTCCCCTCCCACAGCAGACGCATCATCAACCTGAGCCCAGTGATGGTCATTCCTGAGGAACAGCCCACTCAGCCAGCCCTGCCCGTCCAACCCGAGGGTATGCGTGTGGTGTGTGGGCACTGCGGCAACACATTCCTCGTATGTATCCATCACATCGCCCATCTCCAGGCACACCACATGAAATATGTACTGTAGGCTTGCTGAATCCTTGTTTGTTTGCTTTTGTGTCCATGTAAACGGGTGTAATCTTAACTTTGCTGCATTTAGGCCTGTGTCATGCCGAATAGGTTTATTAGAGGTAGACTAATAACTTTCATATTTACTGTCTGCCCGTTATGCCTAGGGCATCGATAACACCTTGCCACCCCATCCTGTTTCTGGCCTTCTTTTTTTTCTTTTTTCTTTTTTTTATCCGATTCTTTTCCCTTTTTCTCCCAATTTGGTAGCCAATTGGACCCCGTCTGATTCAATTAGAGCTAGTATTAGATACACCGCCCACACCCCGTCCCTCGGCGGCTGGCAGGAGAGCGACACCCCTTCTTCAAGCCGTCTCATCTCACAAGTCGTGACCGTGATTCCGAGGGGCTCGAGGTGCTTGTTTTTGTGCGGCGATCTACTAACCCTGCCACGTCCCTCCCTCTGGAGCAGCGAGCCAATTAGGACCGAGAATCGAACCCCGGTCCCCGGTGTGCAACTGCAGCACTGGCCTTCATTGTGATGGAGTCTCAGCGTTATTGAAGGTCCACAAGCTCACCTTCTCGCCCTGACCCAAGCTCTTTTCTAACGGCAGTCTAACGCTACCTCAGAACCTGAAATGAACTTAAATTACTTTATTTACTTTAATTACTTGAGTTACTTTCAAATCATTATACTGCCTTTCATATAGGCCTTTCCCACTGGATTACAGGAGAGTAGTGAGAGAGATATAAATAATGCCGAAATTCTTATTTTCCTTGTTTAACACTGACGGAAAGCCCCTCCATCACCTCTGCCCTCCAAAACAAGATCTTCTTCCTCCCAGGCACTTAGTAGGGAGTCTGTGGCGCAGTGGCCTTTAGAATAGTCCTTTAGAACAGACTCTTCAGTGCACCCATCAAGAGCAAGCATGTGTTGTTACTGTATTTCAGACTGTGTGATGTGAGTGAAGAAAAGTAAAATGCCCGTCTGTTTGTGTTCACAGTGGATGGAGCTCCGGTTTAACACACTGGCCAAGTGTCCACACTGCAAAAAAATGTAAGTTTGTGTTACTGCTCAAAGCTAAGAGATGCGCATTTAAATCAAACTTGCTTCCCTGATGTTTTGTCGGATACCCAGCCATGACGCATAGATTTTGTGTCATCATCAGATTTTTAAACCTTCACGTGAGACCCTTAGAGATTTGAGTGACCCAAAGTCTCCCGCAGTTGCGTTAGCGTCCTTAGGCCATAGTGGTTAGCATCACCATGTGACAGGCATTATGTCCAGAGCCCAGCTAAAGTTTTAAGTTGATAATCCTGGAACTAGAGAATAAACAAACACTTGGGTTGGCAGTGTGGTCAGAGCAGTGAGGAGAACTCGTAAGAAAGCTACAGTGACGCAAGTACTGGGACCTTCCCCAGATATGTGGACAGCCAGGGCACAGCCAGGGTAACAGACACTCCTACGCTGCAGGAGACGGGGTATAAATCAGTCTGATGTAACAGAGACTCTGCATATGCAGCAAAGCTATGGGATTTGAACTGTTACAGGATTCGCTTTTGCTTTGAATGCTGTTCAGAACCAAACCTGGTCTGTGGTTGGAGTTTTTAATGCTTTTAATGAGCTTCTAATGGTTTTTTTTTAGAAGCTGTTGGTTCAGTTTTTTTATTCGTCTAACCCATTTTCTTCTGCTTCATGGACTATAACAGTGATTTTCTGAATGTTAATGCGGGTTTATCTTCTGACTGTTGCTCAGGCTCAGCTTTAAGTGAAAAGGAAAAGTATGCTGTCCGGGTAGATTGAGGGAAAAGGTCCAGTAACTGCCAGGGGTGAGATTAGGTTGCCTTAAGCCATCTGATTTGTTACAAGCCCAAAAGTACGTTTTCCAATCCGGTCACATGAGAAACGCATGGGCCCTAATGAGACGCCACTGGCAGCCGGGCTGGTCATGTGATCCAGTAGGCACTGTAAGACAGTTATGTGTTTGATGCTATCAAATCGTCTCCATTGCCTGACTAATTGTCAAATGAACTATGGCTTTTTAATAAGGGGTCTTCCACAAAGCCATTGTCATCTCTCTGCATGAAATCAAAGCATGGTTGAAAGCTGGTCTGTCTTTGAACTCTTGTCTTGTGGTATTTGCAGGGCATAGGATTTGTTTGGGGAAAACATCTGCTTTTTTAAAAAAACATTTTTTTTTTGTAGACTACAGTTGTCAGGGTTTATGCTACGGTTTACCCCACAGGAAAACGTAACATATTTCCTCTGTCATTACTTGTACTACTGTGTAAGGATAAATAACAAGTGATTAAAAGTACATTACATTACGTACACTGGCTGAAAAATCTGCTGACAAACCTGGCATTGCTGCAATTGGGATATTGAGTTGATGAGATTTAATTATTACCAAAAGATTAAGGAATGTAGGTAAAAGCATTTTGACACCATTGAAAACCACCTGATTAGCAAATACAGTTTTCTGTATTGCTTATGATCAGTATGATCGTGAACAAAAATAATAAAACATACATTTTTTACCCATGTTTCTTCCCCATTTTGTGGTATGTTCTCCTCTGAGGAGTACACAGTTAGTTGTCACTTCTTTTCCCTGGAAAATATACACTATATGTCCCACTAAAGCTGTCAGGCTAGTCAGTAATGGTACAGCTTAGATTTCATCTAAACTGCAGGATGTACTCTATCACTGTAATAACCACTGGACACCATTGAAGCCAGGCCAACTAACCTTTTTAAATGTTCATTCTTCATAAAAAAATGTAAAAAAAGATTATATTGAAATCCAGGTCAATATCTGAATACCCGTTTTAGTAGTAATACTCTACTGTAACTTCCAAATTGTTTCTGCAGTGTGTATATCATTTATATGAGTAGTTTATTACAGAGTGGATTTTCTGGACCTCAGTGTGTGCCATGCTTGGCTGAGTCATAGTCGCAGTCAGGCGTGAAGCACAGAAAACAAAATGGATTAAATAAAATCAATGTCTAATTGGATGTAAATACTGGCTTGTTACCAAGTGCTGGCCTGTTATCTCCATTCTGTATTTCGACAACTTCCAGACCAGTAGCCCTTTCAAACATTCAAGGTTTTAAGTCATGGATTAGTTTTCTTTGCCACCCTGGAATGAATACTTTTTTGCTTTTGAGATGTTATTTAAAGTATTTGGTTCTCATTAATATTTACGTGTTCATTTTTGGAATAGAGAAACATAAACTCATTAAAAAACTATTTCTATGATGCACATTTCTGCACCGCAGTGTAAACACCCTCAGGCATCATGCATTATGAAATCTTTAGATAATGACCTACACGCCAGTCATGTTGATTGGTTTGTTATGATGTCAGATTAGTGATTAAATAGACATGTATAATTATTAATAATGATAATGTGCTGTGAATTGTAAATCTGCTTTAAGGAAATCTTTTTACATTTAATTTATGCAGGAAAAGGGACTGTATTGCTAGATATGTACCTCTAGAGGTTAACACAGGGGCGTCTTTTGCACATCCATGGCCACTATGTGCTTGATTGTACAGAATATTCCACATGAGAACTGTCTTTGTTGTTGTTTTTGTTGTAACTTTATGTATCATTATTCCAGTACGGTGGATTTAGTTTTTATTTGAAATTGTACAGCACATTACTTGACTGTAGTCATTTTAAATAAATAAACGTGACTTGGCTTGACTTGAATGAGACTGGACTGCGTAGACAGGGGCTGTTTCCCAGCCGATGGCCGTGCGTATGTTGAGTTGTGCTGGACGTGGCCTGACCTTGCTCTGCCCTTTTCCCCAGATCCTCTGTGGGCAGTGCTCTCCCGCGGAGGCGCTGCTGTGCCTACATCACCGTGGGAATGATCTGCATTTTCATTGGGGTCGGGCTGACTGTGAGTACATGCCCCCGGATCCCTGCAAACCACACATCACTCCCACATGCTGAACGATCGTCTTTATTTATGTTTTTTGACAACCTGTGTGACAAAATGTGTACTGAAATAATGTCTTCTTGGTTTTGGGCTTATAATTGTTGTTGTTCTTTTTGTTGTTGTTCTTGCTAGTAGCAGTAGTATTGGTGGAAGAAATAGCCATGGCTGCCTCATTTTCTTTTTTGCTTTTAAAGATATTTTTGTCTGCTTTGTGTTTGTTAGACCAGCAGACATGATACAGTACAAGTATCTCATTGTTACAGCAACTACAAATTACTTCAAAGGCACCATTTTGATGTGCTATGGTTCTGTTGCTTCTCTACAGGTAGGGACCCAGGACTTCGCTAGACGCTACCATGCCACGTATGTGTCCTGGGCCTTCGCGTACATCCTGGGCCTGATATGTCTAGTGCGGGCTTGCTACTGGGGGGCCATTAAAGTGAGTTATCCAGAGAACAGCTTTGCATAGACCTGTACCCGTTGAACCAAGAGCCTTTTTACTCTATTTCATTTGGACGCAGCCAGTTCACAGCCAGCTGTCCCTTGTCCTCAAGAACCCAGATCTAGTCCAGGTAATGGAGTTTACCCCCAAATCCTGCAATCGGCCACCTATGTATTGTAAATGATGAATTTTCTTCTTCTTTTTTTCAATGTCCGATTGGACTTATGAGGAAAAGTTACACATAAATATTTTAATGAAGTTGCTCAGTCTTAATAAATGTGATGTATTTGGATTGATTTTGGGCTATTCAGGACCAATTCTGGCCTCCACTGGTTGGGCAATGTTCATGTTTAAAGGGGCGGTTCACCCAAAAAATGAATAGAAGTATGCTTCCACTTATCTAGTTCAGTACTATCTATCTATCCAGATAGTTTTGCTGAGATGTGACAAACCTTTTTACATTTCATGACTTTTTTAGATACAGTTCACCCTGATATAATGGACCTCTACGTACCTTTTGGTTTCTGGTAATGAATCCGCTGAAAATGTACATTCTAAAAACTCAACAGCAACAGTTGGAACTCACCTGTGTCTGAATTATTCTGCCGAAGTACACCAGTACTCCGGGGCAAAGTGTCAATTGTTTTTATCAGTGTTTCGCCGACTGTTTGCTGTGCTTGGCTTGGATGAAAGTGTATATGTTAACCAGCTGTGAACTTCAGTTAGCAAAATTGTGCCAAGACAATATTGGAAATCCTTTACCTCACAATGTCGGACAATGAAGAAGACGCAGACACTTTGCCCAAGAATACTGGTGTGCTTAGACGTGCGTAAACACAGCCGAGTTCCCACAGTGAAATAAATAGTTCTCAGTTAGAATGTGCGTTTTTGAGCTCTGTTAATGTACCTGTGGCATTATATTTGGAAAGAGACATTACTGTTGAGATTTTCTAGTGTAAACCTTCGCCAGATTTATTGCACTGGTCAGTTGAGAGCTATCATATCATAGCAAACTGCGTCTAAGAAGGTTGTCGAATCTAGAAAATGACACATCTCAGATAGTATTCTGGGTAAGTGGAAAAATAATTAAATTTTGGGTGAATAGCCCATGAAGTACTGAACCTGTTACCAACTAGACCAAATGATGTTTTAAGAAATACTGCCCATTGCACTAAGTTACACTTTTATGCAATTATTCTGTTGTGTTGCTGCTAGATTATCCAGCTATTGAAAGCTGAGATGTCATATTTCATGTATCAGAACCGGCCTGTATACAACGTGTATTTATGTTTTTATTTTAATATACTGAACAAATTTACATTTGAAATAAATCTTTGTTAAATCCATCTGTGCCAGTGTCAACAAAGTTGCCGTGTCAATATGTGTTGGGAACGGCCATTTCAAAAAAAGTTGGTTGTTCTAGTATTTTAAAGTTATGCTTGCATTCAGTTTCAGCAATAAACCTTTTGTTCGTCCCTTTCCTTATGTACTGTATATTTTCTCTTAAATGGCCTTCTTATTAGCCGATTGAAAGTGAAATGAACAGGCCCATGCATGCTTTTCATTTTCACAGCAGTGTTCTAGCTTGTCGCCCTCATCAGGTCATTGCGTTCGGATTCACGCTCTGTGGCTCGTGTGTAAATCCTTGCTGCTTACAGCCTGTTGCCTGGATTGGCTAACTTTGATAGCATTACCATAGCTTGAGTGTTGTGTTGAGTGGGCACAGTTAATCTTCTTCTGAATGTGAGGACACAGAAACTCTTTGTACAGAATGAATTCAGCAAACCGAAGCAGTAGGTTGAGTTCGAATACGGCTTGGATCTTTTTAAGGATAATTTATCAATAAAACTTTAAAACATTTATTGCATCTTGTGTGTTTTTTCATTGTTGCTATTCAGTAAAAAATGTCAATTGTATACTGTATTATTTGAACATGGCATAGCTTTTTATAGCTTGACATAAATATGTTTTCTCTCCATGCAATGCGGAAACTGGGTTTCATTTTATCTCAGTGCTATAAAATGAGCCTTTCAACTGATAACACTTTAAAGCAAGTTACAGCACACTGCAACCATGATATTCATGCTTAAGCATTTCATTGAAAAAAAAATAAAAGGATTAAAGCTTTGTAGAGCTGTTAATCCTCTGGGGAAGTCACAAAACTGCAAATGTTCTCAAATTTGGAATTTCTAAACATTTCTTCTTCCTCTTGAGTGAACTGCTGGGCCACACACATCTACACCAAGTAGCTGCAGCTGAGGAATGTGTACTCCATCAACCCACTCACCCATGAGCCAGTGCTTGTCAATACAGTGTAAGAGCAGAGATCAGAAGATCTGTATCCCTCATGGGACCATAATGGTGGCCTGCATTTTGGGAAGCTTGAGGTAACACTTTCAGTTTGTCGTTTTGCTTAATAACCTTGTGATTCTGCAAAAAAACATAAATGTGGGGATCGTCACCCTCCTTTGTGTTAAAGCATAATTATAACAGTATGTCCAAATTAATAAATATTCTTTCCCATTTTGTTGCATCCTATTTGCAGATCTTTCAAGACTACATTTTATATGGGTGGATATATATTTGCTTGTTTTACTAATTATATTTATGTCACAAGGAACAGCATTGGCTTTAAAAGACCTATAAGAAATTGAGCATAGTGCAATAAAAAGTTTTGTCCTTTGGGTGGCACTGTTGGTCTAGCACTGAATGATGTAGCAAATCAGGATGTTAGCCACCAAGCTAACCATCTCTCATAGTGTACCTTGCCTGTGATTATTCTAATTCAGGGCACATTATCCTCTTCACCTGATAGAGTATTTTTGGGAAAGCTGTCATACAATTCCGTAAACTACCTTTAAAAACACTTGCTGTTTAGATGATAGTTGTTTTAGATTCAGATTAGCCATTAAACAAGCCTAGTCAATGAGTTGAATAATTTAGCTGTGTATGGTGTAAACAAATAGCAATTTGAATGTAGCACAAGTTCAAATGAATATACCAAGCTATACTAGCTGTCAGATGTCAGATGATCATTTCAACATAGATATAAGTTCCTTCTTAGTATATTTTAATGGGAAAACACAGGTTGCCTCATCTGTATCTGCTACAGGGGGACTGACAGAATCTTCACAATGTCTACAGGCACCAGCCTCTTTCCACTGCGCCTCAGGCATATGCAAATCCTCTTCCAAAATGCTGTGGGAGACCACCGCTCTCATCTTCTGGCACCTGTCACCTCCATAATGGCAGTAATGTCAACACACTGGACTGCCGCTCACTTATTGCTCCTCCATGTTGCGTCTCCATTACACCTCCCCCTGTTCATTCATCATACTCACTCTCCGGTTACCTATTACAGGGGCCTCCCCTCTGTCAGACACTGCTGCTTCGTTGTCATCTCTCTGCTTATTATTTGCTAGTCCTGTACTTTCAGTTCGTCCATCGCAAGTGCTTATCCTTTATCCATTATAGCTACTTCCTTTTCATCTCTAGCAGCACCGCCCTCATAATTCACTGCTGCTATTTGTCCCTTTATAGTCCTCACCTTGATGTCAGCCATAGTTTCTTCAGTTTCTAGGTTTCTCAGAACTCACACTTTTTCACATTTATATGCCGATGGGGTCTCTTGGTCATTGACAAATCAGCCCTCTCCATTTCTTCCAGTGTCTATATCTCTGGCTGATGCTGTGGCCTCTTCATCAGTGACAGGAGCTGCCATTGGTTCTTCTGCACAAACCACTTTAATAGCTGAAGCAGTTCTCACCAGGTTCAGGATAGTGTCGCAGGGCTAATACAAAGGCATTACATTAATAGCACTTCCCGTACAGACACCGGGACTGAGAGCAACACAGCCCTTCCACCAAATCACTTAGTGCTTCTGTTTTCCAGCAGATTTTAAGTGTTCTCCAGTAAATGCATAATAAAATAAAGCTACTAAAAATATACTGACTGAAAATAATTTAGAGGTATAATTCCCACTTACAAGTTTGTCATTCATATACCCTTTAAGCAAAAAGCAACAAAAGTGTATTTTATATGGTAAGGTAACGCCACCACAGCTAGAGATATGCAAAGCTGTAGATTGACTGGTTTGACTTGCATAACTTTCTTATCTGGAAGTATTAGTCCACACATGTTTGCTAAAGCAATATTTACATCCACATCTGAATACTTAAAGCTTTTCCTCCGGTAACCATATTACATAAGTTTGTTGCAGATGATTATATGCTATGTCGTAATAAAGATAGCCACTGTTTTTGTTTTGTTTGAGATTATGTCATACTGTAGGTTTCATCAGTTCAGCAAAAGTACGCAACAGTGTAGACCGCTACGTTCACTATTGTCCTACAACCAGTCGTGCAACTTCAAGAGATTATACAGGCTGACCAGATCGTAATCCTAAATTTAAAAAACTTGAAAAATATATATATATATCACTAATATGTCCACTGCTCTAGCTGTTCTTGTTTGTATTGCACCAATATCCCCATACTGCCACTTGTTCCTGAAGTGCAAAAAAACACAGATTTAGTAGGAATACCTCATCAGACTGCGCAAAACGTTTCCAGATATTTTTTGTAAGATTGTATCATTACCTATCATGGCAAATATGCCACTATAACTGTAGGCTATAACTTTGCAAGCAAGCATTTTACTCAGTTTAAATACAGAAAACCATCAAATTGTATAATTGTTTTCTTTGTTGAAGGGAAAGGCTATATCCCGATGTCCACTAGATGGCAGTCATAAATGCAACCTTTTCATCTCCCTCAACTGGCTGTCTCCACGATCAATGGAATATTTTTTTAAATTACATCACGTCATTTTACTGACGCTTTTATCCAAAGTAACTTACAGTTGATTTGGACTAAGCAGGAGACAATCCACCCCTGGAGCAATGCCGGGTTAAGGGCCTTGCTCAAGGGCCCAACAGCTTTCATTCACTTTCTCATGGGGTGAATGGACTATGTTGCACAAATGAAGACACGGTATTGTAATGTAAATTGGTGAGGTAGGAATTACACCAAGCACACGTTAAAATACAGAAGGAGTTTTGAAATTGTGTTCAAATAAGTGACAAAGAACATACAGTGTGGTCCATAGTTGAAGCTAATAAAATACAGTGACTGAAACTGTGTATTGTGTGGTAAAATAATAATATTCTGGCATATTACATAGTGATATTATGCAGTGCTATGTGATTAATATCATTCTGTGTGTAAATGAGAGTATTTCTACGATGATCCCCTTTACAATGAATATACAGCATATGTAATGTGTTGACAATATGGTTAAGTATATGCACGTTGGTTTGGGTTAACAGTTCATACCTGGTGGAATACGATAGTTCAGTATTACATCTGATCACCCCTATCGTGTGAATGACTATGGTAATGTACTATACACCAAAGAAAGCAATAAAGAAAAAAAAAACATTTGTGACGTTAATTTTAACTGTTTAACCAATTATTTGGTTAGGGTTGGTTATGTTTCCAGAATATAGTAAATATGACCATTCACAGAATATTGTTATGACAGTAAAATGTGCAATAGGTAAATTTGGACTTCTAACGGTCAAGAAAGGAATTGCAGCAACAAATACCCTCAAACCTCAACATTGTTTATTCCTCCCCCTGAACGCGCTGACAGTGAACACCCCCCCATGCCATTGGCTGTGGCAATTAAAACCAATTTTCAGGCAATAAACTTGAATTATTACTGGTGAATATATCCTGCCATCACAACCCCCCCCCCCCCCCCCCTTTTTTTTCGGAGGACATCTTTATTTTTTCATTTCAAGTGCAAATACATTAAATTAGGTGAAGCTGCTCTGTACCCACCCAGTTTGAGTTTTGGATTGGTTTTATTACTGAGAGATCTCCAAGTAGGCAGGAGATACTGGAATGCCGCAGCTCAAAATAAGATAAATTATTTTGATGACTTCTTACCGGAAAGGGATCGGAAGGGATTCTATCCCTTTCCGGTAAGAATGATTTAACACAAAGATCTTACCTATTGTACCTATAATACTATGTTAGTTCATGGCCACCCTCACTTGGACCAGCCTGGATATCCTTCAGCAGAGCTCCACACAGCAAATCACTGTTCTGCTCTTTCATCAGAACAGAGAAACATACTTCTGACTGGGGGCCTCTATAAATGGTGTTGCTCAGATGGTTAGTGCACCTATTCACGACCATTTCAACCTTATTGGCTCGTTTTCATTTCATTTTTATTGAGCGTTTATTTCACCTCAGTGAGATTTAAATCTCCTTTACAAGAAAGCCGAGCCAATATAATGTCAGGGAGGAATACATAAAGTATTAAATCACTCAAATACCATTAAGTTGACAATATTATTTTTATTTATGACAAATTCATCTACAGATTAGAAGACTGAAGACTACGACTATGCTAACTGTACACAGTAACTTGTATGGCTTGTTACAAAGTAGAAATGTTATGGTGGGCAAGATGATATTTACGTAGTTTATCTCAAATGCACTGCCACAAATGGTTGCAACAGGTACTGCTACATATACATCCAATACGCGGTACACAATATCACACTTAATGACTAGACCATATGATGAGAACTGCAAATCGTCAAGTGATAACATAACATGGCCATTGCTCAAAACCCTATTGCTTCAGCAGTCTTCTGAATGTAACATCTAGTGGTATAAACAATCTCAAGGAAACAGAAAATGATATATGTTGGTCTAATGCAACGCTACTCAACTCCATGTCCTGCTGGCCGCAGTGTCTGCAGGCATTTGCTTCAGCCATGTGCTACACCACCTGCTTTCAATTATCTGAAACAAGCAGGTAAATAATGAGTGAAATCAGGTGGTGTAGCGCATGGTAGGAGCAAATTCCGGCATACACTGCGGCCTGCAGAACGTGGAGTTGAGTAGCACTGGTTTAACAACCATGTTTCACAGTAAACATCAAGTGCAGTTCCAAGAGCCTGATTTTTTTTTTTACAAAAAAAGCTACAACTATGACCACAGGTTCCTGACTAACACTGCTCTCTGAAAGCACCCACATCTAGTTATTGTTCAGCACCCACCATGAAGCTGCAAAAAAAAGAAATGTGTGTTAAAAAACATGGTAACGTCTCACTTGGGTTTTGTGGAGGCGCACACATTTTCTTGTTAAGTGCTTCACAGTACTGCATGAAACCGTTCATAATGCTATTAACACCACTTAGTGTCATTTAAGGTTGTTCAAGAGCATTGTTCGGCAATCGTTATCACTCATATTCTAGGTTGTGAAGCACGGAATTATTCCAAGCAACCTGTCACACTGCAATCAGCACTTCTGAAATATCATGAGCAATTATGAAATCATTATTGTGGGATGATTATTTAGAGAAGTATTTATACATGCTCTACATTTTCTCTGCCACTCATACATTCATTTTTTAAATCAGCCCTCTTTGAAATCAAAGTTAATAGCACTTATATGCTTGATGCTTCTGTTAACACTGAGTGCCAGGGGGGTATTTTTATATGTGCCCTGCTGTGAAAAAGTGCTTTGAATTTTAGCATTCCGCTACACTAATGAAATGGAAAACTACTGTAAACTTTGAATTAAATGCTGACTGTCAGCATTTAACTAACTGACTAACTTTCTGGAAAATTCACGAGATTAAATGATACATAGGGTATTTACATCCATATCCGGTGATTCCTTGTGGGAATTATACATAGTACCTACATTTTCAGAGACCAAAAGTAAAAGTAAGACAGTTGGGTACTCAGCTGTTTCTGATTAGGTGAATGCATTCACTTCCTTAGTGCGTGTATAAGAAAGCTTTCAGTATCTCATCTTGATTCTTTGATTTAATTTGCAGTCTGTTATTGGTGTTTGTCAATATGAGTACCAGAGTTGAATTAAGGAAGCCTTTATGGGGCCGAGAAAAAATAAAAATAAACAACCAGAGACATAGGACAAGCAATAGGTTTATCAAATGAAATGTTTGGAACATCATTAAGAAGAAAGAGGGCACTGGTGAGCTCAATAATTGGAAAGCAGGTTACAGAAGCATCTGCTCAAGTTCAAATACCTCCAAAGGCATAAGACGGTGCTTCATCCCACAACAAGGCCATGATCCCAAACATAAACCAGTGCTCTCTTTTCTCTTAATGATGTTCCAAACAGTTTGTTTCGGTAAGCATATTGTTTGACCTATGTCTCAAACTCTTTTTTCCTTATTTTTCAGGCTCATAATGACTTCCTTGACTGTCACTGGAACAACTATAACACAATCAAAACCAAAGACAAAAAAACTTCCAAAGACAATCAAAAAGCCTAGAATCAAGACTGGATACTGAAAGCTTTCTTGTGTCGGCACTAAGGAGCAATTGAATACCCCTGACCAGTCAGAAGCAGCTAAGTAGCCAATGTCCAGTTACTTATGGTCCCCTAAAATGCAGGGAATACATATAAATAGGCTGTAATTCACACACAGATCACCCAATATGAATGTAAATGCCCTCAAGTTAGAGCTGACAGTCTGCACTCATACTCATACTCAATGTTTCATTTCAAATTCCAATGTGCTGCAATATAGACTCTAAACAACAACAACTGCCACTGTCCAAATACTTATAGACTGCACTGTAGTTTTGGTTTCATTCTACATCCTCAGAAAAAGTTAGCACAGTAGTGTATATGTTGTAAATTTACTGCAACACATAAATGCAATTTTATTTCATTAACTAATCAGTACAGGTATTCAAAAAGGAATTGGTTTTCAAAACTCAATCACAAATTTAAAACCAGCAGATACTTGAATAGATTAAGTTGACCTCATCAACTGGTTCGGTTTTCTCAAACCATTTGAGTGGAGTGAATTTGTATTACAGTGTGGGTTTCCCTTGATTGAGACAGGGATTGGAGTGTCATACCGCACCTGGGACCAGCATTGTGGTCATGATCTCTGGCGTCTCCAGAAAATCAACATTGCCTCTCTGGAAGGTTTTGCTGTAGTTTGTCTGAAGATGACTAAAAAAAAAAAAAAAAAAAACTGATACAAAAAACGATTCTATTCATTTTATGGGTAAGTGACAGATTTCTGCTTTACTATTCCTGGTTCCTGGTGGTACAACACAGTTAAACCATTTCATATGTGCATATATAGTCGGTATTTGGTGGAAAAATAATTGAATGAAAAATGTATTCAAACTCTATTACCTATTCTGATCACAAGCAATGCAAGCAGACTTTGTCATGTAATTGGCAAACATACGTACTTCTTCCACACATTGCTGTGCTCCCAGAACTCATACAGTATGAAGCGGGATTCAGTGGAGAGCTTCTGCACAGCAACACTGCCAATAGTAAAGCAATGTGTTACATTTGTTAAGCATTAGCAGCACATACACTGGCTAGGGTGGGTGTTCCAACCAACTGCTATGTAGTTTCCTTAGTATTATTACATTACATGACAGTTATATGTATAATTACATTACATTATTAGCATTTGGCAGACGCTCTTATCCAGAGCGACGTACAGTTGATTAGACTAAGCAGGAGACAATCCTCCCCTGGAGCAATGCAGGGTTAAGGGCCTTGCTCAAGGGCCCAACGGCTGTGCGGATATTATTGTGGCTACACCGGGATTAGAACCACCGACCTTTCGTGTCCCAGTCATGTACCTTAACCACTACGCTACAGGCCGCCCCGTATAACTACAACAGAAATAAGCAATATCTTTCAATAATTTCAGAGATTAAACTTTTGACAAATATACACTCAGTGAGCAATTAATTAGGTAAACCTTTACACCAGCTTGTTAATGCAAATGCAAATATTTAATATTTAATATTTCATATTTAAAACGTAAGCTTTTTTTCACACTGAATGATGCCGTATTGCCATCCTGAAATTGCTGTGTGTAATTAACATGATCAAACTATGCTCTATAAAATAGACTTTGGTTGAATGTCTCATGAGACAAGATTGTATTCCTATATTGAATCAGATGGCCTCTATGGCCCTATGCATTTGGGAATATGATAGGATAAGCTGTATTGGATAACATGTTGCTAACCTGGATATTGAAACTGATAACATTTTTAACCTTTTTCGAAAATCTTTTTATTTCTACTCCTTTCAGTATTTTGTTAATATTATATCTGCCTATACTCCTTGAAAGTGAAATTCAAAGTAAAATTCTAAACAGATTCTTCACACAGCATGTTTCTTGTGCTCACCAGATCACGATTAAAAAAAAAAAGAAGCTTTTTATGAAAATCAAGGTACAGTTGAAAATTTTACTCAAGCTTTTTGGTCTGGTCACACCTTGCACAGGCTCACATCTTGTCAAAATAAATCTAGTGAATGAACAGGTACCGAGACAAAGTGGGAGAAGCTCTGGTGCACTTACACCAGAACAGACCAGGGTGGTCAATGGTGCAATAATTAATGCCTATCACATAGCAGACCTGAGTTCAAATAGCATTGTTTTGCATTCAAATACTTTTCCATGCTCTATTGATCTTGAGCCTGCAAGGAGGAACACATGAGCAGGGTTACACTGTTGGGATAATGTCGCGTCTGTTCCGATTCACCAGACAAACTTAGTCAAATGCAGAAAACTATTTGAATCCAAAACAAATACTATTTTAACCAGGTCTGTCAAATACTACACAGTTTCCCTTTGCCTTGCCACTTTTGTGTGGTGGCAATGCGAATTCATAAAAGTACACTGCACAGGCTGGTGTCTGAACTCACTGCAGGCAGCCGGTCTGGGTGTTGGAGCACTCAATGTACTGCCGGAGAGCCAGGCGGAACTCCCCCAGCTCCTCCTCCAGCACGGAGAGCTGCCGCTGCACTATCAGGATGTGCTGGCCGGGGAGGGAAGAGGGCACGGGACAAACAGGGAGGGAAATCAGCTGAAAAGGTTTCCTCATGGGAAAATATACATATATGTTTCTTATATTTTTTTTAAATATGAAAAGTGCAGATTGTTAATATTTTAGTGCTGATTTCTTTTTTTTGTTTGTTATTTTGTGGTCATGGGAATTGTTTTATGATCAATTCCCATGTGCTGCTGAGGAAACACTGTCACAACCCTGCCCCCTGGTGACAGGAATGAGAAGGGCACACCCTCTTCATAGCCTCAGACCGTGATTCCGAGGGAATCAGGGACAGTCAAATGCGGTAATACTCGCCACCGAGGCCTTCCCCCCACCCTCGGAGCAACGGCCCAATTATTGCCGCTCCCTCATGCGCTGGCCATACTCGGACCTGGCAGGCCCGGGGGCAAACCCCAGTTCTCGGTGGGCAGCTGCATCAAACCACAGTCCAAAGCCTTAGCTGACACATATTGCAAAATACATTTCACATATACATTTTTTCTGTGAGGGCTTGGGACTGTACGAGCGGTCAGGCCGTGTAAACGCTGTGCGTAGCACCAGGTCACGGGAGTCCGCTGCACGTGTAAGTGAAGGCATGGTGATAGGTCATATATATCACACCCTGACACTGAGCACTGTGACATAAGTCCCAGAGAACCAGAGAACAGGAAGTGAAAGTTCTGTCCCGGGGGACACCACTGGCCTCTCCACGTCTACAGAACACGTGATGTAAGCGCTCAAAGCAGTCCTGTCATGTGACACTGATATAATCGCGATTTGTTAATACAAAACAGACGTTGGGCTTTGCACAAACTGCAGTGCAATTTGTCCTAAATTACGAGTAAAGAATTGTAGATATATATTTTTTAACCTCATTTCAGTGACCGTCACATTGATAATGCTGCATCAGTAATAAAAATGTAATGCTCAATAAAATTTTTTATTTTGGCTTGCAATTGTATTGCTTCTGTGCCTGTGTGCTGGAGTATTTGTAATTAAATATAATGATATATTAATCACATTGCCCTGCTTATTTTTATTGAGCTGTTGCTTTGATTATGTTTGCCTGTCATTATTTGGTGGAAGACTCTATGAAGAAATTTCACTGTTGGAGATGTGTTACTGTTGCAGTGACTAGGGTTTGCGATGAGCCATTTGCGATGGTGGGTTTGTGATGTAGTGCTTGTGATAATGCGTTTCTCGCTCTGTTCTATCCTGACTGTGAATCAGAGCCAGTCTCAAATGCCACTTTCATTTGTTTCTGCAGGCATGAAATAAAGCAATTACTTGCCTTGTAAATGAATTCCTTCCCGTTCTTGTTTCTGCTTTCCTCCCTTTCTCCCTCACCCCCAACAACTATGCCCAACACCAATAACAACATTCCCCCTTTTTTAAGAAAAAGCCACACATTGTTCATTATTCTTGCTCCAAGCCTGGAACAGAATTACATGGACTTAATGTTTTAATACTCATGTTTTCTAGAATTTTTCTCATCATTCTGACAGTCGCCCTGCGATGGACTGGCGATATTTTTAACTGTGATTCTATACTTTGACTTCTAAATTAGGTCTACTCCACATATGAAGATCAGGGCCCAGTACAAAACTTTTAAAATAGATTATATTTATCCAGATTTTTTAATCACTTCATCTTGTAGGTTTTGACCTGGTTTTTCAAATAATTTTCAGATCAGAGCCTTCTCAGAGGTTTGCATAGTAGTCCTATTCAACTGCATTAGAGCACAATACATTGGCCAAAGTCAGTCTAATTTCATAATTCAACCCAGATGGCATCCGTAGCAGTGACACTTTCCGTTTGTCGTCCAAAGACTAATAAATTCCAAACACAAGCATTTTTAGTTTTACGAGCATAATGTTTTTACTGACCAAAAGGCCATAAAATAATGATTCACTAGAGCCTCATTGACCATCCAACTGGTCCATCTGGATACTGGCGTAACATTTTCTGGGGAAGAACCGCGAAGTTCTTGTTTTTCAGCTGCCTATTAGGCAATTATTTTAGAATCGATGACAGAATATATTTTTAAATATCCCAATGCACCTACACATTTATAAGGCTTGCTTGTTTTATTTAGACCACTTTTGGTGTGCAATGTGCAATCATTAGATAAACTAATTTATTAAAGATGTGCCATGTTGTCTACATGTCCCTACATCGGAATCCATCCTGAATCCATCCTTCCACTGGAATCAAGATTATCTATACCAAATCTCTAATTTACAAAATCGTTTTTAAGATCAGGATCACAGCTTCTAATTTTTAAAAACCCAATTTTGCGATTTAATTCTATCCGATTGCTGAAAAAAGTATATTTTAAATTTATTTTAAAATACTATCTTATTTTTATAAAAATATTTTAGTACAGTACAATAGTAAAACATCTGGTTCTTGAGAATACTAATGTACCCTACAGGGGGGAATTCATTGCTGGGTCATAAGCGGTTATAGCATTCTCTATTGTGGAAAACTATTCTAGGGTGAGTACTGTAGTAAAAATGTGTTTGTATTAGTTACTGCTTTGGTGGTGCCCTCCAGGACTTCTTCTTCAACAGGTTCAAGTCGTAGCTCCTGTGAAAAATTATGATTTATGTCATGACAAATGAATGCCTGGGAAATATAAAGCAATGCATGTCATTAGGAAAAACAACACAATCTATGCACCTTGTATACCTGTGTATCTGAATGAGAGAGAGAGATAGAGAAATAGATAAAGAGAATGCAAAAGAGATGAGTAGGATAACTGGCAGGAAAATAACACGTAGTATAAAAGGTTCACTAGCTCTCCAAAAAGTATATTAACCAGCTACTTGCATGAATTTGAAATGCATTGCTTAGTACCTAGTGTAAGTTCTGCCCATTGATATTTGTTGGATATTTTAGCTGTGAACACCTGTTCTGTCTGTTCTCATTAGCAAGGTTATATGAAAATAATGCACACCCACGTGACATGTCTTGGCCAATCATAATGCCGTATTTGCCCTTGGTGTTCAGTTATTTTTCAGCGCCATCGTATAAGGGTAGGATAACTGGCAAGAAAAGGACACCTAGTATAACTTTAAAAATAGACCGCTGTTCCTCAGACTGACCAACTGAGGAACAGAATTTTCTATTTTCTATTCTATCCAATGGTCCAAATACACCATCATTACCCAGTGAGAGTCTGAGAAGGGGGGTGAGAGACAGACAGAGATAGAGAGAGGATGATAGAGATGGGTAGGATAACTGGCAGGGAAATGGACATCTACAATAGTCAGTTCTGCCCACACACTGGTCTGCAATCTCAAGTAGTTTGCACTACTTAAGATGAGAGCAGGGGACATCAGATGATGGCTCTAGAAGCAGGCAAGCAGAGCATGCCAAATATTTAATTTGAAATATAACTGTAGATACATTTTAATAAGTAATCAACGCACTGGACCACACAGTAAAATGTCCAGTCTTCAACTCACATAGGCACCATAAATACTGTAACAGTTGATTTAACACTGAATATTTTACTGTGCATAAGTCACTCATTTATTCAAAAATAAATCTGAATATAATCTTCTTTTCATACTGTAGAGGTCTTTGTACCTTCTTTTCTAAGCGGTCTATCAGTTTCTGGAGTCTGTTGATCTGGGTCATCCATTGACTGTCGTCTTCATAAAGACCTGCCAAAAGAAATATGTCAGAGGAAAAACATCTGCCTCATTTATGCCACATGAGGAGGCATTTTTGTTTCCACTAGCTCACCTCCAATATATGGCTACTCAAACAAACAGGAACAGAAACAGAAACAAAACACCGATGTGTAGACATTAAAATGTAATGTGAATATAACAGACTCTTCTGCAAAACTAAAAAGGTCTGCTGGGTCCACTCCCACCGTGTAATTATGGTGTGGTTGCGGAGACAAGCAACGTTACAGCAGCAGACTATTTGGGCAAAATATTTTATCCTGTTTTACCTAAAAATATATCACTAAAACAACAGCATATCCATGTTAATGAAAAACTGTTCAGGGGAGGCAGCGCAACTTAATGGTTCAGGAGCTGGGCTTGGAACACCAGCATAGGTTCAGTTGCCACGTGGAGTGCTGCCATGGTACCCTTGAGCAAAGCACTTAACTTGAATTGCATCGATATGCAGTATGTGACGTGTAAACAGATTTATATACGGATTGTATTTAAGAAGAAAGCAGGGTTGGAACAGATCATTTGCGTAATGCCCTCAAAGTGTCCATAAATATATTCCGGGAAAGAATAAAATGGATGTACTGTATAGGGTGTATATCACAATGAGGGGCAGAGCAGAGAACGAGCCTCAGAAGGAGAAGAAAAGCCTGCAGCCCTTTCTGAGGCAGGCAGAGTTCGCCAAGAATGAGCAGACCTGAATTAGTGAGGCTGAGGAGGGGGTTGTTTGGAGACAGACTGTTATTCCTTTGAAGTCTCCGGTTCGACCGCCTTCCCGACCACTGAATGGGCAGTACCTCAGGCTTCACCGGCCCTTGTCTGGAAGTGAAATACAGCAGGCAGCCAGACTGAAAATTACACCCCCTATTGCTTCCACCCCACATGCCAACCCCCCCTCCCCTCAACACATACCCCCATCAGTGGAATGAAAAGGCTTTGCATGCTGTACCCGACGGCAGCTCCAATTTGTGCTGGAGGAATGACTCACCGGGGAAAGAAAGGTGAGAGAGTGCAGTGCTAACGACAGTCTTCCTGCAAAATAAGCCAGTACTTCGACTGAATGGGGTTTCTTTTTTTCGGTAAATAAAGATATGAACCGAAAGATGGAGCGCTGAACACAACCTATTGGCAAGGGTTAAGAAAAATGTCTATTTTATATCAGGAAAGGCACCTTGTATTCCAGTTCAATAATTCCTGTCTAAAATGCCATAATGCTTAGGAATAGTGTATATTTAATTGTTAGGCATCTGAGGTCTAACAGCTTATTGTAAATGGAAAAGATGTTAATATTTTGCTTAACAGGTTTTTCAGATCTTCCTGTTCAGGTCTGTGATTTTAGAGATTAGATGCCATTAGATTGTCTTTTAAGTTGTTTTCTCAAATATTTTTCATTCTTAAGGGACATTATTTTAATACTTATTTTCAGTGAAAGTATGAACAGCTGCTTCAGGTTTCAGTAAACAACTAGTGCTGCCACTTGGCAAGTGCTACAGGTAGCTATAGCCTCCTGAGAGAAGTACTCCAATAACTGTTGTCATTTTACAGGTATTATATTGAATCCCCATACAGAAGGGTCTGCAGGACTTTTTCAAAGTGAATTGATGACTACAGTTGATATTCAGCACTGCACAACAAGCAACTACAGGGCAAACTAGTGGCGCATTACAGGTGGAATTCTCCAGTGACACATCCCCATGGCAACTCACCCTCATGTCACAAGCATTCATACTAACGATGATTGATTTAATTTCAAGTAGTGATTTATATAGTGTTCAAACTAAGTAGCATTTTTCTTTATACGTATTACAACCATTGCAACCTCTTCCTGGCAAGTTTGCAACCATTACATATGTTTTATGCCTTTTCATTATTGCCCTAACAGTGCTATGTGATATGTTTAATCGTTCATGTTTTTTTTTTGTCCCCCTTACCCGACCTGTGACGGTCAACTACCATCTGTGTCTTCTGAATTGACAGTTCTTTGGCTTTTCCCATGATGATGGTTGACAAAGGGATTTTGCACGTTTGTTACATCTAGTGAAGCATGAGGTGATGGAATGACACTATATAGTTCCTTTAGACTGAGATTAACTAAATTAAAGTTGCATTTCCAATTTCACTTTGTCAGATTTTATTAAAATTTTTAGGGGTGCTAATAATTTGGGCACCTGTGGTTTTCAGAAAAAAATTGATTACTAAATAAAAAAACATTGAAAAATGAGAGTAAATGTGTTAACATTAATGTATATAGTTTTCCGGTATGTTTGAACATAGAATATAGATCATTATCCATGTTGTTTATTATATGCAGCCTTTTTTGTCCATTTTTATTATGCAGCCCACTGTATGTGACAAATGTAAGCTGACATATCCCCCATATCAATGTTCAGGGGAGATTATTTATTTAAATTATAGTGTGATTATTAATTAGTTTCTTGTGTTATCCTGTCTCGCTGGCATAAAACCTGTAACTGTAACTACTGAACATATCTAATAAACATTTTCCCTTGAGGCATCTTAACATAAAATGAAACAGACAATGACTCACCTCTTCCTCATTCTCAACCTGTATTGCATATGGACCTTTGTATTTGACGGTCCTTGGGTGGTCTCATTTCAATAATGAACCAAGGGGAGTTGTTTGGTTAGATATGACATGAGGTTATTATTGAGGCCTGAAAGTTGATGTTTTGGTGTTTACTTACTATAATAACACTGTGGGTAAGTACTGCTACAATTGAGAGCAAATCAAATACGAGTATCTTCTGACCTGGCTTATATATGAAATACTCTGGGCTAGTTACAGATTAAACACTTCTAAAGTAAACAACCAGTAAACAATCAATCTAGGATAGGAGCACCAATGTAACGGGTGAGAAATTGCCTGAGTCCGAGGTGGGATTTGAACCCCAGCCTCTCACTCGTCCGAATATTTGTTGAACAAAAGCGTTACAAGTCAGCGAAAGACAATCTCGCCCCTAGCCAAGGGCAACAACGTTCTTTTGAATTTGAGGGTTACGTCATCAGGGAGTGTTGTTGAGGTAACCTGCTATAAGCCTTTGCTTTCACTGCACTTCACCATGCTTACTAGCAAACTAGCTGAGGGGGGGGGGGGGGTGCCCCCTCAAACATATCAGTGCATGGCACCCCTGATTACCAGTGCTTGAAGTCAGCCAGAATGGAACGGTATGCCGTAGCCTACCGGACTTTTGTTTTGCTCAGAGTACTGCCAGTTATTTGTGACTCGACACCGCAAAGGGTGTTCACAATTCTGAACTTTACAGATGCTGATTCTTGTCTCATTGTTTATCATACTCATCTATCATTCAGATATACATCCATTACGCATGACAATGTGCAAATATCCCTGGTGTAAAATCTAGCTATGACCATCTTGAAATATCAGCTACCAGCTGGTCAAACCATGTTCAGTATAGAGCTAGTCTAACTTGTTGAGTGGAATAATCAGCTGAAAAGGTCAGTACTTGGCATGAAAATTCAGTGGTAACCTGTGACCCTGAATGGAGAAGACTATTACACTGGCTCCCTTCAATAATGACACTAGCAGTGCATCTTGGTCCAATTAAACCGCTAATGAGTTTTATTAGAGTATAGCTGTCACATCTGGCTCTTCTGTGCTTTCACTTCATTCTGGCACTTTGTTTGGCTCCAGTACATCCCTCTACTGTTGCATTGTCGAGTTTAAAGGCACTCCCTGCTTGCTGATGAGTGTCTTTCTCAACCTCGCCTCTCTGTTGCAGATGACCATGTGCCATGATAGCAAAGAGCTGAGAAATAGCAGTCTGATATGATTCATAAACATCAGCTTTAGCAGTCGCTTTACACAGGTCATGTAGCTAGCTATTTAACAGACATTACTTATGTTCGTATTTCATTTACTAAATACTAAGTTTAGCTAAATGTTAGCTAATGGTGATGCTAGCCACTGATGCTAGTGCTAACACCACTGGATTTCAGTCAGCTCTCTAGCCTGCGTGCACAATTCTGTAACATAAACACGCATACAGCAAATGTACCAATTCAAGTCTTCAGAAAATATGGATCTTTTGGATTTAGGCAATGAGCTCCCTGCCCATGAGAGGAAATATGGTGGTAGAATCTCCCAAAAACATAAGCAGTAACGTTAGTACTGTGCAGTGGGACTAACAGTACTAACAGGACTCAGGGGCGGCCTGTAGCGTAGTGGTAAGATAAATGACTGGGACACAAGGTTGGTGGTTCTAATCCCGGTGTAGCCACAATAAGATCCACACAGCCGTTGGGCCCTTGACCAAGGCCCTTAACCCTGCATTGCTCCAGGGGAGGATTGTCTCCTGCTTAGTCTGTATGTCGCTCTGGATAAGAGCATCTGCCAAATGCCAATAATGAGTAATAATAATAATGAGTAATGAGTTATCATGGCCAGTCAGCTGACATACAAAACTTAGTTAGCTAGCTAATAACGCAGTTGCTATCTAATGTTACCAAAATCTGGCTAGTAATTTTAATGGTTAGTGAACAAGGCTAATCTGTCACAAACCCAGCTCAACACTGTGATAGCCAATTGTCTCCTCTTGTCCCCCCTCCTCCTTCTATTGGATCATTGAACATATAAGTTCAGTGTACTGGACACATGCTTTTCCAAATACAGCACAGTAATAAAAAAAGGCCACGTCCAGAAGAGGCCCGAGGAGTTCTCAGAATAACAAATACAAGTAGACAAGCAAGGTACTGGGCAGAAGTGAACGCAGACACAGGTTGCCTGTGTATCATAGTAATGACTGAGCATTTGTTTTATAATATTTATGAAGCAAAAATCCTGCATAGTGTCCATTTAAGGAATCCAGTGGCTTAAATTTTTCCAAATGGGTGAGTTGTGTTCTGTTCAAACGGGAATACCATTTTCTCCTGTGGTAGCATGCAGCTTCGGAAAGAGCTAAATACATCAGACAGAATAGAGAATGAATTCTACTGTTCCAATTTGTTATGGGCTCAACTTTAGACCCATCGGATACTGAGCATAAAGCACAATGGACCGTTAGACTCAAAAATGAGAACTACTGTTTTGTTTTGACCAAAATTGCCTCTTCTTTTGAAAACAACCATTTAGATGAACTGGTACAATATCCCTCCACTAGTCCTTCCAATCTGGACACTTTCAATTTCAATCAGATCAGAATCAGACAAAAGTTTTCGCCTCAAAATGAAAAAGACTAGATTTTGTAGTATAAATATATGTTTTTAATATTATTATTATTATTATTATTATTATTATTATTATAATTATTGAAATGTAATGAAATTGTATCTATATTATTTAAAATACTGTATTCTGTGTAAGAACAAGCTGAAATTCAGTCATGAATGACACCTGAGCCACATCCACAATGAGGCATGGGCATGCAAACAATAGATTTCAATTAAACAATCATTTTTTAGCGAAAGCATAACTCATAGTATTGTGTTGGCACCCCATAAAATTGTAGCCCCTGCATAAATTCATGACTGCAGGTCGAGAGGCACAGTGCAGTAATAGGATTGCGATGGCCTTCAGATCACAGAGCTGGAATCAAAGCATGCGAGGTGACCTCTATGAGAAGGCCATGAATGAGCTGGCGAACCGGCAAACTTTCTCAAATGACTTGCGAAAGCGGCAAGAAGAGGGATTTAAAATGCTTTATGGTTAAGAAGTAAGATGTTCAAACATCACTGATCCCCGGACCTTTTGCGAGTCCCAACATGCAGCCTTTTCCTTTTTTAGTACTCAGTTGCTGTTCTGAAGATTCATCGCAAATATATGCTTTATCGAGATAAATTTGTCATTGTGTCGAATGCCATGCCCCTTTTTATTTTGGACAGTGACACATTTTTTGTTGTTGTTTTTGTTCTGTACTCAAGCAAACAATAAATAAACGTTGAAATAAAACAATCACTATGTGGTGATTCACTAGTGCAGACTTCATTTGAGGGTTTTTAAATCCATATTGTAGGAATTACAGCCATTTCATGCATATAAAAAACTTTGTCTAATCCCAAAAAGAAATTGGGCTTGCCTCATGTAAATGTTGTGTCCCTCATTCTGAGCAGAAATGAAGGATGAGGACTATGCAGCTGTGCCAGATGGCCAGGCAGCCCACAACCATTGCAAGCTGATTTGTTCGCTGCTTACCCTGAAACACAATCCTCTAGGTGCCAGAGGAAACACTGTCCTAAAACGGAGAACGTTAAATTCCAGGTTCGATAATAAGCTAAGCGCAGCACGGCGTATGGTCCACTGGCATCTCATCTAGCGCCCGGTGAGTCAGAGCTAATGTTGGCAGCTCGACTGCCATCGCAAGAGAGCCCGTATCAACCTGCGGGAAGCGAGCCCATTGTAACAGCTTGTTTTTTCTCGAGGGGATTGAGGAATTCAGATGCTCAGCATCAGGACTAGCAAGTGGGCGAAGTAAACAGCTACAATTGACTCATTAAATGCAGAGGAACAGAGGGGACATTCGGTAATTACACATTTTCTAAATGCTCATTAGCGAATAATGTGTGCTTAGCAAGGCCCTCCTTATGTGTGCGCATGACAGATTTCTGCTTGGTTCCCAAAAGGAGTGTTGGCGCCTGATGCTAACGGTACAGGATGCCATATTTAGCGGCGGAGCTCTGGCAATTCCATCAAGACTGTGTGTCTTACCTGACTAATTCCATGACATTACCTAACTGCATAAAAACAATAAGACATACATATCTCATATGGCCATCCATATTCAGGTATTCGGTGTTGTGTATAGGTCTGTTCCTGAACAATTTATCAATGCAGTAATTTGCAGTAATTTGGTGGCAAAGGCACATCAGAATGGTGGTTAGCCTTTGAAGGCAGGACATTTGATTGACAGATCAACTGATTGGCCTTTTTATAACTTGAATCAACAGTCTGCTACTGAGGCCACACAAAACACTTCTATTCTATATGGCTGCCACGCTCTTGTGTGCACTCACCAGTTTCTAAAGTAAGGTCCATTCTATGAATTGCGTAACAAGGGGCCACTTGCCTTTCTTGGCGGGTCTGCTCAGCAGTGGTCTCTATAGCACATTCCAGAGAACTCTGAAGGGATTGAAGCTGATTGGTTGTCTCTTTCAGCAGAAAGCGAGTCACAAACTGCTCCAGATGGGTTGACTCTTGGTATTCCTGTGAAGGAGACATGGAGACAGAGCAGCATTAACAAACACACATCTTACAGAGGGTGTTGAGATTGCTGTTTCTGACACTGAGAAGCTAGAGGCTACATCCAGATTCCTTTCTACTTGTAAGATGTACTGTATTTAAATGTGTGAACAAGCTGGAAGTTGGAAATCCAATACGCTTTCTCTTTTTCCAGAAAATGCAATGCAATTGAATCCTAAAGATCTTAGTATTACCAAGCTGTTTGTTACACATTTATGCATGGACAAAAAAAAAAACTTTGTAAAGAACTCTTGCCGTTATTCAATAACTACGGTATTTGTTTTTTTTATTTGACTGCACTCCCCAAGCAAAGATTGAGTAATGCATGTGTTATTGTCAGCTTTCTTACAGTTAATATTTTTCGCGACAGCGGCATGGGGCATCTAATTACATCCAGGGTCGAAGAGTATCTAAGGTAATATGTCCATCCCACATAAAGCCGCCACAGGCGATGACCATCAGCGTGAATCCAAAATCTCCCACACTGCATGACGTGTATAAGTATACAGAATCATTTCCATTAAATCTAGGAGAGAGCTACATCTAGCGATTAATTCCTTGCACGATAGAGATTGGCCAGTTTTGAGTGTAGCAGCCTTTATTTGTGTTTTAATATGATTTGTGTGGGCTTTTTGAGTACATTTTCAAAATGGATATGAATACGTAACGAAGATTCAAGGAGGTCAAATGTGTTTGATGGGTTACAACTCATTACTCTCAAGATCAAATTGGCATGTTGTCAAGCCACAAGTCTTGAGACAAAACTGATATAAACATGTCATTAGGGCAGGCTCCTCCAACCCTGCAAGCTTAGCAACAGACAGGCTCATGAATGGACTTCAAACCTCGCCTTGCCTGGTAAATAGAGGTAGGTTTACCTAAACAACCCTTTCACCCCACAGATATGAATCATTTAGCGTCTCACCAGTGATTCTGTTCAAGCAACAGATCAATCGTGCTAAGATGGCGGCAGACAGAACTATGGGAGACCTAAGGGCATGTGTGTTTTGAAGCAATGACCCCAGCATGCTGGTGAGCCCTGGCCTGAAGCACTGAGCACGCTCCACACACCCGTCAGCATGTCACTCCCACACCGCCAAAGCACAACGACATGGAACAGGCAGCACTGCGACTTCCCCCAGCTGCATGGTCACAACGCAATTCATTTATCATTCCTTTAACCCTTGTGCTGTCTTAAGGGTCAAAAATGACTCGCCACTACGTTTAACAGCACAGAAAACCCCCTAAATTATCTTTTTTCAACTTGAAATTTGATGATAAAGTTTGTGATGAGTGACAAGTTGTTTCTTCATGCAAAATAGAGTTCAATTAAGCTGCTTTATTTTCGGGGTTTAGTGAAGGCGGGTCATTTTTGACAATGAGAATGTTGAGACTACACAAGGGTTAAGCACAGACAGAAAAGCATTTTGAAAAAACATTACTAAATACAGAATAAAATAATTAAAAATGTTCCGGTTGGCTACATTTTATGCAACTCATGTCCACGTCACTGAAAAGGTGACATTTAAACAACAAATAAGGTGGAATTGAAAAGGAAAATAGTCTGAAAAAATATGTACATGGGCCTGGTTAACATGATTGCTACGCATGACTTCGCTCTTTGCTGCACCATTATTATTTCATTATCCTATAATGTTGCATGTCTTTGTTATTGCGTTCATTTGTTATTCAGATCTCATCTCGCTTTTGCCAACTGCTCTTATCATTCTGTTCTTTCATCGTTCCATTTGCACTTTTCAGAATGTCCTTTTTATCTCTGTGTTTTATAGCAAAATAAGCAAAAAATATCCCCGCACGATCATAGACCAGCACCCTCTACCCGAAGCCCTCAACACCTCCCCCAGCACTCACCCATAGATCAGATCACATTGCAGTCTCTTCTCATAAGGGGGGGGGGGGGGGGTTTCTAAATGAAGTTAACCAATGATAAGGGTGAAAATATAGGCAGGTGGGTTATACCACTTGTTGGGTTTCTTTCTACATTGATTTCCCGCAAGAATTAAATGCGTCATCAGATTACATGTCCACACACTAGTTTAAAACCACTCTCAATATTGTAAAGTTGCTGGGTTTATTTCAACATTGATTTCCCACAGGAATTATGTGCGTCATCCGACTCCATGTCCATGCGCTAGTCCAAAACCACTCTCCAAAAAATATATATTCGATTGGGACAAACAAATTATCAACAGTTTTGACAAGCTTGACACTTGACACTGGGAACATATTCCTCAAATGATGACTATATAGGTCAAAGGTCAAGGTCATATGGAAACAAAAATGGCACTTTCTAATACTATATATATATGTCTATATATGTCTATATATACTTATGGTTTACATTAAATCTATCCCGTGGTGCAAGTAGGTGAAATGCATATAGCAAGGTTATTCAATCGGCACATGAACATACTTTCAAGATGGATTTTAATTTAACAGCCGAGCATAATTTACCCATCTCAGTGTCCCAACATATCTGCATATTTAGAAGGCATAGTTTTCCTGTGGTGAGTCATGGTCTGCAATATAAAACGGACTTACATTGAAATTGGAACTGCAGTCCATTGGGAAGAAAAACAAACCGAGGCAGTGGAAGGGCAGGCGGGGGGGAGGCTTGTTTCCTGATCGGTCAGCGATCAGAATTTCTAGTTGATATATGGGTCTATTTTATTGTATAATAACAACTGTTGTATGCAGAAGAGTATCTCTGTACAACACATCGACCCTTGATCTGGGTGGGCTACATACAGCAAGACCACTAAGTCGAATGAATAAGTTTAATAAATGCCCAATAAAGTGGTCACTGAATGAATGAATAAAGACCCATCAAAGCAGGTCTGAACATTTTGCCTAGCCTAAATTAATCTTTGAAATATCTAAAGAATCCACAAATAGCCTGCTCTCAAGGCCTTCCTTCATGTGTGACCAGTGGCTGAATCCCTCTCTGTAAGCACATTCCTGTAGAAAATCCTTCTTATTTTCACAGGGCTCACATAAATCTGAAGCTCATAACTGTGAAAGCAGCAGGGCAGCATTGTATTGCATAATTTTTTGTGACAATTAATGTTATTTCTAAAAATCACTCTCTAAAACATAGGCGTGATTTAGTGTTTCTGTAAAGACAGCAGTAATTGGCGGCAGCACACGTTCTCAGCATGGAGCAAAGTACACAGTTTTCTGTCTCGCACTACATTTTGTCACAAAACTTTTGTAATTCTGAAGATTTAGCCAGCAAGGTATACTTGACTGTATATTGGCTATAATTAAAGCACTGTGCCCATATTTGATCGACATCATTTTCCTCAACTACTATTCAGTCCGCAAGACAGACTTATTACAGACACATTTTGGGTGTATAATTAAATCCCTGGAGAGAGGCGCAGCCTGTATTTCATCTGAAGGACTTAAGTTACTCATTAAAAATTAATGAAAATGATTATGTGTTAGCAGGGTGATCCTTTTCCCGTGTACATTGGAGGCTTCATAAACCCCCAAACGGTAGGTAGTGTTATTAATGATTCATTCACTTGACCCAGACCCCGAGTGGTTGACTATTTTGAGGTTCAAATTCAATCTCCCATCCCAGGGAATTATGAGTGGGCTGAAATGTGCACCCCAGATTTATCTAATATACAAGGGGAAAGACCCATCTGCTATCTGTGGTACATACAGACTATATTTGCTGTTGTATAGGGTCGACCAGTGTCTGAAATACTGCAGGAGGAATACCGCCCCAACTTTCCAAAAGGAAGTCAATCAATGCACACTTTAGTTAACGGAAGAGGAACATGGGGTGTCTGGGGCATGATTCCAGAATATCCTTTAAATGCGGGGTTCGGCTCAGATCTGGTCAGTCACTGGGCAACCACCCATGCTATGGGGATGGGGTTGTCGCCACCTTGCTAGCCACAACTCTCTGCAGAAGAAATGTTGACCATTAACTAAGTACTGACATGAATAAATGCAGCCTACATAATTACAGGAAACCCGGACCCTTTCACAGCTGGATCTGTACACCACTTTAGACTGCATATGCAGGCTTTCCTTGAGTGGAGACAAAGACAGGCTGACTCTTAGAAAAAAGCTCAGTTTTGTAGTTGGTGATGGATGTACACAAATTTTGGAGATCTGAGACTGGACATGACTGGTGTAGGCCAACTATCACAGTTCACAGTTCCCATGAACCAGCTCTCCACTCCAATTTCCTGCCAGCTAGCTCCACCACTTTCCAGAGGTAACTTCCTCCCAAATGCACATGGCAAACTCAAGAATAAACTAAGTAAAAGAAAAACTTCCCACCAAACTGGTGCTCTGGAGTGATCTTGAGTGATCTCCCAGTCTTGGCCCTGTCCTGTGGAAATAGGCACACTTTAAGCACCTGAGCTGAATCCAACCCAGGTGCGTGTGCCCTCTGCACCGGTAGGCAGGCCGAGAATCTGCTTCTTAAATAGACGGCATGTCATTAAGTCATAGCGTTCACATCAAAGGAGAAAGTGGAACAATGGAGGATTTCCCACTGGTAGTGTTCATGCCTTGCACAGTGGTTGGGGTTTGATTTGTTCGGCACACATTTGATATACACATTTGGCCCAATGATCCAAAACATACGCCAATGTTCTTTCTTCCTAATGATGTTCCAAAAGAGTTTTTGTTCATTTCTCAGCCGCATAATGGCTTCCTTGACTTTAATTTGCAGAACTCATGGTCCTCATGTTGATAAATACCAATCACAGTCACCACAGGCAATCAAAAGCCTAGAATCAAAGGTAGGTCCTGAAAGCTTTCTTATTCATGCACTAAGGAAGCAATTGAATACACCTGACTAATCAGAAATAGCTGAGATGCCGTTACTTTTGGCCCCTTAAAATGGGAACATCAGATCAAGCATTCATCTCTGTCCTCCCTGAAGAAGAACCATCAAATCTGGCCGAAAGGTCACTGGCCACATGAAGTGCACTATCGGATAGACCCCACCCAGCGATAAAACAGAGTTGTCCCCCTACTGTAAAACCCTCTCCCTTTCCCTTTCTCTCTCTCTCTCTCTGCGATAGTGCCGTTTTTAATATGCCTGACTGCAAATTGCACATCTTCTCACGTCTTCTTACACTGGGGACAAGGGAACAGCGGAGAGAGATTAGGAAATACTGCCACCAGACTGAGGGAGGGATCGGAATACGAATATCTCATATCTCATGTCTCATCCACAGCCTGGTAACACGACAGTGACCGCAGGAAAGCTCGCCGTTAATGGTGTTGCACCGTTGCGCCTCTCTGATCAGTGCTGTCAATCCTGCTCCACGTGGCTGTACATCCCCCCCCCCCCCCACCACTGCCCACAGAGCACATCTAATGGACATCGATCAATGACAGCGCTAATTTACTGTTCCCGCTAACACACGGCTAGGATACAACACAGCGAAATCAGACAGGCCATTAGACATGTGCATACTCAATGCAGCTTACAGTTACGGCTAGAAGTTGATTATTATGCTCTGGATCTAAAGCCGTATAACATCCCCGCGGCAATGGAGGCAACATGCAAAATATTTGTCCTACTCACAGATGAATGAACAGTTTTAACATATTTTAACATAACAAGCAGCAGCTGTGCGAACAGAGATGTACCCTTTTAGTTTTGTCCATAGCCTTCAGTATTGAGATGTTCAGGTCCTCTAGGGCCGCAAGGACGTTTTCATATTCACCAAGGTGCTGAGAGAAGTACTCTTTAAAAAACAAGAAAGGGAATACGTTGTTAGGGAAGAGAGCTCACGGCCTTGAGATAAAGGTTGTCTCAGATTGAGGCGGAGAATATGCAATGTGATGTAAAATACGGAAACGTTAACTTACCACACAACTCATCAGTGTCCACGTTACTGTATAAAGACAACAAAAAAAAGGATAAATTAAAATTCAGCATGCTTCTAAAAACCTTTGGAATACATGAATCATTTCAGTGTTGCAGAGCCGTTCAACACTAAACAAAGTTTGGAAACATATTGACAACATAAGTATTTGATATTAACCAGCTCTGACAATGCATTACATTTAGCTGCAGCTTCACGGCATGGGAACAGACCAGAGGGCATCCAGAACGGGCAGGCACTCAACCCACATGAGACAGACCAGCCCAACATGACCTGACAAGTGGACTGTATCCTTAAGACTACCTTTCCTGTGAGACAGGAGTAAGCTACATCGGGGCTGTATCCGAGCATGTGCGTGTATGTCCTGAATACGTGAGCTTCTCAGCCCCAGACAACTCTGTAAGAGGCTTTCATTACTAATACAGGACTGACCGAGCTCCTTCTCTATGGCCTTTACATGAAAGTAGCAGCAGTCTTTGAAGAAGGGGACGCCATTCAGCTGGGTGTGTGGTCTCTTACATCAAGTCTGTAAAGACAGTAAAGCTGTGTGTAATCTTCCGATCAACACTAGTGAAAGACATCTGCAGTCAGACAGCAGGCAGTATTCCCTCTGCCACTCCACCGTCGGGGCACCTGCGGCCCCAGCTTGTTCCGCTGACATTTTAAACACATGTTTCCGATACGAGGAGCAAACCCTGAAACATTTTTACACTGAGAGTCTACAGAGCAGTAGAGCAGTAGTGGCTTTTATGGTTATATTCTGAAAAGCAAGTGGGTAGCAGACTATCACATTACTGTTGTGATCATGAAAGTATGAATTTTCCAGACACCAAAGGCAGTGGTAGTCATGAATAAGACAACAATAAATCAAATAAAACAAAATCAAATAAACTATGAAAAATGCTTGTTCTCTACTTTGAGTTAAAAGTGAATGATTAACTTATCTGATGTGTGCGTGTGTGTGTGTGTGTGTGTGTGTGTGTGTGTGTGTGCGTGTGTGTGTGTGTGTGAGTATGTGCATGCATGCTTTTATACGACATTTAAGGAGACATTAGCGCAGTTGGTAGAGTGGTCGTTAACAGTTTGATTCCTTCTGGCCAAAAAATGACACCCAATGTCCAATTCCTCCCAAGGAGCCAGTAGGCGCCTAGCATGGGTGCTTTTTGCCATTGGTGTCTGTATGTGTGAATGAGAAGCACGGAGTGTAAAGCCTTTTGTGTAGCTGTGGTTGCTGGGAAAAGTGCTACAGTATATAAATGCAGTCAATTTACCTTGAGCGTGTTTGTGTACATACAGTACATGTGTGAGTGTAATATTTTCAAAGCAATAAGCAGTATCGATTAACACTTGTACTTTCACAACCATGCCTCTGAGCTTATATGTACTGCATAGAACTAGCAGTTCTCACTAATTGCCTTGCAAATTCCGCAGTCTGTGCATGCAGATTGCCCTGGCTTAATTTCTATGGATAAAGGCCAAACAGACTTGAAAACAACTTCTGTTCTTTTCCCCCCAGGCACCCGTTCCTCACTTCTTCATAAATGTCACAGCACATGTTAAATCAAGGCACAGCCTTCACTTAAGGTTTATAATTTAAGTTGAGGTGGGTAAGGAAAAATGGTACCGGAGCTTGGAATTCTCCTATGATACTGTGTCCATGTTTATTTCACAAACATGTCGAAATAAAAGCAAAGTTAGATTTCAATGATTGTGGTTTGGTTTCATAGGTCTCCTCAAAGAATCTTACCATTTCAATGTAGATGTTTTTAGAAGCCTTCCTCTTATAAGAAAGATTAAATAGAAGTACTTAATCAGATGCAATTCATCATGTGCAGTTTTATCTTGGCACATAGAATAACAATCCACTCGGAATAACAATCCACCAAATAACAATCCAAACCACTCTAAAAATGTAAAATAGGATATTATGAGCAATCAGAATTCTCTTTTCCCAGAATGCTCAAAATTACAACTTCCCTGTGAATAGCTTGTAAAAAAAAATCCATAATACATTTGCAACCATCTTCCTCTGGTTTGCACTGATTCCATCTCCTCAAGGCAGCTCAATGTCTGCTCCTTTCTTGTTAACGGCAACCCTGCAGTAACCGACTGCCGCCAAACAACAATGATTGTGCTACCTTTCCTTCAAGAAGTAGAGTTAATTGTGTCAATAAGAAGATACTGCTGTTTATGAGCCAGAGCTGTGTGTATCTCTACAGTGGACCTCAATACTTTCTGGAAAACAGTCACACTGAACTTCAGAGCATATTTTCCCAGTGCCAATGACACATGCAACAAAGCACAGACAACAAAGAGAAACACTGCTCTGTGCTGTCAAATTAAGGCCCTGTCAATTGTATGTTTTTGTAAGATCACTGATGTAAACGTAAATATAACGGAGCGATGTTTCTGATGACTCAAGTTGATTACTAGCCTTCTGCGTTCTGGTGCCATTTCACAAAGTCTATTTCAAGCAGCTAAGTTATTTGTCAGTGTGTTTCATTATTTAGGAGAGTGCGCAGAAAACATTTTCAAAGGCAATTCATACATCTTTCATTGTTTTTTCTGCTTCCCAGAGAGTGGGTTCCATATTCGTTTCGGAATTCTGAGGAGAGGCACTTCCAACATATGGGTCTCTCCTGCAGGTCGTACAGTATTAAAAAGATGAGAAGCTATTATTAGATTTCCCAACCACATGAAAAACAAGAGAACTTCAGCAAAAACTACAAAGGGCCTGGAGTATCTGCTTGGGAAATTGCTGCCATGGAAACCAGGATGACTTGAGTGACTTGAGTAGCATCAGACTACACTTAAGATATCCGCCTAACAATGCGTAGCATATGATAAGTACGTACTCAGGATTCCTGTGTGCCAATGTGACTTTTAAGTTTTTTACATATTCGGTAGAGCTTTAGTGTTTAAGATTCAAGAAAAAATGTGTCCCTTTCTTTATCAGTACTCCATTGCGATTGCCAGTGTAATGATGATTTATTTTTCATAATCAATATTGCCACTTACAATTCATGCTGAATTCCCAGTGGTAAAGGAGGAAGTACTTTTCCTAATTACAGTACAACATTTCACAGAGAAATACATCTTTGCTTCACATTCCAGTACAAATAATAACTCCTCAAAAGAATAACACTTGTCCAATATATTTTAAGCATTTGTGCTTGGCAGGCACTCTAAGACCCCTTTTCTCCTATGCACCACCATTTTGTATCTCAGCCATCCAGGCAGATAAGGTTGGCTCTACTGTTTATCGTGGCCCACCAGGCTTCTTTCACTGGGGCTGTACTGAATAACCAATTGAACAGTCATCGGAAGAACCAAACAAATTCCTTTCTTTCATCTTCTTCCAGTTAAAATGGAAATCCTGACTCCTAAATCCTAAGTTCTTAAAAGATATAAACTATTAATGAGATCCAATACAGCCCACTGCAGCGCTAATGCACTGCTCAATGGGAGCCGCAAGTCCCCTGTAGGTCTTTCTTCAATACATGACATAATCTGTGAAATAGTCATCTGTGATGTGCATAATTCCCTCCTACCATTGATTAAGACATTGATGATGATGATGATGATATCAACACTGTGAATTATTTTAATATTTATGATGATCCTGATGTTCATGACATTGACAAAAATGATAGGTGATGATGCTGTTTATCATGATATGAATGATTATATTAATAACATGTTGATGATGGACCTGCTATTCATAAATACATTCATTAAGATGATGATGGTGTTGATTATCCTATATCCTATATATTGATGATTATGTACTTTTGATTATATTGATGATGATGATGATGATGATGATGTCCATCCATCCATCCATTATCTTAACCCGCTTATCCTGAACAGGGTTGCAGGGGGGCTGGAGCCTATCCCAGGATACATTGGGCGAAAGGCAGGAATACACCCTGGACAGGTCACCAGTCCATCGCAGGGCACACACACCATTCACTCACACACTCATACCTATGGGCAATTTAGACTCTCCAATCAGCCTAACCTGCATGTCTTTGGACTGTGGGAGTACCCAGAGGAAACCCACGCAAACACGGGGAGAACATGCAAACTCCGCACAGAGAGGCCCCGGCCGACGGGGATTCAAACCCAGGACCTCCTTGCTGTGAGGCGACAGTGCTACCCACTGCCTATGATGATGATGTTCATGATGATATTAATTTAGATGATGAACATGGGGATGATACCACTGCTGATACAGAAAATGATTGAAGGCTAATTAGGAGAAGAAGGGGACAGTCATGGAGGACATTGCAGGAATCTACAACCCGCACTCCCCTGTCAGCTGTGTGGTCCACGTGTGCTTGCTGTCTCTTCCCAGCGCTTCAAGTTGAAAGCTCACTGTGGACCTCAGTGACTCATAGAAGATATTATTTCTAGGATAGGGTGATAATCTGAGCAGCAGCTCAATGCACAGTCCATCAGCCATAAAAGCAAGCAGTTCAACCTTGCAGTGCAAACAAGAAAAACTCATTCCAACTCTACAGAGGATGATCAAAGGGTTAGAGATGAAAACAACCCATTCTATAAAACCATCTTTGTGAAATTCTTTGGATTTATTCAATAATTATTTCCATATAAACCATATTCTTGGGAATTTCTTTATACAAAGTACAAAATGAAATAGCAATGCTCCTGAAGAAGTAAATATATCAGCAAAAAGAAATAACCTCCTACAACACAGTTCCCCCATAAAGGTGTATTGGCTCATTAGATTCTCCATCTTAACTTCCTGCAAAAAAGTAAATATTCCGGAAGGTCACACATCCTATGATGAACCAAAAGGCTACTGACTGGTACTAATCTTACAATAACACCGTGTTTCCCAACACTGACAGTGTTCAGTACAGTTCAGTCAGGGTTGCAGCCTTCACAAATACAGTGACCTCAAACCCACAGAGTTAATCAAATTTGGACTTGATCTAAAATCCTCATGGCATTATTTCCAATGTGCCACATACATACTCTCGAATGTCCCTGTCATTTCAGATAACAGAGGTAAGAAATCATCAGCCCTAACTTGTGATTGGGTTGGAAATCATGGGAAATGAGGAAAACAAGTGGATGCTATTTTAGTAAAGAGAGATGCAGAAGCAATATATGAAAAACGCTTTCCTTCAGTAGGCTATCCGACTTTAGGTTCACATACGCAGCAAACGGTAGTTAAATTTAACACTCCAGGTTCATCCTGATGACTAATGAAATTTTGTTCTGAAGGAAATTATGGCCAACTAGACACTGTTTATATTTTCTTAACATAATATATGAAAAGCAGTTTTATCTTTCTGCTGTAGCCTGCCGAAAATGCACTGAACCATTTAGAACAAAAATTATTTTACAGTAGGCTATCATTACAACACATAGGTACTGGTCCAATCACAGTCTGGACTTTTCATGTAGGTTAATTCATAATATTTATCCAAGTATTTTTGAAAGTTTATAAATTCGTTTTTGAAAGAAGTCAAAAATCTTGAAATGAGAAATTAATCTTTCACTTTCATTTTTAATATTTATTTTATGTTTATTTTTATGAATACAGTCCTTTCCAAAAGTATTGGAACACCAAGGCCAATTCCTCTGTTTTTGCAATACACTAAATACATTTGGGGTTGAGATAAAAAAGATGAACACAAGACAAGAGTTCAGAATTCCAGCTTTTATTTCCTGGCATTTACACCTTGAAGTGTTGGTATCAGACCACAATTTGTAGGTGAGCAAAAGTATTGGAATGGAGAGTATTATGAAAGTAAATAACACTTAATATTTGGTAGCATATCCCTTGCTTGCAATAATTGCATCAAGCCTGTGACCCATTGATATCACCAAACTGTTGCATTCTTCTTTTGTGATGCTTTTCCAGGCTTTTACTGCAGCCTCTGTCTCCTTTGTTGTTTGTTTCAGGGGGGTCCCTTCAATCTCCGCTTTAGGAGGTAAAATGCATGCTCAATTTGGTTAAGGTCCGGTGATTGACTTGGCCAAACCTTCCACCTTTTCTCCCTAATGAACTCCTTTGTTGTGTTAGCAGTGTATTTTGGGTCATTGTTGTGCTGCACGATGAAGTTGCTCCCAATTAGTGTGGACACATTTCTCCGTAAGTTGGGGGACAGAATGTTTTTGTAGATTTCTGAATTCATCCTGCTGCTACCATCATGAGTTTCATCATCAATAAAGATTAGTGAGCCCACTCCAGAAGCAGCCATGTAAGCCCAAGCCATGACACTTGCTCCCCACGGAATTTGCTCGTAAGGTCCCTCTCAAATGCCAGTTGAATCAGCTGTGCTTTCCTCTTGTGCAACATGCTCCATCTGTGCTCACTGAATACATTTTTCAACGTTGAAAAAGAGCTCTCGCAAGTTGTCGTGCATGCTCCAAATGTTAATCTCAGCTTCAATGTCATCATCACAGTAGGCATTGCTGTTAGACCCGGAGTATCTATCCAAAATGTTCAGTGTAGTCCATTTTTCTTCTCTCGATCGGGCAATTTCAGTCTGTAGAAACTGGCATGTCACAGAAAACTCCGTTTCTACAATATCTCCCGAGATTAAGTCCAGCAGTGGTTTCACCTTTTCCGTAGCCGTAAGGGTTTCGCTCTCTGGAGAGGGACACAAGGACTCAACAAGTTGGCTGTTTTGTTCATTAAATCTTGTTGACATTTAACCCAGTACAGTGTGTGTCCAGAGTGCTGAAAAACAGTATTTTGCATTCCACCGCATAGCCCTCCTTGTGTTGGCCCACTGTTATTTCGATCACTACTCTGTTCAGATTACCACTCACAACTCTTTGCCGTTTGCCTGGAGGGGGAGTGTCTATGTGCTTCTCCCATAACTCATCAAACTGACAGTCACATTGCATTGCAGAATGTGGGGACTGCGGATGACTTGGATGCCAGTGTAGAGATCAGTTGCTTCAGTCTGAAGTAACTTGTTAGGGGGGTTGAGTAGGCTGAGGACCTTGTGGACCATGAAGGCAATGAATTTGAAGCTTGACTCGGAAACAGCTTTCAATAGGCCCACGGCCTCAAGTCGCACCTCTGTACCGAAGGTGTGGGTACTCTCGATTTCTCTTACCAGGTGGATGATACTGTCAAGAGATTTTATTATGGCACTCACAGTTGCCAGGTGACCAGTCCATCTCTGTTCAAGCAATCGTTTCAGTTTCTCTCCCATATATTGCGCAGCCACAGTTGGCTTCCAGAGAAACTTGTAAAGGGAATTACACACATTGAAGAAGTCATGCAATGCACGCTCAGATGACATAGTGTGCACTATGACTGAATGCAGCTGGTGGTTAAAGCAACAAACATAAGGCACTTCCCAATTCAGCTTGTCCTGCACTAACTTTTCCACGCCCCCATATTTACCAGACATCACACTGGCCCTATCATAACATTGACTAAGAATCTTCTCGGTGTGAAGGCCAATATTTATTAGCTCTGCCAGGACCAAGTTAGTCAGCAATAAAGCATCACATTCTTTAGCCATTGCCATCGATAGTCGAGCTCACAAACAAGGTTGTTTTCGCCCACATAACGGAGTACAATTGAAATATTCTTGCACCCAGGTAGGTCTTTTGTCCCATCCACTTTAAGTGTGTACCATGAATCACCTATTTCCTTCACTATTTCCTCTGTGATTAACTCACTCACAAGCCCAATTATTTTGTTCTGGATGTCATGAGACGTGTATGTGGCATTGCGGGGAATTGTGCTTAAGAACATAAACTTCCAAACACCAAGTTAGGTCACGAACAGTGTAACATTCATGACAAATAAAAAAAAAAATACTTCCAGATCAGCTTTGGTTTTTATGTGTGTGTAATGTCTAATTCCTTCTGTTATTAAATGTGCCTGGTAAAACTCAACAAAGTAGCCATTTAAGGCATCTCCTTGTTGCAGTTTTCCTTTGCTATTCTTGGAGGTTAATGCACTTAACCTCCTCTGTAACTTTTCTTTTCCTACTACAGTGTTGAAAGAAATGCTGAGGATTACATTTAGTAACTTGTGCAATTTACCTTTCAAATAGACTTTTGGCTAACCTTAGTTCTTTTTAACATTAGCATGCATATTAAAATATTCAGCTTTATTACTCTCAGTACTGTCCTTTTTTATATATCTTATATGGTGTATTATTTTTACTCAAACTCTTATGTATAGCTTTATTCATCCACTGTGGAGACTGCATTTTCCACTTACTTGTCTGCACCATTGGAATGAATTAAAAAAATTGGACAAATCCCCTTTCATATTTCACAATGAGCATTCTGCATTGTTTTCTCTAAGCTATGTCTAGGCAGGTTTCCAAAAAGGACATTTGGAGACACATGGAAACAAAATGATATTATGGGTCTTATGACAGGTAAAATACTGTATTTTGCTTACTAAATTATGCAACACTTTTTATCCGGAAAAAACATTTTTGCACTTCCCTGTCACCCTCCCACTACCTCTCACTCTCCTTGTGCTCTCCTCAGATAGCAACAGGTTGAGAAAAATATACTTTAAAAATAAGTATAATAATCACAGTAATAACCTCTTGTATGCTTATATATTCATTGAGGTCCAAATCTCAAAAACAGTTTTTGCCAAAGCATAACAGTCCCAACATGCATATTGAAAATGCTATGGTTTCATTATGCAGGCAAAAGAATGCTGTGTTGTTTTATGAAAGCCAAACAAACATTACACTGTTGGAAATGTAATTTCATTAGCTAAAAAGCTTCTCATTCATTTCTTCAATACCATACCGCTAGCCAGTTCTAGGCTCAGCTGCAATTATACTGTATGTTTTGCTCACGGCTGAGGATGATGCAACTGGATTACTGATACTGATCAGAGATGCTCATAAGTGGGATCTTCTTGTTCCAGAGAGCCTATATAAAACGTAGACAATTGCATTCCGATGTACAAGTACTTTTGTAGTATGCAGCGGTGAAACAGACAACAATCATACTTCCTCCAGAGAAATTCTACATTAACAATGGATAGTCCATGCATATTAAAAGGACATGCATTGTTCTTCATTTACATCATTAACAGTATTAACACAGTGACTGTATTATTCACAGCCACCCACTTTGCTTTGACAGACATAAAAAAATATTGCGGCACAATTTCAACAGAATGCTACACTCACTGCGTACCTTGTTCGGGAAGCTCAGCATGGTGTTTGAACTATTAGTAAAAGGTATACCTGCTGCTATCTATTATAACTCTGCTGCATTCAGCCAAGCTGTTTGAATTGCCTTGAAGTGAGACAATAGGTTTTGTGTCTTGTTTTTAAAAGCACAGCTGATCAATTTTGCTCTGAAATGAAAACGCATTGGGTTTAAAAACAGTGTAAAAGCGAATGGAAAATGATGAGTTTTATTGAATATAAATAACCTATACAGTAATTTAAGGTCACTTCCGTAAGGTAAGTAAAGTCACCATAGCAGAAGAATATATTTGTAAAAGATTAAGCAAAACTAATTTATATGTTAATATTTAATGTTTGATCAAAGCCATCACTTCTTTCACTGAACAAGTGGGGTCCAATGAAAACATGTTTCAACAGTATAAAGATAGACAATCACTACAGAATGTAGTTGTACCATGACATGCAAGGCACATTATGAAATAGCAGGCCACTAAACAGAATGATCTTACTCTGTGTTGTGAGTGTCAATGGTGTGGAAGAGCTCCTGCAGTTCATCTCCACCCAAGACTCCATCGGAGAAGTAGGCCTTGAACTCATCAAAGGACAACTTGCCATCATCTGAAAAGAGTACAGACCTTTTTATGACATCACCAAGAAGAAAACAGCGGGAGACACTGACAATGTTCAATAAGGGACCCAAACTACCACAATAACACCTGTGCATCACACAGGTCAATAAATCTATGTTTTCTCACACACATTCATTTTGCAATTAGACGTGTCAAAGAGAAAAAAGAGATGGGAGAGAGATAGAGGCAGAAAGCAAAAGAGCCGTGTTATGTTTCACACTTTGTTGGGGTAGTGCTGTGCAGACCTTTCACTGTGTTTGGCTTCAGGCTGTGTAGAGAAATAGCTAATGTTTATGTATGTGTGAGAGCCAGAGCAACTGTGCCCTATTGCCATTTCCTAGCCTCAGTCACCCTGCGATGACATCACCAAGTCTGGGTGACTGCAGTGGAAAATGACATTTTGATAAATCTACTGACATGAGAACTGATACACTAAAGAGGTGGCTAATACCCTTATGCTTCCACTGTTCACAAATATCAGTATGCATACGTGATGCACTGGATGTGTTAGGTATAAATGCATGAGCAATGTCCTTAAGCCCTGCACTGTGTATAGAAAAACGCTACAATCAGGATAATAAGTTCTCAGCATGTTTTGACTGAGAAACAGCGTGCATAGAGATGAAAGGCAAAGAACCCAGGAGGGATAAAAATGACTTTGATCTGAAAATGGAGAGGTCAGCTGAATCACCACTCACATGTAGACTGAGCAAAAGACCTTTAACACATGCTTTGATGCCACGGTATGCAAGATCTGTCTAATCACAGCATTCTAAGACGGGAATAATTCACACTCGAGTAACACAGGAGAAATACTGAAAAAACGCACAAAGCTAGCTGCAGGACACTTATAATCCCTTCCTTGCAATGTGACTTTCCAAAACCAAGCCAGGAAAGGCATGCTTAGTGTTACCCTGATGGTATTTAATGTGAAATATAATATTTACTCTGGTTATTTTCCTAATGTTGTTCGTATATTTCTCTGTGCATTTCTGAGTGTATCTGGATTCCTTTAACCCCAACCCAATTCTTTTCTAGCCCTAGCACTTTTCCCAGCTCTTCCATTAATACTAGATATATCACCAGGCTAGCTGAGTATGTTCATACTAAATATGAACATATCCTATATGTACAGTTGTTTCTGGCACCTTCAATGCACTGTTATGGCTAGGAGTATTAATTATAATTTGCTGTAGTACTATTGGTCTTATTCATATTTTGACAGTACTTCTGTAATTCTTTTAAGTTGATCTGGAAATGTAAATAAATGATGAATGGTTGCACATGATGAAACAAAGGTGTGGAACACCATGAGAAGCATAACATTAAATGGATGAATCAGTTGACCTGCTATGTCTCTATGACTTTTAGGTCTGAAATTATGGGTTGATAGGTCAACCAATTCAATTAAAAGAAATAATAATATGATGATCAAATAGGCTCTAGTCCTTATCTTTGTTGTGCAGGTAGCAGTTGAAATTGTACTTCCCTCTAGGGTCTTTCAGCGCACTTATCCCTAGTTATGGGTCTGCACTTTGTTGTACGTCGCTCTGGATAAGAGCGCGTCTGCCAAATGCCATTAATGTAATGTAATGTCATCCATCTTAATGTGATGCTTCTTATAGTGATCCATTATGTGGAGGTAAAATATTTCCATGTAGATGATCCGATGATAACTACTTATTTTGCAAGAACTAAATATTTTTGCTTAACCACATAAGATTTTCTCAGATCATGGGATCATGCTTGCTCAGAGTGGGGACGATAATGAAACCTCCTGGGCACCGTCCTTGCCCCTCCAGAGGGTTCAACGATAAAATCTGGCAACCTCGTCCAATGTCCCTATTTTACTTGAGCAACTGCCATTGCGCACTGTGCCATTTGCTCCTGCCGTCACACCTCCTCCACCACAGGTTCTCAGCACTGGGATGTAGTTGCCTTGCGCCATGATGACCTGCTGAACTTGGCTGACGGTGTCTTTGGTGCATTGTACTCCTCTGCACGGCTGGAGACAGGACGTTTCCGGATCCCTTTAACATAAAGCCCTGCACTGTTGAGGCACCTGGAGAAACCTAGCCATTTTCTTGCTAAAGAGCTGATCACCCTCTCCAGCTTGTTGAATTTGGCGATTAGAGCCTAAGAAATAGTTAGCCAACTCATCAGGCTGGGTAGGAGACCAAAGTGAACGCACCAGAGCTACAATTTGCCAGGCAGAATGGTCTCGTCAATGCTCTCTCAGTTGGTCTAGTTGTTCTGTGTCCTTGACAGTACCGTCATACCACCATCCAAGACCTTTGACTGGATTCTCATACACCGTTGGTATAGGCTCTCCATTTATATGGAACCAATGGTCAGACAGCCCCCCCTTCATGATGGAGATACTCCTGGATCTACTTGGCTTGATATTCATCCAAGTCCACTGGATGTACACCCTCAGTAGTCACATAGTGCATGCCTTGGTTGCAATGAGTGCAGTCATGTCATCCATGTATGCTCTGATGCTCTGGGAGTCTCAACCCAGGTGTTAACCTCTCTCCTCTTACCACTCATTGTGATGCCCTGATGAGTACATACATGCGTACGGTGTAGACAAGCAGGGAGATGCATCCTGCTATGACTTCCAGCAGTTGCCATGCTGTGGTATACTCTGTCATCTTCTGGCATAGCTGCACATCCTGAAAGTTTGTCATGATAAGGTTGCTAAGGGTTGTCAGGACACTGAAGATATCAAATGCAGCCCAGAGGAGGTTGTTAGGAATTGAACCAAAGGCATTGACGAGGTCCAGGAGCACAATACAGAGATCTCTTCCATCCATTCTGGTTGCTTGGATCTAGTGCCAGATCATGCTTGAGTGCTACAAGCATCCAGAAAAGCCTGGAATCCCTGCCATCACTATGGACGTGCCAATTAAATCTTTGAGAAGAAGATCTTGCCTTCAATGTTCAGGAGGCTGATTTGGTGAAACTGATTGATGTCCGCGGACTCCTTTTCCTTTAGGATCAGGATAACTCCTGCTCTCCGCCAGGTTGTTTTGGGATTGTTTGCCTCTGCCAGATCACCTCTACCAGTCTCCACCAGAACCGCTGGATGTCAGGAGCATTCTTGTAGAGCCTGTATGGAACCCTGCTGAGTCCTGGAAATGATGAGGCCCATGCCTGACAGACAGTCCTCTCCATCTCACTCCACCTAGAGGGACAGTCGTCTAGCTGGTGTTCCGGTGTGTGGATTGGTGGCATGTCAGGTAGGATTTTTTCAGGTGAGCTTTGAGGTCCTTTTTTGATGGCGTTATTGTTCGGGTCTTCTCCTTTGAGAACAGCCCCTTCACAAACTTGAAGAGCTCTTTGTAGAAGTTGGACCTTGTCTGCTCCTTCCTCCTGGTGTATCTGCCTTGTATGAGGCTTGTCTTGCAGCCAACCAGGATGTGTTTCAGGGTTTCTGACATTGGGCAGCGAAGGCACATGGGGTCTTCACCCAAGAACCATTGGTTAAGGTTCTTGGGAGATGGTGGGACATCATATGTAGCTAGTGTCACGAATGCTCTAAATGTCTGAACTTTTATAGTGGCTTCCAAAAATTCGTTTTAAAATACATTTAAATGACTGAATAATTTAAAAAAATGTTTTGTTGTTGCCTAAAGACAACTAGCAAGTGTCACGTTCAACCACCATGTTAATCCCTTAAGATACAAAATAAAGCTATATTCAGTTAAACAATACATTTTAAGGGTGAAGGCTTGCTATAATGTTGCTTGCGCCAGATGTTACTGTGATAGACAATTCCAAATAACTGCTGCTCTCACAATGTTAGGGATAATAAAATATGGATAAAACTTTGTCTTGTTTTCGTAACTTGTTTTCTTACTTGCAGAAAACAGAGAGGAGCTCCACCCATCATGGATATCATCATTGATAACAGCCAATGGAATAACATTGATGGTGCTAGAATTTCAGGAGTATCACCAGGAAGTATCCACCAATCACTGTCAGCCTTGTTACTGTTAATATACTCCATGATTGTTCATTTCTCTTGTCTATGAGTACAGGAGAATCACATCAATATCGCTATTTCATATTTCCTGAACAATGTGTGGAAGTAATAATTGAATTGATGTAGTATCGGAATGCATCATCGATATTATTTATTTGTGCACAAAAAACTGATTCTAGGCTGCGACAATGTGAACCCTGACCTCCGGAACTACTTCAAAATATTCTTCAGTAAACTCTCTCCTGTATAAATGCCTAATTGAACATTAAATGTACCATTAATATAGCCTGAAATTAGCCACAATTCTGGCAAGCCAAGGTTTAAAATGTACATTTTATTGGCTTTACCTCTGTCCATCATTTGCATTTTACAATGGGAAATGTGTATGCGGTGGTTGTACTTCCCACTATACCTGTCTGCCTAACAATGTAAAAGTATCAATCATTTGTCATTGCAGTAGAGGGATGTAGCCAATCCAATGTTTCCATGACAACAGTGAAACAGTGTTCATTAGTTTGAAATAAAAAGGGTGTTAATTGGGCGATTATGCCTGCCAAGGAATCCTTTCCCCCGAGCTGGCCCAATGGTTCTGGTGGCCCTAAACAAGAATGTTGTTGTGGCCCCAAAGTGCTCCAAGATAAATAACACCCACCTGGTTAATCCTGGATGGCATAGGAATGCTTGTGCCCCCAAAGGACTGCATAGCAGCCAGCTCTGCCCTTCACCCCAGGAAATGCAACAGTAAGTACAGTAGTACAATGCAAATCAGTGGTGGTCTTACCATTTTTATCGGCTCTTCTTAATATCTGTAAAATAAATAAGAAAAGGGCTCTCATGAAACTTGCACATCTTCAAAGAACAAAATACATTCAATGCCCTGCTAATAGTCAAAGGCACTACAGAGTTGCGTTATTTATATCCGACAGTGGACATGAAAGAGAGAACGATGGCCTCGTCCGCTTTGAAAACCCTGGCCCTTCGGTCACCTGCTCTGTGTCATCGTCCTGAAAGGGAATCGATTTGTCTCGCATGGGTTAACGCTCAATAATTAAACACAACATGTTTACATAGACAACACTCAAGGCTGCTCTTCTCTTTAATGGACAGTGCAAAGAAGTCATACAATGTATTTTCGAAAGCAAGGTGAAAAACAGTGTCTGTTTTTTGGAGGACTTGTTAGGGTGGTCCTGATTATTCCTAAATACCAAATCAGAGCTAGTCATGCATTTAAAAATAATCCCTTCATCTGATTGGGCGAGGAAGTGTGATTGACTTGCATGTTGCCGCAGCACTTGCTCATGATTGCTGCCCATGGGTAGAAAAGAAAAGGGAGGGCCAATGAAGGCTCTCTAGCACTTCCTCCGCTCATCAGATTATCAGTTTTTCATCAAACTGACACCACTACCCCAACCCCTCACCAACGAAGGCAGTGACAGCTGAATTAAAAACATCCTGTGTTGTATCTGCTCTGCAATAATACCAGCTCCAGGGGCTATACTGTGGCTTAGCTGTTGTACTTCAGTGATTGTCGTCTACAGATGGATGCCATCCTCCAGGGCTCTGATGTCTGCCACATGAAAGATTTCCAGCCGTGAAACATCGACCACATATTCATTACAAACGTGGCACAAAAGACGCCTCGTGGGCCATGGTCTGGGCTTAGATGAAAAAGAAAACATGATGCCCTCCCCATTCAAGACCTCAGGATCTCAGGAGTTTTTTTTTAAGCAGTAAGACAGTAATGTGCTTTGCAAAAGATTACATCCAAAACAGAAAAAAAAGAAAAACATATTTTGCCATGCTGTGATGATGATGGTTCAGCTGCTTCCCAAGAAATGGGAAATGGGCCCACAGCTCATTTTCTGTATGCAAATATACAAGCCGGATAAGGATATGCGTAGGCTACTCTGACGTACGTTCTTGCTATAATTGATATCCTTGAGTTTGGAGTGTAGTGCTCTTTGTCTGAAGTTTCTATCCCTAAGAATTAATGACAAATCATGCAGGTGCTTTATTGGGAACAACAACAGCAAAGAGGAAATGCTGACTTCATAGTCAGCATGAGATCAGTGGAACAGTGAAACAGGTAATAGTCTCATTTATCTGCAGTCCAAACAGTCTGGAATCTATTGGAAGGTTTCAACCAATTTACAGTTTCCCATATTGTGGTGTTTTCACACCTAAGAGCCAGAACTATAGTTCAAACATAATAAGATTCCCATTCTCACACCAGTGGCTATCCAACCATTAGGCTAAATACTGTAGGGGGCCAACAGTGTCAGCATGCACTAATCCTCATAAGTACCCACATTCCAAACGACAGAATACAGCCACTATACATTTCCAACAGTGCATTTTAATATAAATATTTTTAAAACTGCAGATAGTCAATAATCTTATTGGCCTGATATCTGATAGTAATTACAGTAATGCGGATGCTTATATTCGATAGGGTTAAGATAGGCTATGGATAGGGGATAGGGGATGTCTGACAATCAATGAGTAGTTGCCTTGAGAATGCTGGTAAATCGCATTCATTCAATATAGTAAAATCAAAATACCAATATCTGTGTGCAAACGATTAAGCAAATATGCCCCTCAACTACATTTGATTCCATATCAGCGATCAGAATGACCAAAACATAATTAAAGCACTATTAACCAAATTTTTCGTAATTATTACTATTTAAAATAGTATTATATTAGTTAAAAACATGATTAATTGTGTACATGCCATGGTATATGTGTATCGTTTAGAAACTGCATCAATCTCTATGTATCATTTCACCCTACATGTCTGATGTAGAGTGAAAAGGAGATTATTCAGAGTTGGTAATCAGCAGGCAGAAATGAAAGGTCAGTACTGTCAAATTAAGTCAACGTTCCAAGTGCGAAAATGATGGATCGGACTTGCCCCATTTCTTGCTTTCTGATTTTTCATCCGACAGGAGGCTACATTCACAGATTTGAACAAGATTGGATCAATTTCGCGGGTTGTGTGTTTGCCTCCAGCATATTCATGTAAATTGCAGATACCCATGAAAATTAAATCGACCGTGCGTTTCTTACAAATAATACCATAGTCTCACGCATTCCATCTGTTGCTCTCCGTTCTTCAGTAAAGCCCATTTGCAACGAAATTTTCGATATTCCCGATAAAGCTGAAATAGTTACGCATTTTCTAAATAGTACCCCCAATCATAACAACTACAATTTATGGGTAGTTTCATATACCAAAACCTAATCTAGGCATGGCTACACTTATGTTATTAGTCACTTAATCATCTCTAATGTCGACTGAAATTAGTAGCCTAGATTATGCGGTAACATACGTTTACGTGTTTCATAACAATTTTCCAAAGTAGGCAACAGTGTAATTGTAATGCCTCAAACTTCCTGAAACTGGATTCCCGAAAGCAAATCGGTACAAGTTCCATGCATCGTATACGAAAAGATAACGGTACTTTCATGCGAGCGCAACACATGAGAAATAAATATATAATTTTACACAACATACGCTGTATTAACCGAATTTTCCATAAATTTTACTTACATCCAGAAATATAGACATTCCCTTCTTTAACTCCATTGGGGACCTTGCGTCGTCTGAGGGAGATTGTACTTCTTCCGAGCAATCCATGTCTTCCACGAACAAACTAATGCGAATGTGTTTAATCTTTATTCCGTGCACTGAGCTAAAAGGGCTATTTAATAAGATGCCATAAAAACGTGAGTGCTGCGCAGTGGGGCGCGTCTCAACTCGTTCGATACAACCCTACGTAAAGCGCGCCTCTTGTGACAAAAACGGGTAAAACAAGTCGCCAAACGCGGTGGTTGCAATTCAAACTTCTCCTCCTGACCACATGTTATGGTCACTCACGCCTAAAAACGAAGTCTTGGTCTTAGCATTAAGATGTGGGAAATTAGGTATCGAAAGCAGCACAGCTATATTCACTGAGACCGGATAGTGAAATTAGGGCAAAGAACCTTGTTTTTTCCCCCTCATAAAAAGTGTCGGAGTCTGATTCAGTAGGCGACATGTGTTAATCAGAGACTCAATTTTAATGAGTGAATATATAGGGGAGACCGGATGGTTGACACTTTTTATTCACAATTTCAGCACGTCATATCCTGGGGGGAATCATTTCAACACTAGTGTAACCATTTAAGTCTCAGGTAATTGTATGTATACCTGTTATCCTCGTGCAATAATATAATAAAAAGTGAACTCACAAAGTTTGTGAGACTTTGTGACAATCAACCTTGCAACGAGGTTGGTTGTGACACAATATAAATATTGTAATAAGTTTTAAATTTATAGAATTTGTAATGATCTATTACATAAGATGTTTATTTAGAACAATTAAATTAGAGAAAAAGGTTTTTCACCAACCTTTCTGAGACAGGTGCGTGGGGGGTTGGACACATAATGCAGGACTCAGACAGAGATGTAATAAAGTCCCATCAGGGCTTTATTCAGGGAATGTCCAGTAAGTGTAGTCGAAAAACAAGCAAAGTTCATACACGTGAAATCCAGCCAAAACCAAAGTACAGTACCGAGTGAGAGGCAGTCTCGTAATCCGTACACCATGCAAAAAGCCCAGTAACCAGGAAAGCTGTCAGCTGGGCAGTAGTACAGACGGACGGTAGGCAGGCTCCGGGTCGATGACGGCACAAGAGTCAAGACTGAAGTCTGCTCCGTGGGGCAAACGCACAAAGACAGCAGGCAAAGTTTGTGGTACAGGCAGGCAATGGTCAACAAAACAGAAGTCAACAACAGAAGTCAGCACTGACAAACAGGAGGCAACAATTTCACAAAGACTTGACATGAAACTGAGCTTATATGCCAGTGTAGACAGGTACAGACAATTAGCTTGAGAGCAGCATGAGAATGGAAATCAGGTGTGGAGATAATTAGTAATTGTTAGTAATGAATCTATCCTGCCCTAGCGTTAGTAAATTAGTAAATGACATGCACAAGAAATGTAAGGTAACAGGAACACATGGTTAGAATGTTAGTATTACCCAATCCTGATCTAAAGTTAGTAGATTAGTAAGAAGACAAGGGAAATTAGGGAAGTGTGAGTGACAGAAAGGGAGAGAGAGAAAAAGCATGTATGCAAGATTTGCAGAAAGACATGAAAAAGTGTATGCTAATCAATGAACAGAACATAATATGAAACAAACATAAATCGTGACATAACAAGTTTGCAAAACTATGACAATAAACTATATAACGTGACATGACAAGACTAACAATTAAGTCGTAACAACTAAACATGAAATGTAACTTGACATAAAACATAAAAACAATACATGACATGACAATAACGTAACTAAGACAATAACTAAACATAAAACATGACGTGACAAGCATGAAACGTGACACTTTCATAGCAACTTTTTCTCAACATGGTAAGGTACTGCTTAACCAGGTAACATTTCAAATATGTAGACAAATTAAAAATTACTAATGAAAAATTACTAGTGAGTACATGTTGTAGCCTAACAAAAGAAAAACCTATATAAATGATAGCTGTCAGGTTCTGTGTTTATTCATTATATGTATTGTCTAGGGCAGCACGGATGGTGCAGTGGGTAGCACTGCCGCCGTCCTGGGCATGTTCTCCCCGTGTTTGTGTGGGTTTCCTCCAGGTACTCCCGTTTCCTCCCACAGTCCAAAGACATGCATGTTAGACTGATTGGAGAGTTTAAATTGCCAGTGGGTATATGTGTGTGAGTGAATGGTGTGTGTGCCCTGCGATATTCCTGCCTTTCGCCCAATGTATGCTGGGATAGGTTCCAGCCCTTCTGCGACCCTGTTCAGGATAAGCGGGTTAAGATAATGGAAGGATGTATTGTAAGTGCTTAGCATTTCCGTTCATTGTTACCCTCTGTGCACACTGTTGTCTGTCTGTCAGTTCACTCATTCCCTGTCATTCGTTTCACCTGTCTCCCACTTCCTGATTGTTTCCCACACCTTTTCCCTCTCATTACCTGTGTATTTAACCCCTCTGTTTGTCTAGCTTGTCGCCAGATTGTTATGTGTCCTGACCATACTCTCCAGTGTTTATTTCTGATTGATAGCAGTTACAACCTGTTTTGTTTTCGACTTCCGCCTCTTGCTTCATGCGTCTGACTTGTTTTAAACTGCAGTGTATCGACCCGTTTTGGCTTTTCGACTTCTGTCCCTGGATTTTGTTTTTGTTTGTTTTGCCCGCTTGTTATCAACCCTTTGCCTGAGACTATGACTTTGTTTTGGATTATCCTTGCTACCTCTGTTTGCTGGTGTTTTGACCCTCTGCCTGGACACTTACTAACAAATTGCCTATCCCCCGCTGATTCTGTTTGCTGGCTATTGACCTCCGCCTGTTTAACCTGCCAAATTCATAATAAAGAACCTTGTTGTCCTGCGACTGGGTCCTGTTGTTCTGATCCCTGACAGATAGCCCTCCATTCTCAGCTTTCACTGTTGATAATTGTTTGAAGATTAATTGATAGCATAGAAGTATAGAAGAAAAACATCCATGAGTTGAAATTTTACATTTTGACATGAACAACATTAAAACCCCCCCTCACTTTAATAATGTGTGGTTTATTTGTGAAATTACTATTTTGGCACCTTCTAGGGAGTGAGATATAAACAGTGTGACAACCAACATTCGTTAATACCTCATTTTCATATGTATGTACGTATTTCACAGGCTACATTAGCTTCCTTTTAAATAATCTCAGACATAGATAGGTATTTCTGGGTATAGTATATCTTGACATTTTCCTATTTTGCTTTCCAAGCCTGTCTGTGGAAATTGGCATGGTTAAACAATGATGTAATACATCAGACAGGACAAAATAAAAAAGAAAGATTCTAAATCTAAATGTAAAATAAATGAAAACAAATCGCTTATAAGAAACATACTCATTTATCAGAATACTCTTAGTCTACTATTTTATTACAGTTCTTTTATTGGTAAGACATATTTTATGAAAAAATCCTATTATAGAAACTCAAAACTACACTACAATCCCAAAACTACAGTACAGTACAGACCTCAAACATTCATGCCAAACTTCCATCAAAATTAAACTTTGCCTTCATATGGCACACAGAAGACATCAAAAAATATTTCAAAAACACAGACGGGTTAGATTAACCATAACACACCAGAGAGATAAATTCAAAGCACTACAGCAAAAGCCTTTATAGCACTGAGTCAAGAGTATTTTCTGGTTTTCAGATTTTGATCTTTGCAATGTTACACTACTAACAAATGAGGGACTGTGCATATTTACAAATATTTTATTTATAAGACTGGAAAGTGATACTGAGTGAAACAGTCCCACAGTACAGTAAGCACAAGAAAAAAATGTAGTCATTTCAAAGGAAAGTAGCATTCAAAAACTGAACTCAGTATATGCAGCAAAAACAGCAATTTCAAGAATAGTTCACAATTCACACTACTCAGCATCGGCAGCTTGATCCCCGTCTCATCTCTGGGTTGGGTCAGGCCACAAAATTTCCTCCATTCACACATGCAGGAAAGGAGCATGGGAAATATGCCCTGGTGTACCTGATCTACCCTGATGGATTTATCTCCACAGACCTCCTCCATGGCCAACATAAGATTTTCCCTCACATAAGGGTTGCGATCATATACCCTCCACTGCGATGCAGAGAAAAATTTGTCAATATGGTGGAGGAATGGTGAATATGCAGGCAGAAATAAGACAGAAACTCTAGGGTCGTCAGTGAACTAGGTACAAACCAGAGCAGCATGATGGTAACTGACGTTGTCCCAAATGACAACATAGTGGGACTGCTCTGACCCTGGCTCCCCTTCTTACTGTTGATGTATGTTGTTTTCTATGGTATCTAGAAATAGCATGGCAGTGGAGGAGGCCTCCCTGGCTGATGGCGGCACATAGGGTCATGTTGCCTTCTCCTTTTCCTGGCACCTCAACAATGGTGTGCTGGCGAATAATATTTCTTCCTCTTCTCCACCTTTTCGTTGGCATAAACCCTACCTCGTCAACAAATACATATCTGTGGGGTTCGGCCAGAGCATTAAGCTCAAAAATCTCTACAAAAAATATTGTATATACACTCACTGAGCACTTTATTAGGTAGCTATTAGACTTATTTTTTGGAGTTATTGGTCCTCTGCTGACAGGAAGATGACAGTAACACAAATAACCACGCATTACAACAGTGGTATGCAGAAGAACATAGATGAATACACAACGCATCAAACCTCTAAGTGGATAGGCTACAGCAACAGAAAAAAAGTCTAATAAATACCTAATAAAGTGCTCACTGGGTGCATTACTGTACATCTACCTTGTGTACCATATTGGGCTTACCTGCACATGTTGATACCGTTGGTCCTTCACCCTGAAAGGTACTCACAGAAGCACAAAGTTGCAAACTATGCCCCTATTTATTGATCCTGAGATTGTGACTGATGTCTTAACAATTTTGCTGCTAAGTTTTTGCACCTGAAGAAAGGTCTGTTACCTGAGTTTAGATTGTAATGACCTGATTTTGCAGTTTTGACTGAAAGTATTTGCATGATGCATGAGCACAGTGTGTAATCAATCAGTGATTCATGAGGGTATTTGTTTGTCATTTGTTCGCTTAAGATTAAGAAATTGCGCTATCTGGTGGACAAAAGGGGCTATAGCAAAGCACATAACAAGCACTGTTAACATGTATTGCACAATTAGAAGTTGCCATCTTGTTCATTTTTTCTGATTTGCCTGTGAACAATCTGATAATGTGTGTCATATGATGAACTTTGAGTGTAGTTCATGTAGTCAGTTGTCAAGGTTGTAAGTGTTTGTATGGTTTGATTAATGTGTTGATAAATTGAAAGTTAGTACCTACAACTGAACAAATAGCAAAGATAGTTTCACAAGTGAACGATGTACCTTTGGTTAGGTCTGTAGGGTTATGTCTGTCAATGCCAAATGCAAAATAATTAGTAAGTTTCGTTTAAAACTGCTAAGACCTTCTTGTATTGCTGCTCACTCACATTGGTTTCAAAATAATGAGCTTACTTCTTTTGACATTCTAGAAAGCATGCATGCTATTAATTGAGATAGTAGACCTATAAAAAGATTGCACATAGTATGTGATGCCATATATTTTGTATATTTGATCAGTGCAAGGTCATTGTTATTGATTTCACTGGATACACTTCTGGTTGTATGACAATGAGCTGTAGTGTGGACCCAAATGCTGAGAGTCAGGTAGGAAAAAAATAAATAAAATTCATGGCAGTAGACAAAGGAAAAAACAAGAATCTTATCTACAGAAGCAAACACCCTAAATAAAAAAAAACACAGGGAGGAAAAACAAGGGGCACTGGAGGAACACAAGGGGCTTAATGTCTAGGGAAAAAGACAGCAACAGGGAAGACAAAACAAAGACTAAGCACAGAACAAGGGGACTGGGGAACAGAGAGGATCCTTACAAGTTGGGTCTGTAGAGTGTTGCTATAGCTTAATTCCAAATGTTAAAAACCTTGTTATTTGACTGCAAAACCAACAAGACCAAGGAAAAAGGCTAGGTCTCAAAATAATGCAGCTCCTCACCATCAAAAACTTTTTATGTGTCATTTCTTTAAATATTAGGAATGACCACTTAAATGCTTGAATGACCATGCAATAATCTGGAATGGTTTCCTTTTTGATTCTTCATTGCATTCTAATTACAGCACCAGTTCCATACATATTGTGTCATAGTGAGCATATTTTCCTTTCTGATATTGAAGCCTCTCCATTTCCATTTAAAAAGCCAAAACACTGCTCGGCCATCTTAAAAACGATGTACCTGTTCATCTTAAAAAGGTAGTCTGCAGCAAACAAAAAAATCCAAACCTGTTTCACAGCTCTTTCCATTAGCTTAAATAGCTAAGGCAGAGAAGCACCTCTCAATTATTTTTTCCTTATGATTTCACCTTATATCCTTTTAACAACCACCCGAGAAAGCATGAATTCTCTGCATTGAAATGGCTGTCTGCAAAATAAAAAAAGACCCATATTTCCAATGTAGGACCTGTAATGGCATATATTTAGCACATTTGTGGGTAATTGTTATGGCATATACTGAAATCTAATTTGATTATAAAGAGGATTTGATTGGAGAAGACAGTGTTCAAAGCCAAGTACACACTAAGGCAGAATGCATATGATAGTAAACTAACATGTGGCTTTGTGCTCCACACTCCCATTATACACACATATGATATGACTACAGTTCCACATTATGGATTAAAGTGACTGACACCAATGCCCAAGGGAAGCAGATCACATTATTAGCAGTGTAAAAACTGTAAGGTCCCCATTCTCAATGACTCAGTCATTTTTTTTACTTTCTTATGTATAAACTGAATCTCTGAGTTAGCCAAGATCAGAGCAGAAATATGTTTCAAGTAATTATACATCTGCAGATTCATACCTACCCTCTAAACTCCAGACTCCACAACCCTCCATATGGACTTTCTAGTTTACCTACTAGTTTCATACATTAAACCTATAGGCCAGTGGAGGATGGGCATGCCTGGGTTAGCTGGGTTCCTCCCGAGATTTCTTTGGGGAGTTTTTTCTTGCCTCGTTGAACTCATATGCTATTAGGGACTTATGGCTGATATGTTTAATTCTCTCTTGTGTTACTCTGTAAAGTGTCTTGTGACAGTCTTTGGTGAAAAGCGCTATACAAAAATAAATTGAATTGAATCGAATTGAATGAGGATACTGCTGCTGATTCATCACCCCAGTTCCTGGAGTATTATTAGGTTGTGAAGAAGGCTCCAATATCCAGTCTTGGGGTTGTTTTCAGTTATAAGGTTCTTCCCTTTTTACACGGGGCCCTGTTCCTACACCAGTGATGACACAGCATTCAAGACAAGAACATCTGAAGACCACATGCGCAAGGTGCATCAAGTCCAGTGCTCTCACCTGCAGACTGGGCAACCCCAGGAAGTGCTAAATCATCCAGACAGCGGTGGGGAGCAATTGATTCCAGAAATTTCCTCTCAAGAAAGGGTGAGCAATGAACAACTGATTCCATGCTCATAGTAAATCTCTGATTAGGACATTCGCTGGCCTGGCTGGCTTCTACACATGGCTCATTCCCACTTTACCTCAGCTGTTGTGCTTCTAACAGAGCAGGTAGTAAGCCATTTAAAGGGGTGTGTTTAAGAAGAGCAAGCACAGAAATAGTTTTGAAATCATGCTCTTAAACAACATCTCTTCATTCACTCATTATTAATTATTCCAATGTACCGTCTAAACATTAAGTAAGTACTTCAGCATAAGGTAGTGACCTCTATATTAATGGATGTAAATGTGTACTACAGTATCGAACAACTCCAATTGCAGGGCTGATGAGGGAAAGTGAGGGTTAAATCTATAACACTGGATGGAGGTCCCAGGACAGTAATGCCCAAGAACACCCTGTACTCTTTGGAAGCACTAAACTACTACCCTGGGAGCAGAGGAGGGCCTATGCAATGGAAATATTACATTGGTGTTTCACTTTTATAACACTTCATACAATTTTACTACAAATATTTTTGCCATGTTCCAGAAGCACTATCTGTCATAATCTGCTCATTTTACATCATCTTTAGATATGCACTTTAACCCAAATAAAAATACTATAAAACACTACACTGTACACTGTTATATTATAAGTTCACCAACACTTGAGGAGCATGATAGCTGAAGAAATTATTCTGGACAAGGGACAGCTGTTCAGTTCTGATGAGTCCAATGGTCCATATGTTCAATTTAAATGTGTTACTTGCAGCTCTGGTCAGATGTCAGTACCAATTGACAAAATACCACAGATGTTTCTTTATTCCAATCAGTGTACAGTAAAATAACAACAGAAATGTGCTATTTGCTGCAACATAATTTTAATAATAATACAATTTTCTGTATGGCGAAAATAATTAGTCACACAATTTCATCTGAGGGGATCGCTATATTCAATTTGAACTCTGACCACACTGAATATTTTCCAGTCTGGAATATTTAGATGTAACACCAATAAACTATATACTATTAAACACGGAATTAATTGCTGTAATTAAGTTTTTTTCCATGAGAACCAGTTAAGTTGAATTGCTAACTCCACATTAGCCTTAATTTGACAAGTCAACCGTTTTTAGTGAATGCGCAAATACGCGAAATAAATGTTTGTATTATATGTCCTCCATCACTACTCCTCTTGTTGTTAATTGTTCATACATTTTATTGCAATAACATAATGTATGTTGACGGCGCACATAAAGACCTCTTTATGATATGGAATTTATTGTGGTCAATCTCGCGATGCATACCATCGCGTGAATTTAAGCAGCTGTCGTCACATGGGTTGTGCACTTGGCATTCTGGGAAAATAAACAGTAGCCTACTCTGAATAACAGCGTCGACTCGGCAGCGTTTACTTCAGTTGCCAAAGTAAGAATTGCAGCTCCGTTAGATAGCTGGTTTAAAAACCAGACACCAAACATCAGTGCAGAGTCGTTCTACTTGAACTGATAAAATCGTAGTAGCTAGTTCGTGCAATGACAGAAACGTTGAATTGGATAGCACGACTTGAAGCAGGCGGGTAAAGAGTGGAGAGCACAGCAATGATTTAGCCAGGTAGCTAGCTAATGCAACACGACTAGGACTCGTAAAAGTTAGAGGATTGCTTAGATTCGTTGTCAGCTATTATCGATTGGTCACTGGCAATATATAGATGCTTAAACATACCTAGCATTAGCGGTCAATTCGTGCTGACCTACTAGTAAACGGCTTTCGATGATACCAGTTCTTTCTGTTGCGATGTTAACTGAGAATATGGCATTTTTTGCAACGTCGGATAACAAGCCAGCAAATCTATACCACAAATCATTGAACTGGCATAACGTTAATTCTAGACTGGTGTACCCAAGATAAATTAAACCATTTAATATTCAGGATGAATCCCTGTGATAAAAACATAGGGAGCGGGGTCAATCTATTGAGAACTGATTTTGTAAGCTATCAGGATACTCGTCTCTTTGTGCAGTAATTATCTAGTGTTTTGCTTAGATTGCCAGTTGGCTAAGAATTATATAATTTTTGGAAACTGATAATCTTGAAAAAAAATTCATTTCGATAAAGCAACTTGAATTATTTTGAAATCTTGCTGTAGTCGTTTTTTGTTATTCCAGGCAGTGCGACGTCAGATGGAAGCTAGATAGCTAAAATCGTGGCTGACTAGCAGGTAGTTAAATGCAACAAATGAAGGAAAATAAATAACGGCATTCTGATCAACGGTTTGATACATAATTAGCCAGCGCTTGTTAAAAACTTGCCCGACGTCAGGACCTCCTGAAAGGGCAATTATGTGGAACCCGGGATCTACAACGCTGCAATTCTTTGTCAAAGTCTTGAAACATACGGCTGGAAGAGGACACATTCAGCTGAGTCGCTGGCTACAGAGATCTTCCCAGGAATCCATGGACTGTGATAAAATCGACATACTAATTTGCAACGCATTTGATGAACGGGGCGCAGGTGGAAAGTTGGATGTGGACCTGGAGAGTGACATCAACAATGAAACGGGAATTTCTTTCCTCGGGGACGGACGACATCCCTGCTGTATCACCACCTGTTGTTTCAAAAGTGCTCTACTGGTGTGCATTCTGACAGCCGTCTGCTTCTCCTCGGTGGCCCTTGTCCGCCAGTACCTCAAGGACCTACTTATTTGGGTAGAGAGTTTGGACAGCCTGGTTGGGGCCCTTCTCTTCATCGTTGGGTTGATTTTAGTATCCTTTCCTTGCGGGTGGGGATATATAGTACTCAACGTGGCTGCTGGATACTTGTACGGGTTCGTATTAGGCATGGGGCTGGTGATGGTCGGGGTATTGATTGGGACTTTCGTCGCTCATGTGGTCTGCAAGCGGGCATTGACGGACTGGGTTTTAACCAAGATTGGAAACAGTGAACAGCTGAGTGCTGTCATAAGGGTTGTAGAGGGAGGAAGTGGACTTAAAATTGTGGCCTTAGCAAGACTCACACCAATACCCTTTGGACTCCAAAATGCAGTGTTTTCGGTAAGTAGCAAGTTGAATAAGCGGAACTATTAACATTTAGTTAAGTTGAATATTCAAAAGCTAAAATGTAATTGCACATATTTTGCCTGATATTCAAGGTTTTTGAATGACGTCCAGGTAATTGACCTTGACTTCCTTGGGTTGGGCAGGGGGCATGGAATCAGTTTTGATTTGACTGCATCAGGTTACAGGTCTGGAATTAGCTTGTCTTGTATTGCCCATGACCTGTGCAGGGTTTTTCCTTTCACCTAATGTCTGCTGACACAGGCACCATCCCCACCCCCACCCCCTCATGACCCTGAGCATGGGGATGGATGGATGGATGAATGGATGAATTAATGAATTAGGCTACCATCTTGTGAATTACAAACTCGGCTTTGGCTAGCCCACAAACCCTGGTCCTCGGTGTGCAACTGCAATGTGCGTCACCACGGTTCAAGTTTAAATATTTGAATGTACAAATCAAATGACAGACATCCATCATGTGCTCTGTTGCATCATCCATTAAAACGTGGTTGCTGTTTGCATTTACGCTATAATGCAGGGAGTTATCAGCATGGGTGCCAAGTACCCAAACAAAATGGCGAGACAAATATTGGTTACAGGTAATAACCTCAGAATCTCCATATCCTGCATCCTTGCCTATAAGGCATACAGTAAATCTTTAAACTGGAGCATGTTCAGTAAACTGCAAGTGGAATGAACGTATAAGTAAAAGACAAAATATTATAAATATTCAATAAGTGTTCAATATTTATTTTCACAACAAAATTGAGTAAGATGAACATATAAGAACATAAACTATGGAACTTCAACAAGAAACTGAAGATTTTGTCTGAAATAAAATGTGTCTGATAAAGACAATTTAGAACCTGGCTGATAATAGGATCTGCAGTTAGCCTATATTGGGCTGAGTTCAATACGTGTCACTTGGCTCTGAAAATAATGGCCTACCTTTGAGATTTGAACCCTGTCTTCTCCCTTATCCTTATCTTAATTTCATGCTGGGCACCTGTCAGTTATCTCAGGCTATCTGGAACGAGTGTGGGTGTTTTTCTGTTGTCTCAATCTGTTGCCCTCTTCTTTAAGGTAACACTAATCTCTTATTGCCCTGTTGCCGCAAGTTGAGAATTGGGCGAGAGTTAAATTCCCTAAACTTGCATAACAGTTATGTAATAGCGCCAGCTCCTCTCAGACATTATTACACTGAAGAGCGTACAGTACTTTACTAATTCAGCACCATTTAGCACAGGGCCTACACGCTTCATTCTCCTAAGACTATGAGGATCTCTGATTTATGTTCATTCAGCACTTGCTTTTGAAGGGTGATGAGATGTCTACTATCATTTAGCATACTTGCGCTCTGTAATTAAGCTGAAGGAACACATCACTTTGGCAGGTTGTGTGTTTGGGCTGCTTGTGTCCAGCGGCAGAGACTGCCCTCTAGTCATAACAAATGTGTAGCAATGTGTCATTGTCTTGCCATCACAGTCATGCTACCTGTCATTGGTGACATATACATGACATAATACTACTATAATATGCTATACTATAACTACATATCATGTCTGCATTGCTATGGTGGGGCAGTTTGCCTTTTTTAGCCTAGTAGGCGCAGGTCAGTAGTTAATTTTATCATTTGTTCTTTCAGTAGACAAATGTAATGTATGCAAATGCCAGACCATAATATCCCATGCACAGCTAGCAGTATATTTTTCCTCCAAGACGGGTATGACCCGTTCCACTACTGTTTGCAGGCATTTCTTACCCGTAATTAAACAAACCTTTGTCTTAATCAAGCAAACCCAGCAGGCCTCCAGCACTCCTCAAATGTGGAATATGAGTACTAGAATACTTGTAAGACTACTGTAATCCTTAAAGACAAGTGCAGAGTAACCCTGCTGTATGCTCCAGGCACCAGCCAATATTTTCTACGCAGCAGATTAGCTTACCCTCTACTGAAAGAAAATTCTAAAGGATGCCTTGAAACACTTCAGGGTAAGGTTGGGATTCTTCTGCTTATGTTCAATATGGGTGTCAAAAGTAATTGGCGGGGTCGACCGGGTTGATCCGAACTCGTCATTCCAGTTTGCAATGCTCACATGTTGCTCCCGGAGACCAGGCAGTCTTTCTTTGCCTTATTGTGTCACTAAACGCAACCGAGGGGATATGGTCCTTCTCTGGGAACGTTAGTCACGCTCTGGTAGAATCTCTAGTCATTAGAACCCTGAAACAGGCCTTCCCCCCCATCCCTGTTCCTGGAGATACTGCCCTGTAGGTTTTCATTTTAACCCTAGTTTGGCATCTACTAATTAGCAGCTCAATGATATCTCTGGCTGTTGAGTCGCTTTGTTAGGGTTGGAATGACTGTTGGGCGAACATCACCGGATTGAAGCCCAACAGGATGGTAGATCTCCAGGAACAGGGTTGGGCACCCTTGCTGAAGTATGCTTAAAAAATATGTTGGTAGCAACCAATGGTACCATTAATCTTTTGTGAAGACGTGTTATGGTTTGACATGGAGATGCTTTCTTTGTGTGTTCAACAAAAACACGGCAAGCAAGAAAGGCTTGATAGATTTGTTTAACCCCTTTTCTTAACAAAAGCTTGAAAATGACATTCTGTCTGGGTAACGTCCAGACTGCTTTGAGTAAGCACATTCTCTGTCAGTGGCTACATTACCCAAAATAAAATGGTTACTATTCTTGAACCCTTTTGGCTACAGGCATTATCCTGGTCTCTTCCGAAAGGTAACCCTTTAGGTTTGTTTTCCAAGAGTCAAAATTACAAAAATGTAATCCTCCTACATAGGCTCTGTGTAAATTAAATCACACACCAGAAACCAGGATTCACCTCCCGTTGTGTTTGGTTAGTTATGTACAAACATGCATTTGACTGTATTCCATTTGACAATATTTTTTCCACTGGCAGAAACAAGACAGGATTGACAGTGTTGAGTGACATTGCTAGTATCACCAGAGACCCTCATTCTTCTCATAAAGCAGGGTTAATAAGCAAGATCTCTTGCTAGGTCTCTTGAGTTTCAGTTTCAGCTTCGGGCTGTTTCCAAATGAAGGCCCTCTTTCATGCATCCAACGTGGATCTGGTTTACAACGCGCTAATCTAATCATCTTTGTATCTTCATTTTGATAACCGACGCAAAGGTATGACCTGTGGGCACGGTGCAGCCACATCCTAGGGTAACGTCCAGACTGCTTTGAGTAAGCACATTCTCTGTCAGTGGCTACATTACCCAAAATAAAATGGTTACTATTCTTGAACCCTTTTGGCTACAGGCATTATCCTGGTCTCTTCCGAAAGGTAACCCTTTAGGTTTGTTTTCCAAGAGTCAAAATTACTCTAAATATTCCGAAAACAAAGTTACAGAAGCTGAAACAGAGAGGAAGTGGAAGCTTTTTTTCTTGCTGAAAATATTTTATGTTTTTGAGTGGATACAGATTATTGTGGCTTTTTAGAATGAGAAAATATTATGCATTTGGTTCGCTGGACCCCTGCTGTGAAAATGACACTGACATTACCTTGATTCGTGTAGTCTGGATTTCCAAAATGCAGAAAAGGTGACGTCCCACCCCCCCACCCCCCGTACTTGTTTTACCACCCACATAAATAAGCGAAAGCAACAGCATCTTAAAATAGGTTATACAGATAGAACCGTGAGTTTTAATGCTTTCAAACTGTATAACCTGCTACCATAGTGATTGAAAATCACACTGTGAGAAAACACCACCCACAGGACCGGTGTGACTTAAGGGGTTAAATAATTTGCAGTTTCATGGAACAAGTTTCCTTTCAGGTAAACATGACACAAGCCCGGTCTGTTTGCAGTTGCTGTGTGCATGTCCGTTACTAAAATGGAGGCACTGCCACACACTGAATCCAACGGCATATAAAATACACTTACAATAAAAATTCTATTATGAACTCCGCAGCAGCAGACGGTGTGATAACCGTGAAGTGACCGCAGGGGAGGAAGTTCTGGCCTGCGGAGCGACTGCAGGGCCAAGACACCACCCTACCTTCAGCGCTCTTCAGCATTTTTGCTGGTCCTAAGAGCGAACTGCTGATTTGTTTATTCTCGAACATTAACACGATCAGTTGAGGATCAATTTGTGCGCGCAGTAGTCTGAAAATGGAGGCCCGTGGCTCTGACAGCCTGCATACGGCTTGCGTAAGATTACTCTTACCATCACGCTGTTTGCATAATGGATTCGCTGCACTTTTAGCGGGTCCGGTGGAGTACGCCCTCTGGCATTTGGAGAGGACGCCATGTTCCCCTTTCTGAATGATAAGAGGGACATTTTCTAAGCCACGTCACTGAGCATCCAGAAATATTTTAACATTAGGCCTACATCTTTAGTGTGAAAGTTTTCATGCATTATGCAATCTATTCATGCAGCTATTCATACCCTTTGTCATGTTCACTGCTCAATTTTTTTTGCTGCGGTTTCATTAAAATATGCAGCACATCACAACCAACTTTTTACCTCCTGATGCATTTTCCTACCATGCATCTGTTCGTTACCAGCCAGTAATCAGCCAGCTTGGCTTAGTTTATGTAGGCTACACCTTAGAATGCCAGATTGCCAGATTGGAAGTACAAAATGAGGACAAAAGCAGTGCTTTTGGCAGTTGGAGGCTTAAAAAAAGTAAAACATTTTGAACGTGGCAGGATGAACTGCCTCGAGACTCGTCATTCCAGTTTGCGATGCTCACGTGTTGCTCCCGGAGACTAGTCAGTCTTTCTTCAGCGTATTGTCACTGACAGTCATACACTATACATCGAGGGGATATAGTCATTCTCTGGGAACGCCCAGTTAGTCACGCTCTGCTAGAAATTCTAGTCATTAGAAACCCTATCGCAGGCCTGCCCCTCCCTATCCCTGTTCCTGGATATCCACTGCCCTGTAGGTTATCAGTTCAACCCTAATTTGACACAATTAGCAGCTCAATGTATTTCAATATATTGAAAATATATATTGAAAATGTAATCCTCCTACATAGGCTCTGTGTAAATTAAATCACACACCAGAAACCAGGATTCACCTCCCGTTGTGTTTGGTTAGTTATGTACAAACATGCATTTGACTGTATTCCATTTGACAATATTTTTTCCACTGGCAGAAACAAGACAGGATTGACAGTGTTGAGTGACATTGCTAGTATCACCAGAGACCCTCATTCTTCTCATAAAGCAGGGTTAATAAGCAAGATCTCTTGCTAGGTCTCTTGAGTTTCAGTTTCAGCTTCGGGCAGTTTCCAAATGAAGGCCCTCTTTCATGCATCCAACGTGGATCTGGTTTACAACGCGCTAATCTAATCATCTTTGTATCTTCATTTTGATAACCGACGCAAAGGTATGACCTGTGGGCACGGTGCAGCCACATCCTAGGGTAACGTCCAGACTGCTTTGAGTAAGCACATTCTCTGTCAGTGGCTACATTTCACTGTAGCCTGAGCCTATTTCTGCTGAAGTGGAAATAATGGATAATGAACCCCTGCATTATCCATTATTAAGGGTAACCCAAAATGCTTGGACTGCAAAATGGGGTCGATCCTACATCCTGTAATACTGGAGACCACACTCTATAAAAGTACCAGTGGTGTTATTGCAAGACCATCCAACCATTTATGAACATAACATTTTGATACACACAAAGCAAGCAATTATATGGTATCACATTACTATTAGTATGTTAGAAGAGATCCTATTGGATAAAAGATTAGACTGGAGTAAACAAAAAAGTGCATCTACGTATTTTTAACTAAGTGCCTAAACTTCTTTTATGCTGTCTAGATATATGGACAGATTTTGGTCAGAAAAATGGAATTAAAATAACACATCTGCTGCTCAGTATAACTGGGATTGGAATCGGTAGCCTACACTATGTTTGGCAGAGGAGAGGAACCGTATTTGAAGCTTCCCCCAGTGAGTCTCACCATAAAGTTGCCATGAAAAGTTGCCATAAAAATAAACAAACCACATATCAATGGCACATTTTGTCTCAATATGTGTTGCAAGCAGTGGCAAACCCAGCTGTATACCTCCCTCAGCTACTGCGTAAAAAATGTGCCTATCAATGTCTAAGAAATGTAATCCGCCTATTGGCCGAGGCAGTATCTATGCTAGTTACTGTTACTGGATTTTACCTTGGGAAGAAATGCTGTGGGTGCCCCTGGTTGGAAAAGCAAGTATCTTGTTCTGAAAGGTTTACAATAACACAGGCTATGTCATTGCAGTGAATTATGAATTTAAAATTGTTGAATTGCAAATGTGTTCATGCCCTGTTTCAGTTGTAACTTTTGTATACTTTGTATACTTTGTATACTTTGTATACTTTGAGGCAGCTGGCTCATTCGGTTAAGGATACATAGATGAACCCCAGGGTCTCTGACATGAATCTGGATCATAACAGTGCTGACTGTGGCTAGTGGCCCCGTACGGGAAATGTATTTTCAGTTTGCCTCCCTTTGAATGCCAAATTCTTTAGTATGAGAGTATGAAAAACTGTGTAGCTTAATACTGCAGTAATTCAATTCAAGAATGCTTCATTAGCATGACTGTAATAAGAACATTATTTCCAAAGCAGGTAGTAATAACAACTAGGTAGTTAAACAGAATCATTAAAGGTAATACGTGTGCCATGTGCATGTGCCTGTACTGTATGTGTATGTCGGTATTTGTGTGTGTATACACGTGTATGTTTGTGTGTGTATACACATGTATGTTAGTGTGTGTGTACACGTGTATGTTTGTGTGTGTACACGTGTATGTTGTATGTGTGTGTATACTGCATATACACTGTATCTGTATATACAGTAATTGTCACTGATGAAGGTGTGAAAATCTGGATAGCTCCCAACCCCACTGCAAGGCTAGCAGAATGGTCTCTTGACAGTTATTGACGGCGAAGCACATAATTGTGACCCGGACGGCATAAAGCAGCATTATATAGTCACTGCATATTAATGTCCGCTCTCCATCTTCGGTCAGCTGTGTAATGAAATAGAAGTGGGTCATGAATCTTTTGGCGAGAGAATCACCATTTAAATGTGCAGGGTTTTGGCTTAATAATTAGCTTGTAAAGTCAGTTTTGTTTCCATGTTTTCAACTACTGCCTGTGCCCCTCCCCCCAAGGCCATGACCCCTTTATTCCAAGGTAAAGCTTTGCAGTACACCATAGCAGCAATGCATGTCTCAAAGAAAGAAAAGTGATACCTGTACATCAAAGTAAAGGCTCCCAAACAGGTTTAAAGATGAAATTATTGCCAACTGCACCCAGGTAATAACGTTTGTCTGTAATTGTCATTAAAATTAGCGACTATTAAATTACCTTTTCAACAACAGGCTGCTTCATACCATATCTTTTTTTGGACATGTGCTACTTTCTCTGTACTCATCTGTGCTCTTATCTCAGAGGAACCAGGATGAACTGAAAAGTAAAATGATGTCCACGTGTGGCCGTTGCAGCCAGTGCCTGCCTTGGCATAGAGTAGCACCAGCATCTGGAATACTGCAGGAGGAATAGGACACCACTCTTCCATCAATCAATTTATGCTCCGAGTTGGTGCCGGTGAACTCAGAACACGCAGTCTTAGGCACCATTCCAGAATATTCTGTGCATGTGCCATTAGGTTCAGATGCTGACTAAGAATGATGTATGGATAATGGCTGTTTCCTGCTCCTCAGACCACTGGTCGAATGCTCGTGTTCTGTGGATGCACGATTGATAAACGGAAGATACTAGCCTTGCATTCTAAGCATATGCACCCAAACCAGAAGAAAATGCTTCCCAAGACATTATGAAACCGTAAAGAACCCATCACTGTTGGACCAGTATTTCCTTCACTTTGTCCACTGCAGTCCACCTCCCCACCCCCACACTCAAAACAAAGTCACATTGCATCACATAATGCATTCCCAACTGGATCCATTCCACAAGAATTATAATTTGTAATGCTCGGCACACTACATAATTCAAAGAATTTCATGTAAAGTGATGCATTGTTCCCAGGTTAGTAAGCAACAGGTTCTACAATATAAACAGCATTATGCTAATCTGAGCCACAGCCTGTTCAACATGAGTTGAACATTTTCCAAAGGAGATAGACATGCTGCTTTTACACTTGGTAATGAGTGAGAGACTTGGTTTCTACAACACCATACAATTCTCACACAAATGAAAAGCGGGGGGAGGGGGGTACCAGCTTTTCAGAGACTGACAAGAGGCACTTTTCAACGCATGGAAAAACAAACAACCGGATAACCCTTTGAGGAATGTTGGCGTTAGTCAGCCTTATTGGGAACATTTGCCAACAGCACTGCATTGTGTTCATACCAGACAGGTGACAGTTTGGTGGGGGTGTGCCACTTAGAGATGGGGGGAAAACATCCATACAGCCTAGTACCGCGATACAATACAAAACAGTGACGGCAAGCATCAAAATTTTGTCAGAATATATATTTTACAATGTCGTTTATTTTTGTAATGATTTGAATGCATGATGATGATGCTGAGGTGACGAGCCAGGCTCCGTAGAGCTCGTTAAAATCATACAATTGTGTCTCTTAATTATCTTGTCATATCCCTTTTATAGCCTACCGTAGTTGTGAATCCTTAAACTTGCAAAATAATTTGAAGTTATTTTCGTTAGGTGTTTTGCATACAAAATGAGTCTAAAGGTTATTAGCAAGAAAAGGTTTCATTTCCATGGCAACATGAGGGTCAGACTAAATCTGAAAAACAACCACAGCCATCCCTTAGTAAACATTAGTTTAGAGGAGGGCAGTCAAATTTAAAGACAAGCTAAAATCAAAACTCACTTTTTCCCTCAATTTAGTAAATTCTTCATAACCATATGTACATGCCTTAAAGTATATATTCCAACAAATGCATAATATATTCACGCCAATGTTTTTATTTTTATTTATTCTTTTCCCCATCCACTTCCTGGACGACGTCATCGTGACGACGTGACGACGTCATCGACGTGCATTCTTATTTGACGTCCCCCTCCTCATTTCACGTCAGTCAAATCGACTCCCCGCCATTCAAAAAGTAGTGAGTAAAAAAAAAAAAGCAAAATAATGAATTTGTCCTTTGACCCAATCTCCCATAATCCCATCGGTGTGTGAAAGGCTATGTCCTTGCCATCTGAAACTGTCAATAAGCTGTTACGTCTTCGCAACTGGTTAAGTGAAACAGTGCTTAGTAATCTAGTATAACTGCATTTAATGACACTGCTTTCATAGCATGAGGGTGTGCCAATTGGAAAATTGGGTTGGCAAAAAAATAAAAGCTCACAACAGGGGATCGGCATATTACAGCAATGTTGTAGTGCTGAGATTGTCGAATATCACGTTCATTTTTGCCATTGTGTTTTCAAGTAGCCTATGTTAAATAAGTGCTATGCAGTGGTGCTGTCGCTGTCTTGTAATGCAACAATTCTCTAAATGTCGTCTCAGCTTCAGCTGCTGCTCACTATTAAATAAAATTAATTTTCTGAAAATAGAATGTTCCCAATAGCATCCAAGTTATACGCAGTTTTCTATCAACCAACCAGATAGCGATGGCGTTAGCATGGAGAGTCTATTAATGCTATATTGTGTCTTTAATTTAAAATGCAAGTACTGACTAAACTAATGTTAAATATGCTGCAATTAATTGCCCCCCGCTTTCTTCTTATTTCTGTGAAACAGAGGCCTCTCAGCTCAAGATGGTCTGGTGATTTCTCCGAGTTATATTTCCATAGCACTGTTATGGGTTTCAGCAGTGTCAGTAAAGGGCTTGACACTGACCTGTTATTGCCTGTGAATGTATTATTTTCTAAGCATTTAGCAATATGCCTCAGTCCCCCAGCCCTTCCCCCACAAAAAAGAACTATTGATTCAGAATAGTTGCAAACTCTATGCACTTTGTTTTACATCGTTTCATCATTGTTGTCTAAAATCCTGTGAAACTGACACCACTTAAAGGTGCAATGGAAAAGAAAATACAGTATGGTTGATTCCTGCTTTTTGAAATACATTTTTTTTTTCTTCAGCTACACGGATATTGTGATGTATTGTAAATGTTTGTGATGTAACATCTCAGAACCATCTGTATTGTGATGCTACTATCGTATCATGTGATTCCCAACCCTAGACTGCCACTGTTCTCTGATAAACATCACCTGCCACGTGCTATGCTCACACTGCCGCTCCCTGTGAGCCTGTGTTTCTCAGCAAATTCCAATGTTTCCCCAGACCATGTTCCCACAGGTGGTCTCTCAGAGTGCTTCCATACTACTTTCCAAAGGAACAGCCTGCCCAGTTGTGTGCAGAAGGCCAAATATTTCCAGATTTTTCTGGAGAGACTCGTGAGTTATTTGTGCGTCAGAGTTTGCTAATCGATTGGTCTCCTCGCACAGATCACAGATGTGTCCTTGCCAAATTACCTTGTGGCTTCGACGGTGGGCCTGTTGCCTACACAGCTCCTGAACTCGTACCTGGGGACGACGCTTCGAACGATGGAGGACGTCATCGCCGAGCAGAGCGTCAGCGGTTACTTTGTGTTCAGCCTGCAGGTATGTCCCTGCTGGCACGCACAGATTTATTTTTAGAAAGAACTTTCCAGAAACCGGGTGTATGCATTGCATGTTGGTCCTACGGTGCCTTTCCTTGGATACAGTCAACATTTACTGTAAAGCTGCAGTTTGAGTTCGAATAAACGCGTAGCATTCACGTTTATTCGAACTCAAACTGCAGCTTTACAATGGTGACAAAAATGGTTTGAGATCACTAAACTCCTAAAACTAGTTTTGTGAAGAAAGGCACAAACATAGTGAATCAAACTAACCTTAAGAACAAATATTGACTAAATCCATAGTGTTGACCTCTCCCTTTTAAATTTCTTATTTTGGCTTGATCTTCTTCTCCTTCTTAGGCTGTTCTGATGATTGCAATGCTCCTTAAATGCTTAAGAAAATTGTACATATTATTTTACAACTAATCGAATTTGTTGTTCCTCAACAGTCCTCTTCATAATGCCAGCTTGGCCTTGTGCTTCTTTGAAAGCAGAAGGAACATCAGTTTTAGATTGCGGATCATGTTTCTGCCTGAGAAAAACAGGAAATATCTTTTCAGGGAGGAAAACATTTATATTCTTGGTGTCTTCTGAGGAAGAAAACATGTTTCGCCACCAGCAACAACAGGCTTGGCATTTTGGAGGGAATTCAATGTGACTGAATACTGGGATGTATTGTCCAGATATGAGATGGACTATTAGGATGAAAACCAGACTGGTAAATTGGTCTGGTCTGAACGGTAATTTGACAGGTAGCTGTGGCATTGGTTGTCTGGGGGTGGGAGTTTTCTCAAAGAAACTTGTTTGTCCGGACACTTTTTGCGCTTATGGTATGGAACATCTGAGTAAAGTCTCTTGCCACTTTCCCAGGATTTGTGACCGATGAAAATGGTGAGACCAGCTTGGGGTTGGGTGGGAGTAGAGAGGCATTTTTCCAATATCGCTGTGCCTGTGAGCCAGTGACTATTTTCCACGTTCTTGGCTGTACTGTTCTACAGGAAAGCAATGTGTATCTCTTGCTGATCGCCTATGGCATTTAGCCTGTCATTTGGAGGAAATAATGCTGAGGCAAACCATTTAAACTTGGCAGGTTTAAATCCACCCTTCTGCTGGAAAGATGAAGCCAGTTGTGTCCTGGCGTTGCAGACTCTTCATCGTATTAAGCTAAAGGCATAGATCAAACTTGAGTCTGGCTTCAGTATCAACCCTGTACTTGTGGCAAAATGCTGCATTATTTAACACAAGCCAAAGTGGGTCTGCATAAGCAACGAGCGCTATGCTAAACCTTCTTCCACCTCGTTCCTCCCTTGCAGATCATCATCAGCATAGGCCTGATGTTTTATGTCGTCCACCGAGCACAAGTGGAGCTGAACGCGGCGATCGCAGCCTGCCAGATGGAGCTCAAGTCCTCGTACATGAACGGAAGCACCACGAGCCACGGGAACTCCACCTACTGCAGCAAGCGGACGGCAGCGCAGGTCAACGTGGTCTGAACCCTGGCACTAAAATCTCCCGTTTTCGGTTATTCCCTCCCCCCCCCCCCCCCGCCCCCGCCCCCCCTCTTCTTTTCCATTTGCGGCCATGCGGTACTGAACCGAACCGAACGCCAAGGTAACGGCGTGCCAAACTAATGAATGTGCGGAAGGGCTCTCTGGCAGTTGTGCGTGCTATCGGTGCTCTGGCCGGTTCCACGTCATCGGGCAGGGGAGATACGGCTGCTGATACACAACCCCGGAAAACTGCGGGGTCACAAACTCTGACCCCAGAGGCATGCCGAGGCCAACGCGTGGGAAGCGTGGGAACACTGAGCCAGTACTTCGTTATATATTAGGAACTGTTTTTAAAAATTGGTTGTGCGGTACATTTTGGGCTTTTTAATTGCTTATACATTTTTTTTCCCTGTATAAATGGTACTAATTATGAGTTTTTATTTTGGTATGTTTGAAGTTCACAATGGGCTTACAGGGTGTTTTCATGTTAAAAACACAAAAAGAAAGAGGCCGGGTTAATCTTCACCGCAAAAAAAAAAAAAACGTCTTCACCTCATTGTGAGATGGTTTGAAGGAAAGCAGGTGTTGTTCTCGTTACGCCAGGTCAATATACTCAAAGTAATGCACAGAGGTACACTTTACCACAATTAACAAGCATCTTGATATTTCTAGAAAAAAGCAAAGGAAATGGGGGCATTATTTTTCATGGGTACACATAGACTTTTGTTTTGAATAAGCTATTCGACGGGTGCATCTGGACAGCTGTTCCAGCTGTGGCAGGATGTCAGTGGCCGGTCTGAGTAGATTGCCGGGGGCCTCTGTGTGTCCTCTAGGGAGACGCGTCCTTTAACTCGGTCACCCGTGTTTTCGCTCTCAGTCACTGTGAGAACAGATGGAGGCAGACGGCAAATATTCTGCATGACCCCCCCCCCGCCATCCTACCCCCCAGCCCCCCAACATTCTGCCAGGAACCTTTCGTAAATTGTGATTAAATCCAGTGTAGTATAGGGCCTTTATTGCTCACGCAATCTAAAATATCACTACTGACAGAGCGGATTGTCGTGGCCAGCCATCAATCTTTTTTAAACGCGATCAATTGTCCCTCCCTCCTAAAAAGACAGACATGGAATGATCCATCTTATTACGTTTTGAACGGTTATAATTATGTTGTCTTTTTATTATTATGCTATCTGTCATTGTCCCATTTAGATTTGCTTTGAGTTAACCCCTAAGTGGCTAAGTTTACTGAATTACTCAAAGCTTTTTAGACTCGATTCCTGTGTTAGAAGTATCAAACCTGCTTCAGAATAACATTGAGTGGCACTGCTGTACAGAATGAGGCCAACAATGGCGATACAGCCACATCTGAGTTCATATTAATATGAATATGAATACAGAAAAGAAACTGAAATGGGACATCATTACCACAGCTTTGGATTTAAACAGTATTTTTCCATTCATTATATTTTCTCGGGAAGAAACATTTAGACTCTTTGCATCTGAAAACCATTAAATCCCAAAGTCTGCTGTGCTTATCGTGTCGATAGAATTTGGCTAAAGGAGGTTTTTGGTTCAGTTTTTGATTTTTTAAAAACATTGCCCCAAGGTATGCACAAGAGAAAGGCTTTGTGTGCATGATTCTTTTTTTAAAGAATAAACTACAGCCATTTATTTATAAGGCTTGACACAACTGAGACTTCATATCATATCATTATCTGTTTAAATATTGACAATCAGATGTGATGTGGATGATGAGTTGGCTGTACAGTTTTCTGCACACATATCTATATCATATATATTTTTCCTGTCTGCTGCTGTTCAGATTTTTTGTTTAAGTTTTGAATGATCAACGCTGACAATGTGTATGTTGGCAAAGGGCTCCCATGAAAAACACTTCTTTTTTTTCTGTTGAGTAGCCAAAACTGACCAATTATTTTACTGTGGTTTTATAAGCTAAAAACCAAGTAAAACAATTGTCTTAGAAATATTATGTTGTTTGAAACATTCCTTTTCTGGGGGGTGGGGTGGGGAGTATTTTTCAATGCTGACATGTACCCTGAATCTGTTACGGAGAGTAAATATACCCTAAGAGTTATGAATATAGCAATAATGTTTGAAAAGCTAGCAAGATGAAAAAAAAACAACAACTGGATAATATTTGAGCATCCAACATTCCCTGGCTTTTTGCTACAGTATTAACCTGCCTTTTTACCTCCAGCTGCCTCTGATATGTTCAAGACTACATACAGAACCACTCCGTTCACTCTGGGCAGGCGTGACTTGCGGTTACAATGAAGCCGGACAAAATCACTACCCTCCGCCAAGTTATGTCTGATGCAAAAAATAAAAGAAAAAAGGAGGTATGGAAGGATAGATCATATAGACTTACTCATGATGTTGCTTTGAAAATGTAATACGTTTTAAATAAAGATCTGCAAACCTTCTGTGGGTTCATACATCAAATGCCATTGCTCCATCTACAGACTATTGAACTGACATTATAGTTATGCAACAATGGAATTCAACTATGAAATCTGAGGGGTGAAGGGGGGGGGTTTCATGAGTTTTGGGTTAGTCCTGGCCTATGGGAGAAAAAAACGTATACACTCACTGAGCAGTTTATTAGGAAAATGTTTACTTTATTACACCTACTTATACGTGCGATTATTATTATTATTTTAATCTTTAAAAAAATCCAGTGAGCAGCAGTTCTGCAGACATAAACACCTTGTAAATGAGAGACATCGGAGTAGAATGGCCAGACTGGTCAAAGCTGACAGGAAGGTGACAGTAACACAAATAACCACACATTGGTATGCAGAACAGCCTCTGAACACACAACACATCATAATTCTTAAGTGGATAGGCTACAGCAGTAGAAGTCTAAAAAAATAAGTAATGAATACCTAATAAAGTGATTGGTGAGTGTACATCTAGTTCTAGATCAGGACAAACCAGGGTCTGTGAAATCCTCTTCCCAGTTGTATCAAGTGCATTATACATAGACTGTATTTTGTAATACAGAGAATTTTACAGTGTGTAAATGAATATTTATCGCTGTAATATGCTTGTTCAGTGTTATTTATGGCAGAGTTGTCTTACATGTAAAAGTTGTTAATTTCACTCTGGGATACAAAACAATTGTTAGGATGTAATAAAAATAAAAAAGTAAAACGATGGCTCTTTTTACTGTACTGGACAATGACCCTAGGGACAATTTAGACTTTGTTCAGCTGCAAGTCCCTTTGATAAACAATTGATAAGGACTGCTTATGTAGCCTTGGCTACTGTAATTAGACACCCAAGTGTTTCTATGGAAAATGGCCACATGTGGAAATTGATCATGTGGGCGTAGCAAATTATCATAAACTGAACATTTTCGGAGAGCTTCGTGCACATTGTAATATTGCTATTTGGCTGCATTGCTGGCCACATAGACGATGCCTTTCGATTCCATTTTCGTGCTCCCGTCATTTAAAAGCTCTGCCTGACACTTTTAAACCGCATTTTTTAGATGTCAATCGCACTGTGGCAACTAGTGTGACAAGGTGGGACTCTTCCCCTTGTGGAGTTGTCTAATCAATGATTACTGCAGCGTTACCGAAAGAAGACGCCTCAAGTCACCGAATCCTTAAAAACAATTCCTCCCTCTGACACGAAATAATTCCTCGAGGTGCTTGCCAAGGTGGTTTTGGTGCCACAGCGATGACTGCCCGGTAATGACGGGGGCTGGAAGTCGGTCGGACACTCTTCCCGTGCTTGATGAGACTGATTTCTAGTCACTGCACCAGCGCGCTACGATAGCTAGCTAATTTTGAGTCTGGCCGCTGGGGAATAACCCAGTTTTGCTCACAATCCATATACAAGGCCCTGCCCGATACCGGCAAGGAGGAATAAAATGGCGGTAACAACGACCGTAAGTAATAAATAAAACTGATGTATTTCGTGGGATGCCCAGCCGCTGGGCAAAGAGGCGTGTTCACGCACCTGGGTGTGTTCACGCACCTGGGTGTGTTCAGGACTGCAGACAAAATCACTGTAGTTTTGAAAGGTAGTGCAAGGAGGGGAAATTCACATAGATGTCTGTTCACATGCATATATAATTGTAATCACCATACATTGTTATAGGTTTTATAGACATACATTAAAATTAGCAAAAAATTTTAAGTCTGAGCCACATCCACCTTGGCCAGACAGTCGTTGTTTCCTCCTGCATGGTTTCAGGCCTGCCCTGGAGCCTCTAGTTCCACAGCAGCTTATCTGTTACTCTTTAACCCACAGCTGGAACAGGGATAAGAAACACAGTAACCTTTGGGGACATCGGGGCCTTGCTTTCCTGAGGTCAGTGTACTTAACTGGCATTAGAGTTACCACTGGGCCCTTGTTTATATTTTGACACTAAAAGAAACAAAGATGACATCCTCTGCACAAGACCATACTTTCAACTAATAAATGTAGACATTTGCACATTTTATATTGAGATTAAATGATGGAACAAGAAAGTGGAAATCATTAGACATTGATCTGTGTTGAAAAACAAGATTATAAGGGAGTGGGTTCATGTCAGGTACGGTCAGCCTTACTTCAGTCTACTGCTGCTATATAGAGGGTCATGATGTCTTTATGTCTCCTTCAGTAGGAGACAAGTCAACCACTGCAGAAAGAGACCAGGGCTTCTGGAGACTTGCTCACGACTTACGTCAGTGGCTTCTTTCAGTTCAATTTAAATTTTATTTTATTACAAGTATGGGGAAAACCACAGCAGTGGATATGTCAACTGAATTTCAACAGCAATTTTACAGACAGTCAATTTCAGTGCAAGGAATTCTGTAGGATGGATATTGGTTCATTCTTGGGTTTCAAAGTAAGTTATGAATCATTGGCCCTAAGAGTGCCACATAGTGGGTTAAGACCAGAGAGGACAGAAGCAGATAGATTACGTGGGTTATTTTCAGTGGCTTTGGCTTTGCCTTGATAGTATGATGAGCATCAGATGAGCTGAAAGAGGAAAGCCTGGTAAGCAGCCAGGTCAGTACCGGTGAATCTTTTTTCTGTGAATTGCAGATTCAGCCCGTATGTTCACAGAAGAAAAAGGCAGACAGGAAAAGGAAGGTTTTGCAGGACAGGAGGTGGAAGGGAGGGCAGGGTCACAATCAAGGGAGCCAGAAAGCAGGATGAGCATGGAGACAGTAGCAGCATTAGGCTAGTAGGTACTTGTGAGAAGGCCTCTATGGGAGGGAGCAATGCGATCACCTTGCGTGAGAAGACTGACTGCAGGAGGTTGTGCAAGTTCTGGTGAAAAGTCACCATTGGTTTGAAGGGGTAATTTCCTAAGTCACACTATTTACCGGTAAGTACAATTTAGAGGGAAGGTTACCACACCTCGTATTACACAGTCATAATAGCCGGATTTGGGGAGAATAATTATTTTAATTAGTTCCTCCTCCGCATTTCAAGTACCTGTAACGTTCTTCCCAGCCTGGGGAGTTCATAAGTAGAGGGCTGTTCACCGCGCCGGATACTTTGTTTTGCTCGGTTTTTCTCCTTTTGTATCCCCTAATACAATGAAATTAAACTATCTGTGAACGCACCAAGAGAGCACGCTGCAGAAGGCAGAATGATTGGGCTGGCCCTGGCGAGAATGCAGGGCTCGTCTTCCGACAGAAATGAGTCAGCTGCCGAAATTCAGGATGTTGTCCCGTGGCATTCCCTTTTCCCATTAGGCCCACAGCACACACCTTTGGGTTGGAAACCCTCATTGAGTCTAGTCAGGTCCATCACTGTTAGGCCAGCATAATATAGGCTCAATCTGACAAATAGATTTCTCAGCGATAGGGGAAATTCCTAACAATATCCTCAAAAACTCACAAATATTATAGTCATCATATTACAACTGTAAAAATGTAATCATGACAGGATTTCATGCAGGTGTGCAGAACCATAAAGACAAAGTGCTAACACTAAAGTGACCATATTGCCCTCTAGTGGTTAGCCTTGAGAAAAAAGCTGCTCACACTGCCTTCCCAAAAGATACAGTATGTTGACTGCTCATGTTTCACTGCAGATGCCATATACACCAATGAGCTAAAACACTATGGCCACCTGCCTAATATGCTGTCCTCCGCATGCCACCAAAGCAGCTCTGACCCGCCGGGGCATGGACTCTACAAGACCTGAAGGTGCCCTGTGGTAGCTATAGACTGTTGCTGCCACCCTCCAGATAACGACTTCTATGATTTGCCAATGCGTTCCTCCAGCCCAATGTATACTCCCTCAGTGAAGCATGGAAGGCAGCCGCTTGTCGAAATAGTGAACTAATCGCGACGGGTTTAGCAAACTAGCTAGCTCAGTAACATATAGATAGTTAATAAAAATACATTAAATTGCAAGCAAAGTAATATGTACACATAATCTATGGTTGGCGGAGCTGAAACTGCTGCCTTGCAGGCTTCACTGGGAAGGAAAGTGCCAAATGTGAAACCATTTTCTTTCTACCTGTTGCATAGTGTGCGTTACTTGAGAAAGAGTTTACAACAGCTAGTCTATATTGCCAGGCAAAATGCAGGGAAAACATAGCTATAGGCTATTGTTGGGATTCCTAACTAAAGAAATTCACTATTAAGTGTTTAGACAAGTTTATACAGTTTAAAGCATTTTTAATTGTGAAAGAACTGGTCTAAGCAGGTGGTTTTAATGTTATGGTTGATCAGTGTATGTTTTTGGCTTGTACTTCCGTTTACAGAACTTCAATCCCCGCTTCAGAGAAGCTTTTTTCTTTTTTCGACTATCTCTTTAAAAAGACAAAATTCCATTATGGTATTTATTGATTCACGATTACTTGGTATTTAACAACGTACACACGTGGATACCAAAAAAAGCTGTGTCTACATGTTTCATAAATCTTGCGAAAGTTGTTAGTTCGTTTCCGATCACACATACATTTGCACACAGATTTCCAAAAATATTGATAAATGAGGCCCAATGTGTGCAGTGTGGCAGGGTACATTATCCTGCTGAAAGAGGCCACTGCCATTGGGGAATAACATTTCCATGAAGGGGTGTCAAATTGACGTCAACATGAATGCCTGGACCCAGGATTTCCCAGAAGAATATTGCCCAGAGCATCACACTCCCTCCACTGGCTTGTCTTCTTCCCACAGTGCATCCTGGTGCCATCTCTTCCCAAAGTAAACAGCGAAAACATACCCAGCCGTCCACATGATGTGAAAGAAAATGGGACTCATCAGACCAGGCAACCTTCCTAGGCTTTTTTTTTATTTTTTATTTTTTTTATTGGACAGTATATAGTATAGAGACAGGAAGAATGGGAGCGAGAGAGAGGGGAAGACATGCGACAAATGTCAGTCGGATTCGAACCGCCGACGTCACGGCTCGCAATGAGCATGCGGTCAGTGCTCTACAGGCTGCGCCACCGAGACACCAGACCAGGCAACCTTCCTGCATTGCACCAAGGTTGTTCCGACACTTGTGTGCTCATTGTAGATGCTTTCAACGGTGGACAGGGGTCAGCATGGACAATCTGACCAGTCTGCGGCTACAGAGCCCCATATACAGCACTGTGTGTTGTGACACATTCATCCCTTAGCCATCATTAAAATGTTCTGATGCTTGTGCCCTTCTGTCAGTTCAGATCAGACAGGGCAGCCTTAGTCGCCCTGCCACGTCAATGAACCTTGGGCGGTAAACACCGTCGCCGGTTTGTGGTTTGTCCCTCCTCGGACCACTGTCGGTAGGTACTCGCCACTGCTGACTAGGAGCACCCCACAAGCCTTGCTGTTTCGGAGATGCTCCAACCCAGTCGTCTGGCTATAACGATTTGGCCCTTGTCAAATTTGCTCACGTCTTTAAGCCTGCCCATTTCTCCTGCATCCAAAACGTTGACTACAACAGTTTGCTTGCCATCTAATATATCCCAGACCTTGACCTGCGCTTTGTCTTGCACTGAGTTCGCTCAGTTCCTCATAATATTAAATGCGCCCACTAGGTAAACATAGGACCTCAAGTTTTTAAAACTGTGACCCTGAGGCTCGCAAATATCTCTGCCATACACTCATGGCCAGGAATAAGTATCTACTATTTGTAAAGCCAGTATAACCCAATCAGGGTCTTAACATTTTTCATTATCATTTAGCTGTATACTATTAACCCCTTAAGTATTCTTGACACAAGCTTAAAAATGACATAACCAAAATAAAATGGTTACTATTCTTTTGAACACTTTTGACTACAGGCATAATCCTGGTCTCTTCCGAAAGGTAACCCATTGGGGTTTGCTTTCCGAGAGTCAGAATTACTCCACATATTACAAAAAAAATTGAACAGTGAAAGTGGAAGCTTTTTTCTCACTGAAGATTTTCTGTTTTTGACCGGATACAGATTATTGTAGCAGTGGCTGGCGCACTTAGAAACACAATGGAGCCAAATCACAACACTGGACAAATCCCATTTGGAGACTCCAAAAGGACACATGGAAAATAAATGATATTATGGGTCTTATGAAGCGTAAAAGCGTTTGCTTACTAGACTATACAGCACCTTTTATCCAGGAAAACCTTTTATCCTGCCTGTCACCCTCCCCTACCTCTGTTTCAAACTCGCTCTCCTTACAGCTATCCTTAGAAAGCAGCAAGTCGAGAAGATAAAAAATAAGTACAATAATCACAATAATGCCATCTTGTATAATAATATATTTATTGAGGTGCACTGATTTAAGTTTGTGTCAAATGCTCACCCCCACCAACAAGTCAAAATTTCACATGCTATTTATTATACAAAAGCAGGCTGGCATCTTATTTAGAAGCATACTGAATAATAATATTTTAAGAATGTATTTAGATGCTCTCTGATATAAAATGGGGTCATGTCACTGACAATGCCTTCTATTTTGTTGACAAGTGTTTTCACCGTCTTCCTCAGAAAGAGAGATTCATTGGAACTCCTCAAAAGGAAGTCCTGTTTAGATGTAATTTTTTTGTTGTAAACCTTTTTTCGTTACACAGGCAAAATGTGGTGTTGTTTTATGCAAGCCTAATAAATAATATGCCATTGGAAACATAGTTGTCATGTCAATAACATGCCAGTAGTTGGTTCTTTGATGAGCTGAAGTTATACTGAATTTTCTTATATACGGATGGAGGTATCGCATTTTCTCTGCAACTACGTTACAAATACTGCTCAGAGACGGTTGTACTTGGGCTCATTGTGTTCGAGAGAGCCTATACAAAACATAGATAATAGAATTTCTATGTACAAGTACTTTTGTAGAAGTATACAATGGCAAAACGGACAACAATGATAATTCCTCCAAATAAAGTAAACAATGGACATTCTATCAAGGTTTTTCCGAGCTCGCACATTTTTAGAATGAGAAACTATTGTGCATTTGGTCCGTTGTACACGTTGTGAAAAGGACACTGACATTACCTTATTTATTGTAGTAAGTGGATTTCCAAAATGCGAGGTCCCCCCACGCTTGTTTTACCACCCACATGTTCCAAAATAAGGAACTGTTGTTGCTAAAGCAATGGCATTCTAAAATAGGCCATACAGATAGAACCACAAGTTTTAACACTTTAAAATGTTATATCCTGTTACCAGTGATTGAAAATTGATGCAATGAAAGAAGGAATGAATGCAACAAAAACAAAAGTCTGGTTAAAAAGTCAGAGGTGAATCTATCTTTACCAACTCTACATTGCACACTATTCGGTCTAGTCTGGACATTTGCTGCCTTCCAGCCACGCAGACCATCATAAAGATAAAATGAGTTGTTTGTGATTGTTTGTGATTGTTTGTGATTGTTGTTTGTGATTGCCTATAATGTCTATACCAAGTGATAATTTTGATGCTTTAGGTTTTAGCTCATTTCTGGTAGCTTGACATGATATGAGGTCTTTAGTCACCTACTTCCCTGGCAAAATTAAATAACATTTGATCAAAATCTCAGCAGCAGGGTAACTTCATATAAAGAGCAACCAAACTCCACACTTAAAAACTACCATCATGCACTCCTGCTACTCACTATTAGATACAGAATTATATTACAGATGCAGTCAAAGAGGTCAAGTCTTTACAAACTGTTATAATTTAATTTCATTCTTTTTGCAAGAATTAAAACATCAAGCAAAGGCCAATCATTGGTTATGAACATTCCATAAAGCAAGATCCTAACAGACACCCATCATCAAATAAACAGCCCACAGAGTAAAAGGGAACAAGACCAACCCAACTTCTATGAGAAAGGTCCAGAGAACATTGTGGTGGAACAATCTATCTGTGGTAATAAGCAGAATACAATAAGTCTGCAAACTTTATTATTTGTTAGTAATGTGAAGAGACATGATGAAATTGAACATAAAAAAACACTACAATACTACATTTTCAGGAGTCCAACTCAGGACCTTTTCATGTTTTCAAGGCAAAAAAAGCAGGCCCCACTGCCACTGAAGATTTATTACCTGAAATTTTTGTGGAATGTGCCCTCCTGTATTTACCATGTTGTGCATACACCATTCACAAAGCTTGATTTTTACACACAGAATTTGGGTTTTTGTACCTTGCTCAAGGGCACAGCAGTACTGTTTCTCTAGGGCCCGGATCATCTCGCCCTCTGGTCGTGAGGCGACACCCCGGCCTCAGCCTTGTGACCCCATGGTGAAGGTGCAGTAGATGCCCCAGTGGTCGCTGGTGTAGCGGTGGCAGTCGAGCTTCTCCTGGCCCACCAGGGTCATGTACTCGGGGGCCGCCCGCGGCCCCTCCCTGGCCGGCCGCAGGTACACGCGGTCGAAGCGGCACCTGCTGACGTAACGCACGTCCTTGTTGCTGTTGGCTTTGGTGTCCCAGGTGTACCTGCAGTGCTCCTGCTTGCCAAGGTGCTCCCAAACATCGCAAACGCCAGCAGGAAGGCCGCCCACCTTGGTTACCTGCGACGACGACAAGCACAGAGGTCAGGGGGTCATTGATCGAACAACTCCACCTGCTTCTACTACTCTGTACATTTTCTTGGTGCCAAGTTGTTCTGCACCTCACTGGAAATTTGTCTTTGGCTTCTCCACAAGGTACAACAAAAGTACATACAGTACACATAGCACAGCATTAATACATAGTGAGAGTCGCATCCTCTGTCCCCCTGTGCGCTTTGTAAGCAAATTCTAGGGGGTCGAGTTGATCCCCTACAGAGGAAATAAGATGGATGCTGACTACTCACTCCATACACTTAATTACAAGTGGAGTGAGTGCAACTGGTCAAAATCTTTAAAAGATGTTGCTCCAGAGACTTTCGGCACAGGACTTATTATAGATTTTTTCCAAGAGTGTGGAAAAATACAGCCGTTAAGCAGGATCTGGAACAACTGAGTGACAGGTGAGAACTTTAAGCACCCTTCATCTTCGACCATGAGGCTCAGGGGCTTTTCAGTGTGATTTTGGAGAGACATTTGGCAATTTCTCTGTCAGACAGCTGAATAGGTACATAGCCCTTTAGCAACCCCCACCCCCCTCCCCAGTGACTGTCCTTTTGTTTCTTAGCAGGGCCATGGATTACATCTACACCAGAGGTGCACAGCAAGTGCCGATCCGCTTCAGGAGTTTGTGCCAACTTCTGCTCTTAATTATTTAATTAGCTTAATAATGTCTTGATCAGACATTTGTATATGCCCCAGCTACAGCTGCAGACAGCAAGTGTATCCTAAAGACTTTACTCTGCTGAACTACAGGAGTGAACCAGCATCAGTTGTTCACCCCTGATCTACACGATCACCCTTTCCACCCCGCCTAACCATCTTCCTCATTTGTGATTTAGAAGCAATAAATACCATGGCCACATCCTCACAGTGTGCACATACACAGCATCTAAAGCCATGTACAGTAACTATGGCCATCCTCTCGCTTGTTCTTTCTGATATCCAATCCAACTTCCCCAGCTCGCTAATGTAATCTCAGTACATTACAGAAGAACTCTCCGGATTCTCTCCTTACCTCAGTGTCCCGAAGGTTGGTGTCTCCCCCAAATAAGACGGTGATATTGTCAGGGGCCTCTCTCATTTTTTTGAAGACCGTCTTCAGCTGGGTCATCCTCTCCTGAGCCTGTGCTTTACAGCTCTCAAAGTGTGATGTCATCAGACACAGCTCTTGGCCAGAGAAGCTCACCTGAGTCCAATACACACATGTACACTCAGTGAGAACTTTATTAGGTATTTATTTATTTTATTTTATTTTATTACTTAATGGCCTTCTGCTGCTGCAGCCTATCCACTTAGAGGTTTGACGTGTTATGTGTTCAGAGATGCTTCTGCATACCACTGTTGTAATATGTGGTTATTTCCCTTACTGTCACCTTTGACCAGTCTGGCCCTTCTCCTCAGACCTCTCTCATTAATAAGAACTCCTTAGCACAGAACCCAAAGGGGGGACTTGTATGATTTCCCTGAGCAGCAGTCTCTGTGTTGAATGTTGATAAGAGCTGCCCAACTTGGAAACCGTTTCCCTGTGAACAGGACTGGGTCCAATAACCAGCTAACCTGAGCCACAAGCAGATTTCTCATCATCTGTGTCGTTGGGTAACTGATGATCTCGCTCTTCAAGAGTTTGACTCGAGATTTTTTCAGCATAATGCCAGTGAAGTAGCCATCTTCATTTCCTACAAGAGCAGAAAATGTTGAAACACAGTGGGGTCCAAAAGTCTGAGACCACATTGAAAATCTGGAGGGGGGTGGGGGGGGGTGGGGGGGGGGGGGGCTTTCATATAATGACAAAAATAAACAAAATGTTTTAGGATTTTGAAAAATGTTAAATTAAATTTACTTCAAAGCTTTGCAAGAACTACTTGAAGACCAAAGAAGAGAAAGGAGTGCTGTATAATTAAGACCTGAAGTTGGCACAAAATCCTGAAACGGATTATGCACCCCTGCGCAAGGCACTCCTTTAGTACTGCCGTCACTAATGCATAGTCACAGGCTGTACCTACCCTCGATGATGGTGTAACTGCCCGCACGTTTCTTCAGGTAGTCTAGGTAGGGTGGAATGAGCTCTTGCAAAAACACCACATCTGGTGTGTACCTGAAAGAAATGTGCATTATTTCTGACTATGTCACTTTAAGGGGGTATATAATCTCCCAGTAGATAATAGATCAACAGATCTTCACTATTCAGATTTTGCAATAATGGAAAGAATGAAAACCAGCATATGTAGTGGATCATCAGCATAGATTTTGAAAACCCATGTTGATTAGGAAATATTACACACCTCTGGTTACTCATCTGCCTTTAGGCGATGCATTTGTGGGGTACATATGCTAACTTACAAGACCAAGTAAGAACAAAGTCCTCGAGCGCGTTCCCCAAGGTTGACAGTATCCAAGCCGTCAACGTTCCACGTGAGAAGTGAGAGTTTGCCCGCATCGTCCTCCTCCTTGCCTTGCACAGTTGGTCCTTCCCTGACTACTGGTACCGGTACTGTTGTACTACTGGAGCAGGCAGCCTCGTCACCAGTCAGGTCAATACTGTAAAGGCGAAAGGGAAATGTGAAGATCGGTCCAAAGAAATAAAGATACCTTCCATAGCTTCACATAGGCTACAGTGCTTACCAGTCTTCGGTCTGCTTGCTACTCATTTTTGAAGTGTCACTGTTGTCTGGCAAATTGTCGAATTCGTCAAATAAAGCTTTTGTGTCTGCCTCGAAAAACGAGTTCAAAGCCCTCTGAAGAAATAAGGGGAGAGATATTGTTTAAAGTTATCCTTCAATAGACATCAAACAACATCATGCTAAAATATTATGAAGGTAATGGCCCAGCCAACCTGCCAGTGCATGCTATAAATTTGTTCTAATTATTAAAACTCACATACTTCCATAGCCCAATCATTTTCGGCAAGGTAACACTGAGCCACTGCTCTGTCCGAACCAGTGATTGAAGCGAACTCATCACAAAGACGAATTCTTAAGTCTTCCAAATTTGGTTCCGACTGTTGTGGTTCCGTGAGGTTATCCATAACACAACGTTTTAACGTTTTGTTTTAACAGAAGCAGGTTTCAGCCTTCCCCGCCATTATTATTATTAGTTAGGCGGGCAGGATGTACTTTCCACAATAATGGTCCGTCTTATCACACGTCACACCACGACAAAGATACCATGCCATCCACGTCTTGGAATTTTAAAAAAATCTGTTATGCAATTAGCTATCGTAGAATGCCGGTTTGAAAACTGTTTTAAAAAAACTTCCAGCAAGCTTGCACTATATATTGGAACACACTACGTATTATTTCAACACGGAACAAAATATTTTCCAGTGTTGCCGTGGGTACGAATTGCACACTGAGTCCTTGGTTCGTTATGACAACTTGAAGCTCCGTGAAGTTGCAACAATTAGACTTCCTGTACAGAAGTTCCGGTCTCAACTTCCTGTGATTTTCCGTCAAAATAAGAGCTGCTGAGTAACGTTAAATAATGAGAACATAGTTACCTCGTTTTCTGCGCTTCCTCGCATAATTACCATTGTTTAAATTCATTCCTGATACAACTTATAAAAGTCAGCAAGCAACTAGCTTGCTATTTGACTAGTTACTATAATGTAGGCCAAGCATAAATTGCTTGACACTGTCGGTTCAATAACAGCTCATTTGCATACCTGCTTACTGTTTGAAAAAAATGTTGCCAAATATGAAGGGGCATACATTAAATCTATGTATAATGTCTATAAAATTATACATTTATGATCTAAAATCATGTTCCGAGCAATTGTTGCTGTATTTACAGTGTGGTGTAAGGGCATGCAATGCCATTGACTGTCAATTCACGACCAGCTCATTTGCATAGCCCATAACTCAAAAACTATAAATTGTTACCAAATTAAAGGGGTTATACATTTACTCTGTATACCCATATCTTTAATATTCTACTCTCCTTTCTGTGAAATCATGTTCCCAGCAATTGTTGCTGTGTTTCCAGTGTGGGGAGGCCATACGTTGCTATTGACTGTCAGTTGCCACCCAACTCATTTGCATAGCTCATAACTCAAAAACTATGAATTGTTTCAAAATGAAAGGGGGTATAAATTTGTTAGCTGGACCCATATCTTTAATATTCTATAGTCCTTTCTGTGAAATCCTGTTCCGAGCAATTGTTGCTGTGTTTCCAGTGTGGGGTGGCCATGAGCTATGCAAATGAGCTGCTTGTGAATTGACAGTCAATAGCAACGTATGTCCATACCACACCTGACAGACAGCAACAACAGATGGCAAACAGTTTTCATTGAAATTTGTGCACAATTTTATATTCTCTGCAAATACATCTGTTAATTAATACATACTGTATTAATTCAACAATTAAAATGGACAAAATTACAGTTCATAAATAATTTTATTCACCGAACTTTTATTTTGATAAATGCTAACCGGAAGTCTCCAATTGTGGCCAGCAACATTTGCCAACTTCACGGAGCTACAAGTAGCATGATAACTGAACTGCTGAACTTGCCGAGTTGACATTGAATTGGTGGTCTTTAGAGCAGGCTAAAACAATGAGTTCTCTGTCTTTAAACACGTTAAAACAGGTAATGCGTGCTATGGTGCACACCCCCGCTTTTGACCGCGTCTTAAGTAAGGTAAGTTTTTGTGTCGTATCGAAGCTAACGTACACGTTAGATAACTTTGCTAGATTGCCTGGAACGTTAATGTTTTTGCCAACGTTTGCTGCCTGCTTGAGTAACTTAGCCAAATGACGTTATCATTCTATATCCAGATTTAATAATTTAAATTATATGCATATTGATGATATACATTTTAATAATCCAGGTTTATTAAATTATTTAATGTACCGTGTGGACTGTCTCGTGTATTTTTAGGTGAACATTCTTTCTGCAAGTCCCGGTAAACTTGTGTGCGAGATGAAGGTCGAGGAAGAGCACACAAACCGAGGTGGCACACTGCACGGAGGGATGACTGCAACATTAGTCGACGTAATTTCCACGGCTGCTTTGTTGCACACGGAAAGAGGAGCACCTGGTGTGAGTGTCGACATGCACATCACGTGAGTTTGGACAAAGTCACTTTATTCAAGACCAAAGCCAACTTCCTACCTATTGCTTTCTAACACGATTGCTTACTGTTGCATTTGCTTGTAAAACTTAGGTGTCTACCAACACCACATTTTCTCTCTCTGACCGACCGTCAGGTACATGAATGCTGCTAAATTGGGAGAAGATATCCTCATTACTGCCGAAGTCCTAAAACAAGGAAGGACATTAGCATTTGCCACCGTAGATCTCACTTCCAAAGCATCAGGAAAACTTATTGCACAAGGAAGACACACAAAGCACTTGGGTAGCTAAACCAAACCCAGCTGTAGTACTGGGAGATTGTTACCACCGGCAAGAGACTATTCTTCTGCAGTTCCTGTACGACTTATGAGGTTGAGCTTGCAATACATTTAGTTAAATATCGATTCAACAGTGTTGTTTTTCACATATATTGTCATATTAAATAATCAAAGAAACCACAAATGATGAGTTACCTTTAGTTCCACTAATTAAAAGGTTTAAAAATTGTGCCAATTTGTGTTGTTTTTGTTGTGTTCTTGGGATGAGTAACATTGGGATGACTTGCATTAGCTTTGGGTTGTAAGTAACACACAAAGGCTTTTGCCATATTGTGCAGTCATGCCAATGATTTCTGCTAATGTGTGGCAGTGGACTGTGAACTATTTAAATATTGTCCCATTTAAAAGTATATTCTAATTTAGGCACTGCATATAAACAGGTATTGTTTCACTGTTTGACTGGGTATATTAACTGTTCACAGGTTTTATCAAGCATAAACTTGCTCATATCAAATTCTGAAACAAAATTCATGATGTGGTGTTGGTGGAATTTGTTTCAAAATAAAAAGTCCAGTAAAACACAACTTGTAGAAAACGATGCACTGTCATCAAGTTATAATTTCAAAGGATAGTTTAGTTTGTCTGTGCCTTTTCAGGGATTGTGGTATATCCTCTTAGATAGATACTTTAAGTGCTATTTCACTGTAAAATAAGAGGCATGTGTACAGTCTGAATAAAAACAACATGACTGCCAATGTGTCATTTGTTTGCAATATTTATTTCAAGTGCTTGTTTGGTTTTTGATGCCATTGACTATGTACCTGACCGAAACGGTCACTAAAAGCCCAGCAGGTCAGTTTATTCCATGTTATTCCACAAGCTGTGCAACTTCACTTCGACCTGTCTATTTGGAGGCTATCAGGTGAAGAAATTGATGGAATTAATCCTTCCACATTTCAAATCACTTCCAAAGATTTTCACCGAAACATATTGTATCTTGCAGAAACTATATTAAATAAAGTAATCTTAGTCTACTTCTATGAATTCCACTGTTAAAATCATACCAAACCCATACAAATAACACATTATTTGCTTGATAGTGACTACGATTTGCTACTTTTAATCTTAATGTACCTGTAAGTGTTGGCATACTCACTCCAGCATAGTCCTTTTTGCTCATTGCCCCTTATTGTCTCCATGATGAAGTTCATACACAGCCTAAAGGTTACACAGCCTAAAGGTTGCAAGATATTTTCTTTAGCAACCTATTAAAAGAGAAAAAAAAACAGATTTCTCTGGCACTCAAACTTGGCCCTGGGGTTCCACAAGGCATGCTTTTCCCCCCACAGCCAATCTATTGATCAATTCAAGTTGTTGAAAAACTGATAACAATTGTGCACATTCAGTTATTCCAACATAACACAGGTTTGGTTCATAGTCATTTGTTCTCATTAAACTCTTTAATTTTTCAGAGTTTAGTTTCAGTGATGAAATGGCCACACTTTCTGCAATTAGGACCCTGGGGATTTCACCTGTCAGTCCACAACAGAATTGATTCCAAAATGCAGCATCTTTCAAAAAGAATCATGTGTCATATGGAGCACACTACAACACAATGAAGCATATCTGTCTGATTAAAAGTCCTGGAATGTGAAATGTGGTATAGATCAGAGCACACTGACTATGTTACCTTACGACGGTATATAATCCTCCAGTAGATAATCGATCAACAGATCTTCACTATTCAGATTTTTCAAGAATGGTTTTGAAAACCCATGTTGATTATGAAATATTACACACCTCTGGTTACTCATCTGCCTTTAGACAATGCATTTGTGGGGTTCATATACATATGCAAATCTTCTTGCAACTGTATAATAAGCACAATTACCAATGCTATTTGTATTGTGGATTTTTAGAGCACAAAGAACTGTTCAGACCTTTAACTTTTAAATAATTGTGTAATTCATAAATGCTTCCCTTCCATAATGTGGCATGAAAGTTATAAAGCACATCTTCAGTTGAATGAACCTGAAGGGTGCATTATCTCACTCCTTACTTCTAGAAAGCAAGAACGGGATTATCTTTTATACCTATATCGTAGTGAGGCCAAAGGATGAAGTCCGTCTCCTGGGTGCATTCTACAACATCCACCAATAAACTATAATGGCGGGAAAGGGGCGGGAGATATGTCAGGTTGTTAAGCACATTTAAGTGCTCCTCCTTTTAAGTACACTTTGAATATTTTTTTTAATGTAATTCATGGTGGTATGTTTGAAATTCAACCAAGATTATTCGTATTTTAACGGAATGATTCTTGTGGCAATATGACAAAGTGACCACTGGATGTCACCAGTTAGTTCTGTTTCAGCCTTAATGAATTACACAGTATCCAGCCGGAGTTATGTGTTGCATGGAAACCTACAGAAAGTGGTTGATTCATATTTATAATATATGAATAAAAGGTGATTCGACTGTTTTTAAAATTAGTAACAACATTAATTAATTAGCAATATTGCTAATTAATTTATGTTGTGATTAATAGAATCACTTTTCACAACAAGGTCTTTACCATGTTATTTCAACATATAAGAAGCTTAAGTCTTGCCTAAAAAGTTGAATTGCCTTCCATAATGACTGATGCCATCAATAGTTTTTTTACTTTTCCTTTTTTACTGCTGGGCTTTAGGTAATGCTACCGTTTTATCATTTACTTTCTTTTTCCTTTTTTCCGCTGTTACTCTTTTTTCTCCTTGTTTTACTTCCTTGTGTTTTAATATTGCTATTTTATTTGCTGTACTTCCTTATCTTTCATTCTGCTATTTTATTGTCTCCCTTTTGTTGTAATTTGTTTTGGGAAAATTCTGAGCTTGCTATGCCCGAAAGGTGCTATATTATTGTTACTATTATTTTTCTTATTATTATGAAGTTATGTGTCATTAATTAAGTGCTTATTATGCGTGCCAGAGCCGGCCTTAGGGTTTTTCTGGTTGTAAACAAGAATGTTGCTGTAGCGCCAAAGTGCTCCAATATAAATCACTAAATCACATTTTTACGAACTTGAATTATGTGGCCCAGGGATAGTTGTGGCTTTAATCGACTGCGTTTTTGCCAGCGCGAATCTCTTCTAAGCGCGCCTGTCTCACATAGTCAGTCTGTCAGAAATATGAAGCAATGTAAATCCGCCATACAGAGTCACTGTCATCTTTCAAAAAAACTTCTCAAAACTCATCTGTTTACTCTTGCATACCCCTGACTGTTTCCTTCCCTTACATGTTCTTGTGTCTATCTCTGTTTGCTGTCTGTTTGATATGAATTGTATGTTGTGCAGGGAAAAATTCCCTTTTTAACATGCACAAATAAGATATCACAGGTGAGCGTCGTCTGATAACACAGAATCAGTAAAACACAACAATTGCTATTCTTATACCTTTTAACTTTCGTATTTATTTGCAAAGAAATGACAGAAAGCGAGAAAGCTTACCGGCTTTCTGATTTGAATCAGACATAGTAAGACTCTTATACACACTTTTCCTGAAGGGGGGGCTTTACCAAAACAAAAAGACATGAAGCTGGCCACGAACATTTATCAGTATTTTGTCTTCTGAATACCCCTTCTTGACCTTGCTGTAAGACCAGAATGTGCTAGCTGAGAAGCAGAGACATTAAGGTGAAAGGCTGTCTGTCTGCTGGAGAGAGACAAAGAAAGACTCATAGTAAGCACTTAATTCAGAAAGTGGTCTAATAGTATAAGGATTTTCACTAAAAGGTTATTTGTAATCATGTGATTGTCTTTATGTTAACTCACATTGTCAATTAAGAATCAATTAAGAAATTACCCTTACATATGTTCATTGTAAATTATTTTTAATTGGATATAATGTATCATGTTTTCTTTTTGATTGTTGATGATTTTAAATTGGATATTTTGTATCATGTTTTTACCATGTTTATTTTGTATTTTGTCCAATGTAAGGTGACCTTGAGTGTCTAGAAAGGCGCCACTTCAAATAAAATGTATTATTATTATTATTATTATTATCATTATTATTATTATTATTATTAAATATGAGTTGTACTACGCTATATTCAGGTTTCGGACATAATAGCTCTTGAACAAAAGAAACCAAAATTAAGCAAGTACCTGTTCTTTTTCAGTTAAAAACTGTTAAATCGTTACATCAAATCTCTTCAGGAACTGTGGGAATAAAATATTGACCAATTATCGTGGCCTTCCAGCATCTTGTTCCTTTTATCAATTAGTAAATAGTAATAGGTTTGCAATCATAATTCTTAATTACGTTTTCAGTTAAGTTAACGCAGTATTATGTAGGAAAGTGTTAGCTGAGAAAGTTTTTCAAATGTTTATATAGATAAAATGTATCCAAAGCTTCCACATGGCCAATGCAGTTCTCGCCCTCAGCCAGCAGTTGTAGCGATTTTTCCGAGTGCGTGCAACAACCATAGACATGAAATGAATGACTATGGCAACAACCTGGGGGTAGGATGGGCCTTTGGAACACGTGATCAAAAAGACTATTTAATCCTATGGCGCCAGGGAAGAAATAGCACATTGTTCTGATCCTTTGGTGGGCTACAATAACCTCGCTACTTATCACAGTAAGTTTCGAAATTCTCATTTTAACACTACCTAACATTCTAGCTACATATACCTGTTTAGGCTAAAGGTTTTGTAGAAATATCTATCACATTAGGGGAGCTACTTGGCCAGTTATCTGGGCTAGCGCTGCTTAAGTTAACGTTAGTTGTTTTACTGGCAGTCGACTAAGTTAACTCAAGCTAATGTTAGTCTAGCTTTTATAACATGCATGTTTTCTTACTGCTGTTCGCTTCTTCGTTAGACCCTTGATTTGTACAATTAGACTCTTTTCGGAGTGAAAATCTGTCGGCTAACGTTAGGGAAACGTATTGCCTAATGCAAACTTGCTATTACATTTTTAATTAAGCTGTTACGAAGTAGGGTTAAATGTTATTAAATGAAACCGTTTCTTTACTGCCTTGTTGGCTATATAATTTTAAGATAATGAGGGATTGTTTGCTTTCTACCCAACGCTAAATTAGCCTACTGTCTTAAGTTTGGCGGCTTTTTTCTGGCGGCAGTGCGGGTGGACATCTGTTCTGTCGTTAGTAAACGTTGGCTACGATGGGCTCGCTAGCTTAATTATAATGTATTCGATTTTTAATTCGTCGTAATCTAGCTAGTTGTCGAATATAAGGTACACCCAAAATGTTTTCTTAAGTAAATGTTGGCCTGTCACCTACTTGCTCATTGGCTGTTACTTTTCCTGTCCTGTTGGTGCTACTGAAACGACACATAATAAATTTGGCTAATAAGGTTCAAAATTGTCCTTTTCGTACCTTGAAAAACGCCATACGCGCATTAAGTAATTTAACAATTCTAGTTGCATAGATTGCTACTAAATCGACAGCTAGCATTTGATGGGCTATTCAGGAACACATTAAACTAACGGGTTCCCCTTTTAGGCTCCTGTGCTTGAAGATGACGTCCAACAGGAAAATGAAACGCACGGATCTGGCTTCAGAGAACATAATGGTAAGTGACCATTTGAATTTTTCAATATCGATATTATTGAAGACTGACGGTGAGTTTGATGGTGTTTAAAGTGATCACTGACTGATTGAAATTGCCTGATTGTTACCCCTGATTAGTAATGGAGTAGTTTGGAGTGATGAGTTCTGTGGTTACCAAATCTGTTCCCAGTTTAAATGGCAATCAAAGGGTGTTATGGTCCATCCCTCTGAAATTTAGCTTTGAACAAGGGAAATGGGAGATGGCAAATTACCTTCTGGATACATTTTAATATTGCAGTTTCCCTACCATTGCTGAATGAAACCATGTGATGGGATATAATGTTTGTGTGGTCAGGAGTCATGTCCATTTACCCGTCTGCTTACTGGCCTTACATTTTGCCACAATAGACCCAAAATCTACCATTGCACCTTTTGATATAATTGAGTGGGTGCAGTATGTTTGAACTTAAATTATGGTTCATTTACATATTTCCATTGTCCTTTATTAAAGGGGAAAATTTATTCCAACCTAAGTCAACCCTCTATAGTATTTCTATCGGCAAATCAGCCTGTATTTGCAGTAAACGTATTTCGCTGTAATGGGAAAGATGCCTGGCTACCTTGTGGGTTGATTTGCGTGTGCTTGATGGCGTTTCCCAGCTTCTAGCTTCTATGCTGCAGCTGAACCATGTGCCCCATGTCAACGCGTCTTAATGACCATTGAATCCCATTTCTATAATTGGCTTAAATTTCCTCAGTCATGTTGGAAATGCATGGTTCAGGCCCGGTTGGATTGCATGTGCTGGGTGGCTGCATTTCAGTACTGCGGTGGGGAGCCTGGCAGCCAATCCAAGACAGTTCAGTGGCGGGAGTGGGTGAGGCTCTGGGCACATGGCCTGTAGATTACAGGTTCCGTGAACCTGGGCTGTAAAATGCGGCTATTCCTTTGATTGTGGAGAGACTTGAATTGCAGCAGTAAATGTCTAACTGTATAAACGGTTATTTTCCTGCCTGTATTCATTTTGAGGTGACTTCAGAATGGTGTTCAAAGTGAGAGTACCATAGATGTGCATTCCTTATGATAAATATGCTTTCATGGAGGTTTCAAATGATGTATTTGCATCTGTTAAATGGTAAACATTGACTGTGTTGGGCTAAATGCATTCAGTCAGTTTTGCATTTGTAGGGGTGGGAGTTCCCTGCTTTAAACCATACAGAAATTGCTCTCGGCAGTGGTTAACCAGAGACCTTGGATATGCATTTCATAAATGATTGGCCACTGGCAGCTCTTAAGATTCATCGCGTACTGCCGCTTGTCATTTGATAACTGTACCTCTTGCTGTCACCATTGTTCCCTGTTGAAAAACATTAACTCACCTCTAACTCTGGGCTGCTCTTAATCATCGTTTCTGGGCCAGTTTCCCACGGTAATTATTTGTTGAAGAATGTTGCAGTAAGATAATAACCTGTGGAAACAAATGGCTGCCCGTGGGAATTGAGTGCAGTTGCCCCATAGCGCTGAAGGTAAACCTGCTCCTTTCCCACGCTTGCAATGCCGTCAGACACGCAGGGCCGGTCAGCCGGTTCTCTGCTCATTTGCTGTGCTGTGATGAGTGTGGCCGTGTTGGGGGAGGAGGGAGAAGGAGGGGGTGGGGGGGGGATGGCTCTGAGCCTGGGTTAATGCTCGCTGTGTGTGCTGGGGTCAGGTAAATGGATTGGGTTGTTCTTTTCCCACCAAATCTATGCTGCATTTGGCTTTAAGAACCGGTTTTGTGACTCCCTTGTATTCGCATTTAAAACCTATTGCGTGCAAATTTGTTCGGGGTCGTATCATACCACTTCTAGTGCTCAGTGCTTGCATTGAGTGGGTCTGTGGGCCCCACAAGTGCTTGCATTGGAAGTGTTTTTGATTCCTGAATGAAATATTGCCTACTTAATTTTCATTAAGTATTTTAGGGACCTGGTCTTATCTGTGTTCATGTTTATTTTCTATTTCTCAGAGCTTTTTTGCTGGAGGGACCACAGAAGGAAGATCGGAACGTAGAACACTCCAAGTCCTACAGCCCTCTGCAGTAAATGGGAATCTTGGAAGAGTACGAGAGGTGTGTGTCTGCGCGCGCTCTAAATGAGAATCTGAAGTTGGGCACATCAAACCAGGCCTAAAAGCAAGCAGGCTTTAACTGTGCTTTCTGTCCATTCTGTAGCTGGGAAAGGCCGTTCCAAAAAGAAAAATGTGGGGAGCCGAACAAGCAAAGGGCTCGAAGAGGGTTAAAGCTGAAGTCGCTGTGCTGAAGGAGGACGTTGAAAACGAGAACCAGTCTGAGGGGATAACTAAACAGGCTTATGAGCTGTTGGTCAAAGGTAAGCCACCCTTGACTCGTTGCCAGCTTCAAACGCCCTATTTGGTTTCATGCACATCCCATGCTTTTAAAAAGTAGTAACTGCTCTTAGAAGGGTGTCGAGTGGTTAGCCCTTGTCACATGAGTTTACATGGATGCATGTTGTAATTTGGTCTGAACAAGAAGATAATCCCCATTCTTGGAACTCCGGCATGTTGAGTTGCTGTATCATCCCCCACCCTTACTCAAACTTGACTTTTGTTTCTTCTCAGAAACTCCACCGTCCACATACTGGAAGGAGGTTGCAGAGGAGAGGCGGAAAGCCTTGTATAATGTTCTGCAGGAGAACGAGAAGGTGAGACTGAACACGGGGCATAATGAGTAATCCTTAGTTGTCCTTGTCCTGTTGCGTTTCCTCTGAAAACTCGTACCATTTGGCAAGATTGGCTTGATGTTGCGGGTCTGAACAATGGAACATAGACCACCCTTACTGAACCCTCCCATACCCTGGGCAAAACACCAATCGTGCATCACCCTACCAGCAACAGTTGGAACTGGGAGACTGGTTCATTCTTGCACTACAGCATGGTGCCTTAACCAAATAAGCCACCCAATAGCCCATTTGAAAGATTTGTCTAGTGTAGTGTGTGTGTGATGAAATTTGCATTGACCTGTTATCTATATGGCTCCATGCTGGGAAGGGTTGATTGGCTACCTGATGCTAAATTCAGGTTTTTGGATGCAGTCATTAAGCGGTTTCCCATTTTGTTCTCCCCACCAGTTGCACAAAGCCATCGACTCGAAAGACGAAGAGATCTCCCTGCTGCGGAGTGAGAACGAGGAGCTGCAGGAGTTGGCCCAACACGTCCAACACATGGCGGACATGATCGAGGTGAAGAGCCTTTAGAATGTGTGCTCACTATGGTGGCAGTTTTGATTTGCGTCGTATCTTAATGTTTTCCTTTTGCCTCTGCAGAGGTTAACTGGGAAGAGTCCTGAGAGCTTGGAAGATGTTCGAGAGCTCTCCTTTCAGGCAAAGGAGGATGAGGAGGAGGATCCTGAGGAGGAAGATGATGGTGAAGATGAGTTGAGCAGTGATGAAGAGGATGACTCTGAATGGGAGGAGGAAGAAGATGAGGATGACTGTGACAACAATGAAGACAAAAATGGAGATGAAGATCAATAAGCTGGTGGCAATACAAACTTTGTCCTAGGACTGGACTCCATGGAGACTAATTTAAAACATTTTTGAAGGACCACTGAGCCTTTTGGCTTCATATTGCCCCAAAGCATTTTCCTGTTATGTACAGTGAATTTATTTTTTATTTACATTGTGCTCCCCTCACTGCCATGGGTAAAATAATGCCATTTCAGTTCCTTTCTCGTGGATTAAATTTCACAATTGCCTTTTTTTTTTTACTTGGTTAGGAGTTAGCCCTTGGTCTTACTTGATCTAAAATTTAAACTAGGGGCATTAAAGTGTCTTGTTTACTCATTTGACTACTGTTCCAATACTTGGTAGGGTTTGATAAGTCAAACTTCAATTGTGCAGTTTTAATGCATGCTACCTGTACATATGTAATCTAGAGGACTGTACTGTAATTAAACTCCCTTATTTTTACAAATCTGACTTCATTTTACTTCTGTCGTGCAGTTTTGGCCTTTGCCAAATCGATGTTTGAACAAGTGAATGACTGCTTCATGTTGTGTAACAAAAGGGCATGCTAAAATGGCAACTGAATTATTTATTTTATATACCAAGTGATTAATTGGAGCCTGATCAGGAGATGAAATGCAGTCCTGTTGTGAAGCACTTGGTAATGACTGGTTTAAGATTTGGCCTAACATTCAAATCTGAAAATTGGCTGGCCTTATTATTTTTTTTAAAAGCTACAAGCACTAGAACACAGCCATCTTTGAATAAGCTTTGTTGGTTTTTCTGCTGAGAAAGCCGTTTAGATTACTAGACTGATACATTTCAATGGGCTTAATGAATCATGTAGAGATATAATGACCCAAAGAAGGGTTCTTTTGTACTGTGCTGGGATGTATGTCTGGGTTTGCTGAACAAAACTTATTTTCACAACCTGCCTCTTGAAGTGACTAATGGCCGGCTGTCCACCTGTGTGTTGTGGGCAACAGGTTTTGCAGCAACTGCTTTATTTAGATTACATGTCTTTGAACATGGATGAAAGACAAAGCAACCAAGTGGTGTCAACCTGGCTTGTTCTGAGATGGCTGCACCCTTGTGCAAAAAGGCAAATCTGGATCAAAAGATGCGATTGCAGAGCCCATGGGTTCATTCCAGTACAGGGCACGTGCTGTATGACGTTGTCATCCTTGTGGCAGCCTGTTCCAAGTAGTGTTCTGAGGGTACCTGTGGTTGTGTGTGTAGCCATTCTATATTTGGATTCTTGGGAGAATGTTTTGAAGAAGCTAGATGCCTCCTGACATAGATGGGCCTAAAAACCTTAGACCTAGTCTGTGAAAGCAAGTTTTGCTCCGCAATACAATCTGCCTCAAAGTTTGGGTTGTCATTGTTCATGCTTCAAAATGATATTTGAGGTCTCCAAATTAGTGGTTGGGGGTTTCATTGAATGTTCTAAAACTTCCTTTAAATTGTTCTTGGCTAAATCAGACTGATACTGCTCCTCAGTGGTCTGAAAGTTCTTGGGGACCACCACTGGTTGGCTCTACTAAAGACTGGTAGGCTGATGAGTAAGCAATGTACTTGGGGTGTGTTGAATACCTTGTGGCAAATCTGTCAGGTCAGTGTACTTGTACATGAAGTCATTCCACACCCCAGAGAGCAGAACACTCACCCTTTGAGGTGCCAGGCTGCAGAAATCCACTAACAGAAATCCAGTGCTGGCAAACCCAGTCTTATACCGTACCTGTATTCAGCAGCCTATAATGTGTACAAGCAGGAGAACAGTACATTCTTTTGCCCTTTTACTCAACTTCACTTGGATGTCAAATGTCCATGTCAAAACAAATACAAAATTAAAGTTAGACATTCCATCAGTGTTTTCTTGAATGAAAACCCACATGGGCAATCCCCCTTCCATGAGTGTGTGAGGCACATGAAGCCAGGTGAATTTAACAACCACAGGAGGCCATCGCTATGAGCTACCCCTGCTCTTCATAAAGCACATGAAAGCCAGGTGAATTTAACAACCACAGGAGGCCATCGCTGTGAGCTGCCCCTGCTCTTCATAAAGCGCTTTGCCCAAAACCTAATGTACAGACCACTCACGTGACCATGCCGAGGAACAACACGCTCTTCAAAAGGTCTGGAGCGCGGAGCCATCGACCAGGAACCGGCACTAAGAGGCAGGCTTGTCAGTGAGCAATGTACCTTGCTCTTGATAAGTAATCTCTCGCTATGCAAACTGCAAGGAAGTCAGAGAAGACAACATGCTGATAGCTGGAGGTCACATCAGTTAAGACAGGTCACACGCGTTCCCACGGCCTCTTAACATTCCTGTGTCGCGGGCTGCCGTTTGTCCCGCGATTTTCCTCAGAACAGGTTGACAATGGAATGCCTTTGTTTCGTGTATCTCTCTCACCTTGTTTTGGAGGTTCCCACGGAGGGCGAACAGGGAAGAGGTGCTGTTTTTAGCCTGAAAAGGTGGCAGCTTCAAACGCATCAGCCCCAAAACGGGCAAAGCCGAGAAATGCTCTCGTGCAAGTTATTAAAAGACAAGCGTTACACAGAATTATGAAAAAATAAACTTTATTGCCACTTTTAATGAACTGAATGAATACTGAATAATGAACCCAAGGGAGAAAAAGACTATCGCGTAATCAGTGCGGCAAAAATCAGCTTTACTTCAATAATAAATTACCAAATTTACTCCATGTCACAAGTCTGATGGACTTAAAAAGTCAAGATTGTACCTAGGGACTTGGATTTCAATTTATATGTATTAATGCCAGGAAAGCATTAATGCTTCATGCAGTTGTTGCAAAAATGTTGATATTGGAGATGTTTAAAGGGTCAATAAACTTAATGAAATTTTGTATTTAAGAAGAATTTAGGTTCATGCTTTGTGTGACTTAGGAATAAATATGGTATAAAATCTGTAACAGGCCTCTTGATATCTCTGAGAAAGACAGTGTTACCTTCAGAAGAAGCAACAGGAAAACAGAATAGTAACCAAAATATTTCCATATTAAATATAATTCACAGTACAAAGAGGAAAAAAGGTGCGACTGTTAATGAGAGCAAGAGATCTGTTCAACTTCGCCGCACAATGAAAAGCCATACAAATTCCTAAAGTTAGCTTTCATCTCATACACACTGTACACATTTCTATTCGAGGTTTATATAAAACTACATGGTTTTGTTACAACATAAATACTGCTTTAAATTATATTTTTCCTGGTAATACTATGGCTTTTTGTCTTAAGTTATATTGATGTCTAAATTGTAGTTTCATCTCATTTTCCTTTTCAACAATGTTACCAACTTTGTTACAGTTGAATCAATTCATTCATATTTCATTTAATTACATTTCAGGATCTGCCCTAGAGATTTCATGATGACACCCTTTGGTCTTTTGCCTATGTAGTTGACAGAAATATATCCACAAATATTGGGTAAAGTAATTCATGAAAACAAACGTAACTATGGAAATGTACCAATCTATTCAAGAAAAAAAAAAAATCTACAAACCAGCATGTTGTAGTCCCATAACAATAGAGTTAATTTATAAATAAGGTGCTGGTCAAGTCCTTAAATGTATTAAGTTTTCTGAAGTCTCATTTTGGGATGAAAGATTAAACACAATTTCACACAAATGACATGGTCTAAAGCATACAGACAAAATCAATGCAGAACTACTGCAGTCATTTTGTTCCTGATAATAAACTGTATAATTATGGAAAACAATGTGACATTAATATAAATACGAAGCTTGTATGCAGCTCAAATTTCATGTGTACCGCAAAGCGTTTTTTTCTTTCCTTTTTTTTTTGTAAAAAGGGTTAAAGTATCGAAATACTTGAGCATAAAAAAATGACAGTAAAGAAACTTGTCACGGTAAACATCTCAGCAGTACTGTTACAGTAGGCACACTAGCTGAATTAATCACACAGCTTTTGACTTCAGACTCCCGTGTCTCTTTCCCACCCCTGTGCTAAAAGCCCCTGGTTCCAGACAGGCTCCAGGTCAGTCCTTCAGCGATAGACTGTTAGGTAGCCTTCATGCAACAGGTAAGAGCAGCTGTAAATAACTGGCAGCATGTCAAACCACTTCCCTGTCTACTCTGACCTCTCTAACAGCGTGCTGACCCCAGATCAGACGGCTGGGGCCACACTGGGTGCCAGCCGTGCTCATGAGCGGAGGGAGGTGACGGACCCGTTTGGGAAAAGGCCAGGGTCTGTATTCACTACGGTCTTAAAGCAGGCGAGCACACACGGCCTTCTGGGAGAGCAAGAAAGCTACACCACAGCATGTCCTGAACCACACGTCCACCAGTCCACCAATGAGTCTCAGAGTATCCACAAGCAGAGGCCATGAAAACTCACAATACATGTTGACAAAAGCGAATAAAAAGAGTTTGCAAAAATCCCTGAAACTGAACGTTACGTACCAGAGAAAACAGAACAAAGTCAAGTACAATTTCCCACATCATACAAACCACTGTATAATGTGCTGTATTTACAGGCCTCTGATGACAGAAGTGCAATTTTCAAAGCACCAAAAAAAAAAAAATAACATACAAGAATATGAGCCAATGAAACAAATTATTAATACTCAATATGATAAATGTAGTAATAATAACAACAATTAGGACAACCATAATAATAGTAATAATTAATAATAAAATGCTTTGTGCAGACAGAAATGGCTTAATAGTGGTCAGAATGAACACCCAGTCTGAATGAAAGGAGCCTTGAGTGTGTCCTAGTACCCCCTGCTGGGACCCCCAGGGCCAATCCAGCCTTATCCTCCGCAAGGACTCCGGGTTCAGGGCTCAGGGCTCAGGATAGCGGGGGGGAGGGGAGGAGGGTCCATGCGGTCCTGGATCAGGCCTTCTCAAAAGGCAGTGGTGACGGCGTTCCCTCGGCGCGTGCCCAATCGCACCATCTCCCTGGGGACCGTGTCCAGCTGCTCGTACGCCAGCCGCCCCTCCTCGCCTGTAAGAATGGCAGCAGACACCTTTTTAAGCACACTGAACGCAAAGCCTTGTATGGAACTACATTACATTAATGCCATTTGGCAGACACTCTTATCCAGAGCGACGTACAGTTTATTAGACAAAGCAGGAGCCAATCCTCCCCTGGAGCAATGCAGGGTTAATGGCCTTGCTCAAGAGTCCAAAGGCTGTGCGGATCTCATTGTGGCTACACTGGGGATCGAACCATCGACCTTGTGGGTCCCAGTCATGTACCTTAACCACTACGCTACAGGGTGCCCTACTACTATTATTACAAACAGTTGATTGGCTTATTGTTTGGCTTCCTTGACTGTCATAGGCATAACTCTGGGTCTCATGTTGACAACAGTTGAGAAGCCAACGGTCTTAATTACTTTTGGTCTCCTAAAATGGAGGGACTGTTTTCGGGGGGGAACAGGAAAAGATCAGCCAATATTGATGTAAATGCCCTCAAATCAGTCTGTATTTTAACCTCGTTATTCATTGCTTCATTTCAAATCCAATGCGCATGAATACCCAAAACACACTGCCAACACAACAAAGGACTTCATCGGGGAGAAAAAGTGGAAGGTTTTAGACTGGCCAAGTCAATCACCAGACCTTAACCCAATTGAGCATTCATTTCACCTTCTGAAGAGGAGATTGAAGGGAAAAGCCCCCCCGAAACAAACAACAACTTAAAGAGGCAGCAGTAAAAGCCTGGAAAAGCATCACAAAAGAAGAATGCAACAGTTTGGTGATGTCAATGGGTCGCAGGCTTGATGCAGTTATTGCAAGCAAGGGATATGCTACCAAATATTAAGTGTTATTTACTTTCATTTACTTATACTTTTGCTCACCTAAAAAGTAGTTTAACACATCTAGGTGTAAAGGCCAGGAAATAAATGCTGAAATTCTGAACTCTTGTCTCGTTCATTTTTTTTTTATCTCAACCCCAAATTCAGTGTATTGCAAAAACGAAGGAATTAGCCTTGTGTCCAATACCTTTGGAGAGGACTATACATACATGCAATATATACAATAGAATACATAACACACATATACACATACAAGCGCACCTATAGTGTGCAACAAACACACACGTTCACACTACCACCCCTGTGGTTGCCACAATCATCTTGAAATGTGTCAATACAGGAACTTGCACAAAATCTGCCCATACCACAGTCTACCCAACTAACTCTAAACGAATGCTCCCGACAAGCTTGAATGGTAGCCTTTCAACGTTGGTGTGTGAACGGGTGAATTAGAGGCATCAGTTGTAAAGCACTTTGGATAAAAGCGCTAAATAAATGCAGTCCATTTAACATTTACCAATTGACTAAATAGAATACAGTCCATTTGACAATTTAAAGCAAGCACCCTCACATTTGAAAAGCAGCCCCTAGAGGAGACAAGAAGGCCTCCATTTCCACAGAGTTCACAAGCTGCTCTTAAATAAGACGCCGGGGGCACAGCCTCCAGGTAAATGAGACCACATTCTTCTTCAGGCATTTGGCCGACCTCTCTGCTATTCACGTGTGCACCTGTCAGAGCCGGAGCGTGGGAAACAGCCCGGAGAGAGAGTATCAAACACCCTCACATGGCTGCTCGCCCGCCAGAACACAATGGGCGCTTCCTTCCACGGAACCCGAGTTCTCCTGAGTGACACGGGCTCACGGCTCAAAGCCGCGAATCCTCGGGCGAGAGCCACAATGCGACGGAGCAGGAAGGAGAGCGGCGTCGCGGGACCGCCGTTCGAAACTCCGATCCGGCTATTGTTCCACTGTCACTCACCGAGGGTGAGGAGGGTTTCTATGGCGACGTGGCGGAGCTCCTCATCAGCCGAGTCGCACAGTGACACCACCGCCTCGATGCTTTCGTAGGCCTGAGAGAGAAAGAGAGAGACCGATGTCACAACGCTAAACTGCTAAAACCAAAAAGTACTGTGAGGTCCATAAGTATTTGGACAGAGGTACAATTTCTGTTCTTTTGGCTCTGTACTCCAGGACATTGAATTTTAATTGAGATGAAGGGTGAGGTTGAAGTGCAGAGTGACACCTTTAATTTGAGGGTATTTATGTCCATATTGGGTGATCCCTGTAGGAATTACATCCCTTTCTATACATACCCCACCCATTTTATGGGACTAAGAGTAATTTGACAGTTGGTTTCTCAGCCGTTTCTGATTAGTCAAAAAAATCAAATGTTTTGTGCAAGTATAATAAAGCTTTCAGTGTCTAGTCTTGATTGTAGACTTTTTATTGCTTTTGGAATCTGTTGGCATTTGGCAACATTAGGACCAGAGTTGTGCCAATGACATTATGAAGCTGAGAAATAACAAAATCATTTTCAGCTGTCCCCACCCCTGGTCCCACCTCCACCTCCACACACTGACCTGCAAGCAGCTGAGAGCGGCACAGGCACCCCTCTGGGCCTCCACTCCTGCCTCCGACAGGGCCTGAGTGTAGCACTCCACCGCCTGCACAACCACAAGCAGTAATTACTCCCAGACACCAGGTGGCGATCAAGTCAACCCCTTAATCCGCGGTTTACTTTGACTCAATCAAGGAAAATGTAAGCCGCAAACCTAACATGGGAAGAATCAGGTCTATTGGGCTCGGCTTACCTTCGACCTGAACGGGGGGTGGGTGGAGGCGGAGGTGAGGAAGGAGGCCGCAGCCTTGCTGAGCTGAGGCGCGTTGGCGGTCAGGAGCGCGGCCAGAGCTCTCAGTGCCTCCGGGTGGGGCTTTAGACTGGACACCGTCACCTCCGCCAGCTCCCTGAGGGCCCAATCCTGGTCATCGGAACATAGGCTCTCCACGAATACAGCTGTACAGGACACAGCATCACGACACAAAGTCAAGTGAAATATTCACTTATCTAGACCAGACTACATTTGGTCATGTTGGAGTCTCAACCCAATGGATTCTAGTCACTGTAAAAATAAAAATATACACTCACGGAGCACTTTATTAGGTATTTATTAGACTTATTTTCACTTGTTGGTCTTCTGCTGCTGTACCCGATCCAATGAATACCAGTGGTCACCAACCCTGTTCCTGGAGATCTACGCCCTATAGGTTCTCACTCCAACCTTAACAAAGCACGCGTCATTCAACAGCTTCAGATCTCATTCAGCTGCTAATTAGTAGAATTACATGTGCCAAATGAGGGTTGAAGTGAAAACCTTCAGGACGGTAGATCTCCAGGAACAGGGTTGGTGACCCCTAACTTAGTGGTTTGACGTGTTGTGTTCAGAGATGCTCTTCTGCATACCACTGTTGTAATGTGTGGTTATTTCAGTTACGATCACCTTCCTGTCAGTTTCAAGCAGTCTGGCCCTTTTCTGACCTCTCTCATTAACAAGGCATTAGACTGGTCCCATAGAACTGGTGCTCACTGGATGTTTTTTGTTTTTCCACACCATTCTCTGCAAACTGTTGTGCATGGAAATCCCATGAGATATTCAAACCACCTTGTCTGGCACCAATAATCAATCCACGATCAAAGTCACTAAAATCACATTTCTTTCCTATTCCGACATTAGGTCTGAAAAACAGCTGAACCTCTTGACCGTGTCTACCGTTCATACATTTAGTTGCTGCCACGTGATTGGCTGATTAAATAATTGCATTAACAAGCTAATGTATAGATTTACCTAATAAATGTGTACTCCATTTATAACCTATATTTTCTTGACCTCAAAGTGTCAATCCGTAATTTCTTCATATAAAAGAAATTACGTTTGATACCTTGTCAATATGCCATTTTTGTAGCAATATCGATTCAATGTATTTGCATTCTTAAATTTCTCTTTTGAGGACACATGCACAGGAACCTGCATGCTGAATGAAAAAGAAACAAGCACCTTGAGGTCCATGAACTTGTGACCACTAGTGACCACAGACCTCCTAAATCCACCAAAACTGAAAGATTATGGACATAATAATAATAATAATCATAATCATAATAATAATAATCATAATAATAATCATAATAATCATAATAGTAATAATAATAATAATCGTAATAATAATAATAATCATAATAATAATAATAATCATAATCATAATAATAATAATCAGCTCTGTGATGGGCCTGTGTCGTACCTTCCCGCGCCTCCTGCAGGAGGTGCCCTGACATGTCCGTCACGCCGTGTGCGGAGGCGTAGCCGTGGAACTGGAACACCGTCAGGACCTCCTGGGACAGAGCGGAGGGCGAGCCGCAGGGGGAGGAGCCCAGCTCGGTCCTGTCCATCATCTCGCTCACCAACCGGCGGATTACTGCAGAGACACAGAGCACAGCTCTCTCAGGATCAACACGTCTGAACATACGCACCCAAATCCCCCACACAGTGCATTATTATTCATCACAGGCAATTACTCCTCAAGTCTTACACATTCACCTCTTACAAACTTGTAGGCTCTTTTGATGGGTACAATTTAAATCCAATATTTGAGGGGAACAGTAGAATCCTTCCCTTAAAACCCTCGGCCAAAGAATGACCCTACTACAGCAGCCTGACTGCTACAGCACAGACAGCCCCAAGACACCCACTGGATAAACTACAGCATGTCTAGGAGACATGCCCTGCATTAGTGTCAGTGTAGAGTGACCTCACGGCAAAAAATCCATTAGCTTGTTTGAAGTTACTGTTTGCTTGTGTTAATGCGAAGGAACAAAGACATTAAGGTCAAAGGCTGTATGTCTGCTGGGAGAGAGACAGAGAAAGACTCCTAGTAAGTGCTTAATTCAGAAAGTGGTCTAATAGTAATAAGGAATAAAAATAAATGGTTATTTTAAATCACGTGATTGTCTTTATGTTAACACACACTGTCAACTAAGAATCAATTTAGAAAATTCCCCTTACCCCATTGCCAAATCTTGATTTATCTATTTATATATTTATTCATTCAGACTGTCTCACCACATTGGCAATTGTTTTGTCTTATTTCAGCAGTAATAGAAATAAGATTTAATCTAAATATATGATTAACACAAGACTGAAATACTTGTTGATATTGAGTGGTTTTTCTTGTAGTGCAGGATCAGCTCATATACGGAGCAGTCCATAAGTATTGGGACAGTGGTGCAATTTCTGTTCTTTTGGCCCAGTAGATAATGTACATACTGTCACCATTAATTTGAGAGTATTTACATCCAGATAGGGTTATCTTGGGTAGGAATGACATTCCTTTCTAAACATAGTCCCAATTAGGGGACCAAAAGTAACTGGACGGTGGCTTTTCAGCAGTTTCTGAGTCAGGTGTATTCAATGGCTTCCTTTGTGCAGGTGTAAAAAAAAAGCTTTCAGGATCTTGTCTTGATTCTAGGCTTTTGATTGCTTTGAGGTATTTGGAGTTTCAAGTTAATGCCGTGTGTCAATATGAGGACCAGAGTTGTGCAAGTAAAAGTTAAGGGAGCCATTATGAGACATATCAAAAAACAGTCAGAGACAGACCAATAGGGGTACTAAAATAGCCCAGATGTGCTCCTTGTGCCGACTAAAGCAAAGAACAGACTCCAAAGGCCATTATTTGGATATACCTGACTAATCAGAAACAGCTGAGAAGCAAACTGTCCAATTACTTTTGGTCCACTAAAATGGGGGGACTATGTATATGGATCACCTGGTATGGCTGTGAATATCCTCAAATTAAAAGGTGACAGTCTGCACTTTCACCTCATAATCATGGTTTCAATTCAAATCCAATGTGCTGGAGCCAGAAGAACAGAGATTGCACCACTGTGTAAATACTTAGTGTATAAGAGGGTCTCTCAGTGTTATAATATGCTTTAGATGGGGGTGGGGGTGGGGGGTTCAGGGAGAGGTCAGGGAGGTCGTACTTGAGTCGGCGGTGTGTGTGCGGCTGGCCTGCAGGGCGGCGCTGAAGCTGCGGTCCATGTGCTTGACCACCCTCTCTGCCGTGGTGTGGAACAGGCTCCCGGAGCCACTGCAGGTCGACCACAGGGACAGCAGCGCTGGCTTCTCCGCCAGGCCCGAGACCACTGAGGGGAAGAGAGACACACGCACACATAGAGTCAGGGACAGGAGACACGGAGACACACACACACACACACACACACACACAGTCAGGGACAGGAGACACACACACACACACACAGACACACACACACACACAGTCAGGGACAGGAGACACAAACACACACACCCACACACACACACACACACACACAAACACAGAGTCAGGGACAGGAGTCACACATACGTGCACACGCACACGAACGCAAACACACACACACACACACAGTCAGGGACAGGAGTCACACATACATGCGCACGCACACGAACACACACACACAAACACAGAGTCAGGGACAGGAGTCACACATACGTGCACACGAACACACACACACACACACACACACAGTCAGGGACAGGAGTCACACATACATGCGCACGCACACGAACACACACACACACACACACACACACACACACAGTCAGGGACAGGAGTCACACACACACTCAGCATTTCTGCTTCAGCCCTCTCTCCAGCTCTCCGGGGGAACTCACCATCAGCAGCCGAGACTACACTTCCCAGGCGCTCTGTGCTGATCTCTCCCAGCTCCTCCAGCAGCTGAGTCTGAGTGGAGATCTTGTGCAGCCAGGCTTTGCGTTGCGAAGGGCTTCCCCCGGTGGACAGGAGCTGCAAGCGCACACAGTCAATGAGCTAAGAGACTATTGAAAGACCAAGTAGTGATCATCAGGGCTTATAGACAAGATGAAAAGTTTCACCAATCTATAAACCGAGTTTAAACCTCATTTTAGGACCGGTGAATTATTAATGAGTGTGTATATGGTGAGTACAGTATATGTGTGTGTATATATGGTTATGCTGCTGCCAGATATGCAATAGATACAAAACAAAAAGTTTCTCCTGAATATTTTTTCCATTGAGTTCAAAAGGAAAATTTGTCAGGAGAAACAAGAAAAACAATCTGTTAATGTGCACATTAACCACATATTTACATTACAAATCTCAAATTGTACAGAGGCAAATAAATCAATGATGGGCCTTTGTCCCAAACATTATGGAGGGCACTGGTGTGGACATATGGTGTAGATGTATGCATACATGGTGTGTACACATTACATTACATTACATTACATTATAGGCATTTGGCAGACGCTCTTATCCAGAGCGACGTACAGTTGATTAGACTAAGCAGGAGACAATCCTCCCCTGGAGCAATGCAGGGTTAAGGGCCTTGCTTAAGGGCCCAACGGCTGTGCGGATCTTATTGTGGCTACACCGGGATTAGAACCACCGACCTTGGTGTCCCAGTCATTTACCTTAACCACTACGCTACAGGCCACATGGTGTACACATGGTGTATGTGTGTGTATATATGGTGTGTACACATGGTGTATGTGTGTGCATATATGGTGTGTACACATGGTGTATGTGTGTGTATATATGGTGTGTACACATGGTGTATGTATATATGGTGTGTACACATGGTGTATGTGTGTGTATATATGGTGTGTACACATGGTGTATGTGTGTATATATGTTGTGTACACATGGTGTATGTATGTATGGTGTGTACACATGGTGTATGTGTCTACAGTCAGGTCCATAAATATTGGGACATCGACACAATTCTCATCTTTTTGGCTCTATACACCACCACAATGGATTTGAAATGAAACGAACAAGATGTGCTTTAACTGCAGACTTTCAGCTTTAATTTGAGGGTATTTACATCCAAATCAGGTGAACGGTGTAGGAATTACAACAGTTTCTATATGTGCCTCCCACTTTTTAAGGGACCAAAAGTAATGGGACAAACTAACAATCATAAATCAAACTTTCACTTTTTAATACTTGGTTGCAAATCCTTTGCAGTCAATTACAGCCTGAAGTCTGGAACGCATAGACATCACCAGACGCTGGGTTTCATCCCTGGTGATGCTCTGCCAGGCCTCTACTGCAACTGTCTTCAGTTCCTGCTTGTTCTTGGGGCATTTTCCCTTCAGTTTTGTCTTCAGCAAGTGAAATGCATGTTCAATCGGATTCAGGTCAGGTGATTGACTTGGCCATTGCATAACATTCCACTTCTTTGCCTTAAAAAACTATTTGGTTGCTTTCGCAGTATGCTTCGGGTCATTGTCCATCTGCACTGTGAAGCGCCGTCCAATGAGTTCTGAAGCATTTGGCTGAATATGAGCACATATTATGGCCCGAAACACTTCAGAATTCATCCTGCTGCTTTTGTCAGCAGTCACATCATCAATAAATACAAGGGAACCAGTTCCATTGGCAGCCATACATGCCCACGCCATGACACTACCACCACCATGCTTCACTGATAAGGTGGTATGTTTTGGATCATGAGCAGTTCCTTTCCTTCTCCATACTCTTCTCTTCCCATCATTCTGGTACAAGTTGATCTCATCTCATCTGTCCATAGGATGTTGTTCCAGAACTGTAAAGGCTTTTTTAGATGTTGTTTGGCAAACTCTAATCTGGTCTTCCTGTTTTTGAGGCTCACCAATGGTTTACATCTTGTGGTGAACCCTCTGTATTCACTCTGGTGAAGTCTTCTCTTGATTGTTGACTTTGACACACATACACCTACCTCCTGGAGAGTGTTATTGATCTGGCCAACTGTTGTGAAGGGGTTTTTCTTCACCAGGGAAAGAATTCTTCTGTCATCCACCAGTTGTTTTCCGCGGTCTTCTGGGTCTTTTGGTGTTGCTGAGCTCACTGGTGCATTCTTTCTTTTTAATAATGTTCCAAACAGTTGATTTGGCCACACCTAATGTTTTTGCTATCTCTCTGATGGGTTTGTTTTGATTTTTCAGCCTAATGATGGCTTGCTTCACTGATAGTGACAGCTCTTTGGATCTCATATTGAGAGTTGACAGCAACAGATTCCAAATGCAAATAGCACACTTGAAATGAACTCTAGACCTTTTATCTGCTCCTTGTAAATGAGATAGAGGGAATAACACACCTGGCCATAGAAGAGCTGAGCAGCCAATTGTCCCATTACTTTTGGTCCCTTAAAAAGTGGGAGTCACATATAGAAACTGTTGTAATTCCTACACCGTTCACCTGATTTGGATGTAAATACCCTCAAATTAAAGCTCCAAATCCATTGTGGTGGTGTACAGAGCCAAAAAGAGGAGAATTGTGTCGATGTCCCAATATTTATGGACTTGACTGTATATATGGTGTGTGAATATACTGTATTGTACCTGGAGGAGATGGCTGCAGTACTGCAGGTGAATGATGATGGCAGTGTCCAGGCTCTCGTTGCCGGTGGTGAGGGGCAGGGGGCTGCCGGCCACGCTGTTCCCCACTCCGGTGTCCTCTGTCAGGGCTTCACTCAGGTGGCCCCTGGCCTCAGGGTGCTGCCCCGGCCTGCGCCGTTAGGAAACAGGACAAAACACACGGTCACCACAAGGGGGCAGTAGAGCACCGCTTCATCTCTATTAAAACACTGCAATGTTATGAGCATTGTGCAGATGAACAGCCTGGGAAAATGAATAAAACCCTGTTCAGTGAAAGTGTACATATGCTTAGCCTAGTTAATGTACAGTACATGAAAACAGTGAATTACATGCAGCTTTTGTATCAGCTAATATATAACATCTATCCTTATTTAAAATGGATGACCAATTAAAAGATGATTCACAAAGCAAGAAGAAGCGTCATGCAAGACCCACTGCGCTATGATGATGCTTCCCACAACTGTGACGCAAAGAAAGAGAGGGAGGGAGAGAGTAAGAGAGAGACATATAAAGAGGGAAGGTTGGATATCCACGCAAAGGCCCTGAGAAATGGCTACAGCAGTCACACCGCACAGAACACCCCCCCACAAACTCACACTCACACAGTCCAGAAAAAACCTACACAGGGCTTGAGTCATAACCTGAGCCCACTGCACACGGGCACAGAGCTACAGAAGGAGAGACAGGGGGGAGAGAGACAAGCGGGGTTAGTCACAGACTGAACACACACACTCACACACCTCTCATCTCACCGGGCAGCAGGGGTGCAAGCAGTGTTACATTAGTGGACAGTGGCCGCCAGGAGAGGGAGGGGCTGCGTGTACTCACCCAATCCGCTCCGCCTCCATGTCAAAGAACACGGGGCGCGGAAGGGCGTCCTCGCCCGTGTCATCGTCGTCAAAGTCCGAGGTGTTGAGGAAGTCGAAGCTCTCTAAAGCGCTCTCAACCGTCAGACTGAGACTGGACGACCTGCTCCGGTGGGTGGGCGCCCGACACTGAGGGGAACACAAGACCTGGCCAATTAAAACATGAGGCCTGGGAGTTGCAGATACGGGTCAGGAGCTTCAGTTAATTGTCACATCAACCATCAGAATGGGGGGGAAAATGTGGTGCTGATCTCCTGGGATTTTCACACACAACACTCTCTAGAGTTTACTCAGAATATAATGTGTTGACTGATATTATGTGTTGACTATTACAATCAGTTGTGAATCAGAGGGTTAGCGTCAGCACTGCTATTTCTCTAAATCTGAATGAACTCATAGTATTCCCTTTGTTAAATGTCACAATGTAAATGTACGTAAATCTCAAATGAAAGTAAAATCTTCACATGAAGAATATGTTCTACGGGAAGCGGCTCACCTTCAGCAGGTCCTCCAAGCGCATCACTTCCTGCTCCAGCTCCTGCAACTCGCGGCACACCTCCCCCAGGCTCTCCAGCCGAAGAAGCAGGCCCTGCACGGCCTCCTCCAGGCCGGGCTCCAGAGGGGACCCCCGGCCCACCTCGGGGCCCCCCCAGCTGAGGGGCGCCTCGGGCAGCATGTCGGCCGACGTCAGCCTCTTCACCAGCTGCTTGGTGAGGCAGCCCTCGTCCGTGTCCAGCTCCACGGGTTTCAGCTCCTCCGAGGCCTCGTCGGGCCCCCCGTGGTCCAGGAACACGTCCTCGGGGGCCACCGCCGAAAGCTGCTCGGAGCACAGAGAGGGCGAGCCGTTGCGCTCCCACTCCGATTCCGCCTCGCTGGCCGTGTCCGCCGCCTCTCGGTCCGGCTCCCGGTCCTGCTCCTCCCCGGACCGCCGCCCATCCCCCCCGGCCCCCGGCGCCAGGCGAGGGTGCCGGTCGCTCTCCGGAGGCGTGACCGTGATCTCGGGGTTGGACGGGGCGGGGCTGGACCGGGGAGTGTCGCTGGAGCTGAAGGAGAGACGCTTGCACTCGGGGGCACCGCTGACGCCATTCTCGAAGACTTCGTCGGGGAGGACCGACTGTCGGAGAGGGAGAGGGAGAGGGAGAGAGAGAAACCATCAAGACAGGCAGGAGAGCAGAGGCCAGAGGTTCACCCCAAACGTGCCGTTTTAAGTCCCACCACCACAACGGTCTGTCTTCCTGGCTGGTGTTTGAAGAGACCAGCCTTCACTCCCTTTCAGTCCCAAGCCCAATATGAAGTGGCTACACCCAAATCCCAAGGGCTCTTCACTTTAGTTAAGAAAATGTATAAGGGTTTTATTAGGGTCTCAAAACAATAGTATAGCAGTCATTTTGATAAGTTGAGAAGTTATAAGGTCGAGAGTGCCATATGGAACTCTTGGGGTTTTACGGTAGCGCTATATGGCACTCTTGGGACTGAAAGGCTTAAAGGGGGTGAGTGTGTGGCACTCATTTCACAGTCAGGACTCTCCTTGCTGTTAGTTTCCACTGCACTCATTTCTCACACATATTCATGCAGGCCAGTTAGCATGAGCTAGGCTAACACTGCAGAGCCTAAAAGGAGCACAGAATGTGTCTGTTACTCTATGGGCACAGTTTTCTTATGACCCCCGGAGGTGTTTTGGGGCCATTTTAACAGGACTTCCGAAGCCATGCTCACACAGGGGAAGACCACCGGCCAGGGGAGAGGAGGAGCCTCCACTGTGTCGACCGCACACAAAAAGCAGAGCACAGCAACCGCACGCACGACGGGCGCGGTGACCGCACACCCGGGGGGGGACGTGCCAACCGCACTCACATAGACTTCCAGGCTGGACCGTGGCCGCGGCCGCAGGGAGGCCAGGTCCCCGAAAGAGCGACTACGCCCCAGCTTCTCGAGGAAGGTGCTCCGCAGGGCGCGGAGGAACGAGGGCCGCTGCCGGTCCTCCGGGCGTGGCTGCCATTTCTTCAGCAGACAGCCGGAGGGGGGGGGGGGGGGGGGGGGGGGCGGTGTTCGGGTTAGTGAGGCGAAGCAGCGAGCAAGCGGAAGCGCACGTACACTTATGGACTCACCACACACACGTAAACAACAGCACCCCCTAAGGCTTTCACCAACACGACCATTAATGCTAATTTGGAAGCGGTTCAGAAGGCACACCGAGGTTAAAGTAGGGTCAGGAAGAGTTTGAACTTGTGACAGGAAGCCACGTAATTTAAGAGCTCGGAGAGGACATGGCCTTGAGAGGGACGGAGGGAGAAAGACTCACGAAAAAGGAGGTGTCCTGGAAGGTGGGCGTCTCGGGCGTGCCCTGGCTGTACACCGACACCCGTCTCTGCAGGGCCGTGGCTTTGCTCAGGTTCCCGGAGGAGAGGGTCAGGTCCTCCACATCGAACGGACTGCAGAAACAGACAGAGGGGACAAAGTCAGAGAGCAGTGACCCTCCAAACCTACTGCACGGTTATGCTGTCCGTCTTGGAACTTCACACCCTTGGAGGTCTTAAATGACATTTTCCAACAGCTAGTTTCCTCTGTTTTCAGAATTGCTCTTCTCTCAAGACACAGGCCTCATTTTCAAACACAGTCTCTCTTTCAGCTCCTAAACCAATAGGGGACTGTACTTACAACCACGTGACCTCCAGGTTGAGCTTGATGGTGCCGAGGTCGTTGACATCGACGGCGACCACCTGTGGCATGGCGGTGAACAGGTCCTTGGTCTCGCAGATGACGCTGCCCACCAGTATGTGGGTAGCCAGGCCTTTGAGCTCTGTTACCTGAGGGGGAAGACCAGAGAAAGACCCGCTGTCAAGGAAACCAAGGACTGTCAATCAACAATTGGCCTACATGCCAATACAGAGCAGAGACAGAATTACAGAAAGAGCCACTTCTAGTGAGATTCTCTTAATTTGAGGTTGAAATCCACCCCAAGGGTCACGGGCCAAGAGTGAATCACTCCTCTAGCTCTGAATTTGAAGTCTACCTCACAACCAGACAGTAGATTTCTGGACCAGTCAAATATATATGCATAAATTAATAATCAGTGACAGATTTGGGTGACTGAAACAAAACCAAACGCTACCTTTGCACTCCCATGATACTGTAAATGATCATCCTGATATCCTACCATGTGTCTGTGTAAGTGAAGGATTCATTTAAATAAATAATAGTTAAAAAAAATTTGATTTCACATAAGAAGATACATCTTCTCCATAAACATGTAAACCTGCTTCACGCTGTCAGTAGACACACAAGTTTGTTACAGTTATTTAGAAGATGCTTTTATCCAAAGTGAAAAAAGGGACAATCCATCCTGGAGGAATGTGGGGTTAAGGGCCATGCTCAAGGGCCCAACAGCTTCATGGATTCTATCGTGACTACATCAGGTTTGAACCACCAACCTCCTGGGTCCCAGCCATGAACTTTAGCCACTAGGTTACAGGCTGTCCCAAGTATTTCCACACGTATTTCCACAATGCTAGCCAGCCTAGAGAAGCTGGTGTGGGGCCCTACCTTGATGGTGATGAGGTCTGTTATGAGCGGCATGAACACCATCTCCTCTCCATCCCAGCTCTGCCGGGAGTTCACCTCAATCTTCCCCTTCAGCTTCCAGCGCTGGCGGCCATAGCGCATGAATATCTGACGAGACACGGCGAGGGTGTGAGAATACAGGTGCTGAACAACGCGCTCACTTAACAAACATCGCAATATATCAGTCAGGTCATGTCATGGTAGCTGCAGGGAAAAAGTAGAGGTTTTGTTGGACTGAGACCAGCCCTGGTAAAGAAGAAGGTAGATGTTTTGTTTAGATTGGTCACCGTAAAGGAGGATAGGATTTCTCACAGAAAGGTCAAAATGGCCGATAGTAAATGTAGCTTACTTCATACTGATCTCCTGGACAGAGACGTGCAAATCCTGCCAGACCTGTGAAAGACAGACAGACAGAAAGGCAGAGTGAGAGTGCAGAAGTACATAAGTTATTCATTGTCAGTGCCTTTGTAGCAACGTGTTAATGATACTTAAGTGGCTAACAAGCTGCAGTGCATTTACATGATCAGTTACGCCAAATGAACCACTTAACAGCACCTCTGTCCACAAGCCACTGCGCGCGCACACACACACACACACACACACACACACACACACACACACACACACAGGCAGGCATAAACACACACGCAGGCAAGCAGGCAGGCAGACACACACACGGGCAGACGCACGGGCAGACGCACGGGCAGACGCACGGGCAGACGCACGCGCACACACACGCGCACACACACGCGCACACACACGCGCACACACACGCGCACACACACGCGCACACACACGCGCACACACACGCGCACACACGCGCACACACACGCGCACACACAGGCAGGCATAAACACACGCACACGCAGGCAGGCAGACACACACACACACACACACACACACACACACACACGCACACGCACACGCACACGCACACGCACGCGCACACGCACGCGCACACGCACGCGCACACGCACGCGCACACGCACAGGCAGGCAGACGCACACACACCTGAAGGAAGGGGTAACCTCAGGGATCCTACCTTTCATCTTAATGTGGAACTCCCCCAGCAGGTTTTCCAGCTCGCCTTCGAACGTGCACATATTCTGCCCAAAACAACAACACAAAACAACCCTTAACAGCGCTGCTTTCTCACCGGGAAAGTGCATTTGGACCCCATCCAGGAATTCACTACGACTGAGTGGAAACAAAGCTGTGAATTAACAAGATGAGGGGTTTGAAACCGACAGCATTTGGGGGAAATTAGAATGCGTTTACTGCGTCCTGCCCACCATCTGTTTTGCTTTATGCGTTAGGTAGTGTGTGCCTGTGTTTATATCACGCCGTGTGCGGTAGTGCGGGTGGGCGTGTTGCCCTCTGTCTGAGGTAGCGTGTATGTGTGCATTTGTGGTTTTATACTCAATGAGACACTGAGTAGCTGTCTGTGTGTGTGTGTGTGTTTGTGAAGAATGATTCACAAGGTTGTGTGTATGTGTGTACATTTGTGGTTTTATGACATGCTGTATCAGACAGTATGTGTGAGTGAACAATGATTCACAAGGTTGTGTGTACGTTTGTGGTTTTATGACAGGCTGTATGAGACGGTGTGTGTGTGTGTGTGTGTGTGTGTGTGTGTGTGTGAGAAAGAGAGTGTGAAAAATGATTCACAAGGTTGTGTATGTGTGCGTACATTCGTGGTTTTATGACATGCTGTATAAGACAGTGTTTGAGTGAAGAATGATTCAGAAGGTTGTGGGTATGTTTGTAGTTTTATGAATGATATAGTGTGTGTGTGTGTGTGTGTGTGTGTGTGTGTGAGAAAGAGAGTGGGATGCTTATGTTTGTGTTTGAGACACACTGAGTATGTGGGCTCACCTCGCTGTACTCTCGGCAGCGGCGGTTGACCTCGGCCAAGCTCTCCCTGGTGCCTTTCGTGGAGGGCGAGGCGGAGAAGGCCTGCTTCATCTTACAGGCCCCATCACGCAGGCGTCTCTGGATGCAGAAGGCTTCGTACAACTCGTCCACCTGCACGGAACCACAGAAACGGTCAGAAACGGTCAGAAACGCTCACAAAGCGTCAGAAGAGCCGGCATCACCAGGATACAGGCAGCCTTTGAAGTCTGGGATACGTTTCAGTTCTGTAATCAAAAGAAGCCCCTGGCTGATAAAAATCAAAGTGGAAAACAAGTTTGAGTCCCCCCCCCCCCCCCCCCCCTTCTGCGCCTACGGCTCAGAACACATAACCGTCTTATCAAGGAAATGCAAGCCTCAGGACAAGGGCCAGATTTGACAGTGTGGCGTGTCTATTTCGGTCTCGTCAGGGGAGGGGGGCATTCGCACTGGCTTCTGACTCAGGAGCGCCTGCCTTTCTCATGGTAATGGGCGCTCGGCGTGTTTACATCCGATCGCACGCTCGCCCACTTTCCGTCCGTATTAGCTATGCTAATCCCGTATCCTGGAGAGAGAGGCGGAAGATAAACAGAGGGAGAAGAGGTACAGGGAGGGAGGCAGAAAGAAAGGAAGGGAGGGAAAATGTGAAAATGACAGAGGGCAAGTGGGACAGGGAGACGGAAAGAGAAAGCAACAAGAAGCACAGAACTGAATTCCCCTCTCCAAATGCTACATGTGGCCAGATACCACTGACACTAACTGTCATTATCCTGGCCCAGGTCAATGAGTTCTGCAAATGGCCTCTAATCAGGCCCCCCAAACAAACTACACTTCCCACAGTCCTTCCAGGATCAATTCACATAATCATACATCTTCACATTTAAAACAATATTGACTCATTTCAATCAAAATCAGAACATCGCCTGACATGCTGTATATTTAGACCTGCATTTTAAACATATTTTTAAGGGCTGAAAAAAAATCCTACAGCGGCAAAACATCAAAAGGAATTTTTCAAAAGTGTGCACACAGCGCCAAGGTAAAAAAAAAAAAAGTGTCTGAAATATTGATGCCTGTGTCAGGTGCTCATTGGGGAAATGGTAAGACAATTGAGGGTAGGTGGTGTTTTTCAACATTTCCAAGCTGCGGCCAACGTTCCCAAGCGTCTTTCGTGGAGGGAAGTCCAGCACTTCAGAAGAAAACTGCCCCAAGGAAGAGGATACAACAAGGGGATGAAGGAAAGTGCGGTTGATGATACTGCAGCCAGTGGGAAGGGTATCTTCCGTGTGGTTTTCACATCAGTTCCCCTTCCCATTTGGTTTGACTCCCCCCCGCCCCGGTTGTTTGCGCTTCAGTGAGCTTTTGTCCCCGGTCCCAGCCTGCCACGTATGGCTCGTCACCCGCCTTCTCCCAAGCCGACCCGGGCCCCCCTTCCCTGTTCCCATACCCACCCCCACTGTGGTATGTGTGCCTGTTCATTTGAACGTGTGACAATTTTCACACCCTTAACCAAGCACCGTTTGGTAAATACCAAATGGTAAATGGACTGCATTCATATACGCTTTTATCCAAAGCGCTTTACAACCATTTCTTCCTTCTTCCGCTGCTAAACACTGCATACATTTTTCTTTTCCGATATCATTTTTAGCTCTTCCGAAAACTTTTAATTACTCCAAGTTGTGACATGCAGACCGTGTGGGAACCGTCCACCTCGGATGCACCGAGCCCATTAGCACACACGGCGTCTTGCGTGTGAGAGGTATCCGGGGAATTCGGAGTGACTGATGCAGCGGAGGTCCGGTCAGGCCACCTGCTCGAGTCCTTCTCCGGTCCCCGCACAGAGACAGCGGGGCTGATGGATTAGTCCCCAGGAATGCTGACAATTTACGCAGGGATGCTGGGGAACTACGGAAGAACGCCCAGCACCCCCTCTCTCGCAGCCGCTCGTCTGGACTGACTTTCACCGTTAGTGTTTCACGCTGTGCCCATTTGTACAGCTGTTACTTTCGCCCGGGCAATAAACGCTAAAACAAATAGCAATAAATACTTTACATAGCGTAGCAGAGGAAAATCACGCGGTTTAAGCAGTACTGCCGTACAGCGTTTTACATAATTTGACTTTCAAATTGAAGACTTTCAAAACTGCTGTGTCCTTGATCAAGGCACTTAACTGGAGTGGCTCTTAAATATTCAGTAGCACAAATGGATGGTTTGTAAAATGCAAGCCATGTAAAACATGCTGAATGCAAGTTAAGCAAACAAATATGCAACGCCATGTTATGTGACCGTGCCGGGATATAGCTTTCAGGTTTCTGGAATCTATACCTGCTCTACACTGATGACACAGCGATTTGGAAAACAGATACTGGTTTCTTCCAACTAAATTAAGAAGCTGAACAACCAGTCCAGGCAGGCTCTAGGCATCTCCATCTTCCAGTTCTCTTCTTTCCTTCTTCTCCGTGTCAAAGACATGGGCCCCGGAATGCACACTGGCTGTGCTACCAGCAGGGGGAGCACTGTGAGAGCCAGCACATTTGCATTTGCTCTGGTTAAAAACCAATAAACAAACCAAGCTCATATTCAAACAGATGGTCACCCTGATGGACACATTGAGGATGTAACCAAGTGAAGGCAGACACACACACCTCATGCCTAACTTTTAGAGCTACTGGATGATTCGGACAGGCACCGGGGGCAGGGTAACCGGAGGGAAGAGGATTCTACTACCCCGCCGCTTCACAGCCACGCGATCCCCAGAGCTGACTGCGTCATAAGCAAACTCAGAATAAACCACAATCCAATGGAACAAGCAATTCCCTTAGATAGGGTGTTCACACAGAACCTTCAAAGCACAAAAGCAGCTTAAAATGAGGCAAGTAAACAGTATACAAAGACAAGAGGCAAAAAGGGCGCACAGCACATGATGTTTGACATTTAACTGGGGCAGCAGGACAAGTGGGCGGGTGTGTCAGATAGCTGTAATCCTCTTGTTACTGCAGATACACGTAAAATAATCAGCTGTGTGGTGGTGGATTTGCCCGACGACACTGCAGCAGCGGCAAGATGAATTCGTGATTAAACAAAAGATTAGCAAGCAAGTCCCCTCGATCAAAAGCAGCTATACCAACAGCAGCACAGGATTAACGGGTGGATCAGGGGAGAGACATTCCATACGTACAGAGCAGAGTCACGGTGAGACAAGTAGAATAGCACAAACTCTAAGGGACATTGATTCTGAAAACACTTAAGGGAACTAGGCCCCGAAACAACATGAGCTACAGATGGCTGCAATACAGGCCTGACAGAGCATCACCAGAGAAGACACCCAGCAACTGGTGATATCCATGAATCGCAGACTTTAAGCAGTCATTGCAAAGGATATGCAACAAAACATGTCTACTTTCATTTATACAAAATGTATGTGTCCCAAACATTATGGTGACTGGAATGATAATGGGGGACTATGTATAAACACATAAACACTATGTCATTTCTGACAATGTTCACTTTAACCACACAATTTGTATTACAAATCCCAAATTGTGGAGTACAGACAGTTATTTTTGCACCAAACATTATGGAGGGCACTGTATGTGTGTGTAAAATGGTAAACAGTAAGGTGATAAATAATAAATAGCAGAGTAACAATGGAAGAACACACAGGGTGGGAGTTCTGTGCCAGTGAGTTTGTGGGTGGGGGGTCATGTGATCCAAGTTGCGTCCCTGAGTGTCAGGTTTCCGTGTGATGGTGGCACAATGCGCGGTGGGACTCGAGTGTCAGCCAGAGATATGATGCGGAACAGACGCTCCTCTCACACACACACACACACACACACACACACGTCTCCTTGGGACGAACTGAGAGGCGTGGTTGGTTGCCTCCCACCTCACAACTCACAACATCCACCGACCGACTGCCAGGTCTGCCAAACCTCCAGCGAGGAGAACGGGCACAGAGTTGTGACCGTGTTAATTACACCTGCGTTGGCAGACAGGCATCCTAACAGACAGCTGTAGAAGGATTAGGAGGGGTTGTGTTCTTGGCCTGCTCGCCGAATAGGCATACATCTAGTATCCCCTGTGGCAAAGACCAAAAGAGGCAGGCTTTTCTCTCCAGCTGGTCTGCGCATACTTTAAGAGCACTCAGCTGCAGTGAACGGAAGCCCTATTTATAGCAGCCCTTTGAGGAGTAATCTCGGTGCAGTATGGCATTTGAAAGCAATGATTAAAAAAAGACACACACACACACACACACACACACACACACACACACACACTTCTCAAAGGCCCTGCCCTGCCCTCCTCAGCGCCACCTGTCCTGCAGTTTCCTGTTTGCCCCGCCCTCCTTCCTGTTGCCAATCGACAAACCCTCGCTGCGGCTGTCACAACAACCTCTTTCGAAACGGCACTGCCGAGAAACTGTCGGCTTCCATTAAACGCACGCTGTTTTCCGTTCGTTCGGCGAGGGGAATTATGAGGCCGGTTTAAGCTCCGACGGCGATTATGCAGAACGGCTAGCTGGGATGCAGACACCGCCAGACAGGGCCCTGAGTGAGCACAAAGCCAACACCGCGGAATGGAGGATTTGTTAAAAACACCGCTTTCCTTTGTGCAGCTGAGAGCAGTAATATCACCGGGACGCGGTTTCAGTTTCCTAACGTCAGTGTTTTTCTGGGCGGTCCGATTGTCCCGGCGGGACCAGTTTATTAGGATTGATCCGAGCAGATAGCAATCTGCTGACAGCTGCCTCCTGGCCCGCTGCAGGCGTGGCCACAGCGAGAGAAATGCAGATAAGCATCGGTTAGCCACCCACTGTAGCCACAGCTATCCCAGCAGGCACTGCAGCACAGTCGTCTGACAAAAGCTCGTTTCCTATTCAGGTGAAGGGAGCGTACAGCGCCCAACCCCCAGACCCCCCACCAGTTTGTGAGGCCATGGCAGACCCCCCGCGGAGGGATGAGCTCGACGGAGCTCTCTCCCCAGGGCCCGCCACCGCTCAGCTGAGAGACTGCGGTGCGGTTCTCCTCCTGAAAAACACAGCCGCCATACGCTAGCCCCCCCCTCCTCAAACAACCCTCGTTAGCACCCGTTGTATGAAGCCCTTGTATGTTCAGCTCTCAGACGGGCTCTCGATGGCTCTAGAGGATTGTTTTGACCTAGATTCGGCGTGGTTTCAGTCTGTTGCTTACAAAACAGAACAGAGAATAGACAAAACAACAAAACCAAAAAAGTTCAGAAATCGGGTCTCGGATTATGAGGCGCGACTGAAGGCTTTAAGGGTTTGGAAACGGGGGCTGGGAAACTGCAGAGACGGAGGACGCGGCGGCTGCAGAGAGGGTCAACGTCAACAATGACTCACTCTTCGCCGGCTTCAAAGCCTCCCGTCTTCAGGTTTCCATGGATACCTTTGGTTCAGCGCTGCCCTCGGATCTCTGCTTTTGGACGGCTCCTGATTGGCTGTCAGGCGGCGCGAGCGTATCACAGCCGGGCTGATTTATGCAGGGCCGTTCAGAGCAGGCAGCGAGAGGATGGGAATGGGGGAGGCCCCGGGCCTTCAAAGGGGGGCATGTGTGGCACCGCTATGAAGCCTGGGGGCCTCACTGTGGACCCTCACATGAAGCAAACTCACAACGCGACTGTTGGCAGTCCAGCCAAAATTCGACAGTTTCCCTCAATCTCTCAGTCAAATGCAGTGATGAGAAGACCTCCATTTGAGGCCAACTATCCATCCGGAACACCTTGCTTAACTGAAACTATGAGCATGTCAATTTGAGTCTTATTCATGCACAGAGTTACAAAAGAGTAATTATTCATTACTCTGTTACAACAGAGGGTGCTCAGGACCATGGAAAATGCTAGATCACTGGCAACGATACTTAATAAGCTGGCCGGATATAAGTGCTATAGGTAGAAAGAACAGAAGAAAATAAGAACATAAGAAAACAAGAAGAGGGGGAGAGGAAGACAGGAGTAGAGGAAGAGAGGTACAGATGAAAGGGGAGCAGAGCAAGTGTTTCTGCTTTCTGGATCATTAACGATGTACAGCAGAGAAACGCAGAGAAGAATCTAATTTATACTCCCAGTGTTCTGAACGCAAGGAGTCAAGGTTCACAACAGACACTTATCTGTACTTTGATATTGAGCAGAATATAGGGCAGCAACATTCTTGATGCCACATTGTACATTTTCAATGAAGAGAAAATTACCCAGCAGTTCCATTAACTGTGAACCACACTACCCCCAGAGGACACAACTGCCTTCTCTGCAATGATATCAGTATTCAAAATGGCCACATCCTAGCAGTTGATAAAGGTTGTCAGTAAAACTGGCGCTTCAAGTTATTACGTCAATACATGCAGCTTGGTTTTAAGTGAACACTGCTATTGAGGAACAGTCACAAAACATAGCAAAAACATTTCCAAGAAGAGCAGCGGGTATCTCATATGCTCCAATTCATGAGAAGCGTACAGACAGTACGATTCCACTGCAGACTGCTTATGCTGAATTTCGGCCAGGCTAGGGTACAGTTCCTTCTAGAAACTTCCAGTCACATTTCCTAATCATCCCAGCAATGTGACCAATCTCTCAACACCAAACACCAGTGTACACCAGGATGACAAAAAACACACCCACCTTACTGATGTGGAATTCCAGCCGTCGAACGTACCTCTCGATGGTTTTGATTTGCTGCACAAGAGAGAGGCGCATAAGAACAGAAAGCTTGAATTTGAAGGCCAACAAACTCTAAACAAAAGAGTTCACCTCAGTGTTCTTAAAATGAAATTGGATGTAACGATATCCCTCCGGGACTTGAAATCTCTTGTTATCAATGCTTTGTCTGAAAAGTTTTATTTTTTAACATTATAGAATGATGTGCTCTGCAGGCTTGAATTACATGCAGTCTTATATGTATGCACCTTTCTTGTTTGTTTTAACATTAAACTTTTATTTACTGAGCCAGCTGTTTTTGCCATGTCTGCAGCTATCAAGTGAACTGCTGGTAAAAGAAAGAAAGAAACGCTCGAAACAATCAAAAGTGCTGCATACATAGGTCAGATTCCCAGTAGAACGGTGGGCCGTTAATGCAAATTCTCTTAAGCTGATTTTGCAACACTTTCCTCTCACACGTTAAGAATTCAAATGTCTCTCTGTGGACAGGTTGGACAGGTAACGGGTACAGGTGTAGTGTGTGTGTGTGTGTGTGTGTGTGTGTGTGTGTGTGTGTGTGTGTGTGTGTGTGTGTGTGTGTGTGTGTGTGTGTGTGTGTGTGTGTGTGTGTGTGTCTCCCTCTCCGTTCAACTCACCTTGTCGAGATCATACAGTACACCCTGGAAGACAATGCAAAACAGCAATCACCACAGGCACATGTTAATGCTTCCATCACCAATAGTTACTCACTTGATCAACAGTCCTACTACTGATGTTTTTACTCATGTCTGACTATGAAAGTGAAACATTTGAATATCATCAATGCAAGGACAGAAGTGACAATAATAATAACTGTTTGGACAATCATAAGCTTTAGGAAAGTGAAGCATTTGTTATGGACTGTGAGAGATGATGTCATTTCCTGTCTCACCAGTCTGGAGTTCCTCTTCATGTCTTTCATCAGAGAGGTGAGTTTGTCCAGCTCTGCCTGGTGCACCTCCAGGTATTCACTGGGTCAGAAGAGAGACAGTCTCTCAGAACACGACTCACATGCAAACACACACCATCGCATGCGGTGACAAACGCATGCCATTGGCACGGTGTGTAGTCGATAAAAAAGCATATCTGTTCATGTGGGTATGAAAAGGAGGTCGTATGTGTATTTCAAGATTGTTCACATCAGTATGTGGGTGCATTTTATTGGAAAGAAGAAAGCGCAACATTTACTGCACACGAGTGTGTGTGTATTTGACAGGGAGAGAGTATACATGTGTGTATGCGTGTATGGGAAAGTCCATGAGTGTGTACATGAGTGTGTGTGTGTGTATGACAGGGAGAGTGTTCATATGGATGAGAGTGAGCACGTTTGAATCCGTGTGTGTGTATATGGCAAAGGGAGTCAGTGCGTGTGTACATGAGTGTGTAAGCGCATACGACAGGAGGACAGCACGTGTGCGTCAGTAAAACAGCTGGAAGGGAGACACACTCACTCCAGGCCTCGTTTCAGGGCGCTGTGCACCTCCTCCACCCTCTTGGGCTGAGGCTCGCGGGAGGAACCGCTGCCGGCCTTGTGTCCCGACACGTGGGTCTTCTTTGGCTTGGACTGGGGCTTCTTCTGCACCGCCGAGTTTCCGATGAAGGAGTTACACCTGGAGACAGCCGCAGACGGACGGTCAGGGGCGGGGACGCCACAGCGCTCACGGCGAGAGCGAGGTCACTCCACCGAGCGGGCGAACGTGGTGGGGGTCGACTTCAGCTGCCTGCGCTCTGGGTGCCGCGTTACATTAGAATGTACTTCCCCACAGGGGAGGCACACAGAAGAACCTGAGAATGTTTCAGCAGTTTCTCGTAACCTCAGCTGGCCTAAGTTATGTGTCCTGACACATGACCGATTTACAAGCGATTTCACAGTTTGCTACTATTTGTATTATTGTTTGCTACTATTTGTATTATTATTACTATTACTACATACTCCCTCAACTGGGTTCTTTTCCCATGAGGAGAAGTGATTTACCCTCTACCACCCTCTCAACAACTCTGGCATTCTGAGTCGTGACGAGACCACCGAACAGAAATGTAATTGGACAAGTCTATACATGGCATAGATCTACACAAGCCGCGGGATTTCAGCTGAAGTAAATCTAGGCCAGTGTGTGAAATGAGCACACACTGTCGCCTTGGGTCACGCTACCCCTCCGCACACCAGGGCTAGGACACAGAAGACTTCACCAGGACTTGTAATACTGCAAGAGTATTTGGACCACTGGCAGCTTAATCAAATGTCAGAATGGTACATTTTCCCATTAGATTAGAAATAGTCAAATCCGAGTTATTATTTATAAAAAGTTTAAGTCGTTTTAGTCTTGTATCTTCATTTTTCTCTCAAGAAATAGCTTGTTTTAAGTGACAATTCTTGAATCTTGAAATGAGAATCTTGAACTCTCTCACCTCATTGGCAATCTTTTCATCTTACTGAGCAAAACAGTAATAGAAGTCTTAATACAAGACTAAATTGCTCGTTATAATTTTTTTTTTTGCAGCCTTAGAGTACATTATTGATAATCATTGCCATCTATGCGATGACGTAACGCTCTGCAAGTCGGCCCCGTCGAGGACGCTCGTTAATTAGCCACTAATCGCCCGCACAGCCGCTTTTTAATGAACTAAACCGGGCCGGTTCCTCCGAAAAACAATAACCCAGCTCTGTCCCAGGGTCCAGGGAATGGGCACGAGCGTTCCTCACCGCGAGCGTCTCTCCTGCAGGGTGCTGAAGCCGGCGAAGGACTGGCTCCGGATGATTCCGTTGGGCCCTCCGGGGGAGTGCGTGCCAGCCGCCATGATCTCTGGGATGCGGGAGGACACTCCTGCGGGGGGGAGAGGGAGGCACGGACGGGGTGAGTGGGGTGGAGGCCACAGCACGACGCAACCTCTGCAAACCGGGCATTCCAGGCCTGCAGATTTACGTGCGTGTCAGTTACCAAACAGTGACCTGGGACTTCCGCCAGCTTTAATTTGACCAAACAGTGTGCTACCATTGGAAACACATAACTTCAGAGGTAGCTTACAGTTGGGTCCAACCAAAGCTGCCAGTAAAACTGGTGGAAGTCCCTGGTCACGGACCGGTAACTGACACGCACGTAAATCTCGAGGAGTGGAATGCTATGTGAAACAGTGCACAGGGACCCATCAGGAATTGCCCCCTGCCCCACACCTCCAACCAGTTACCCTGCAATGCAGCCTCTACACAAAGCAGCCACTGTGAGGCTTGCAGACCTGGGTCAAATTAATACGCATTTGTTTCGGATTCAAATACATTTCAATGCTTTACTGAGCTTGTCTGGCGTACTGGAACCTAAGGAATGCTCTCAAAAAGTGCAAACCACGCCTTCCTCTTCCTCTTGGTTGGCTCAAATGCACCAGGCAGGATGAATCAAGAACAGAAAATAATTGTGATACAAAACAATTACATATCTGACAAAAAATTTTTAAAATAAATAAAAATAATAATAATTAAACCTGCATGTCTTTCAATATAAAAAAAAAACAAAAAACAGAAAAAAAAAACAAAAAAAAAAAAACATATTCCAGGACTAATTTCACTCAATCCATGCAAAACTAAAAATAGCACTTCATGGTAACACACATTCGTGACCACAGATGACAGGCTCATGCCAGGCGGCAGTGACAGAATCTTTCCAGACAGCTGTGCGTGTTAATCGCGGGTCTGGATGGCACACGTCAACGGCTTGATAAAGATGAAGCCGAACCAACGCTGTGATGGTAGCCTGTGCTGACCCTCAGCCTTGCACTACTATTCAGCTAAAATATCATAAACGATAGTTTACCACACTGACAAAGATACCTTTACCTAATTACTGATGTGACTCACTCACCGCTAATTATCAATATCAGCCGAGCCATCATCCCTCTATCCCCCAAAGCGAACTTAAACCTGGTATCAATCTCTCAAAATTACTCTGTTTCTGGAATTGCCTTTCTGTAGTTCAGGAGTTCCCAGAGTTCAGCTGGGAGGGTTCCGCCACTAAGCTATGGCTAACCGGCTCCTTGGGTAACAGGTACACGGTTCCGGAGGACCCCGAGTCCTCAAAACAGCGTGAAACTCTGCCCGGCATGTCACGCGGCGAGATCTGCAAACGATAGCCTCCCAGAACGAGGGGCACAATAGCAGCACAGATCCCTACGAAAGACAAGATCTTGTTTTGCAGGAGCAGACACAAAGACTGCTGGCTTGATATTGTCCGTTGCTAATTATAGCTTCCTATTCATTACCACCTGATGTCTTTGAAGATGCATGAATCTTTGAGCGTCTAAAAGTCTGACAGCCCATGAGAATACACTTCAAGTTCTCATGACAAGGTTATCAAAACACTTTTTCACATAAGTAGCACTGTTTGAATTTTGAAATACACGTACCATAGCAGGCCTACCACCCATATCTCTCTGAGGTGACCCAAAATGGAAGACATCAACAGATTTTAGGATGACTTTTCATTGCTTCTCTTTGACACCATAAATAATACAGTGACTGAGATGCACTGCCGGTAATGGCCAAATGGCTGCTAATGTGCCACACTTTCTACTTGGCATGATGCCACTGCGGATCATTACAGTCTTCTTAATTCATCTGGGAGACTTATCATGAAAATTAACTCCAAAAAGAATGGAGAAAATGGTTTGTAGAGATGGTGTGACCTGTACATTCAGTGTTTTCAGCCTTCAGCGGCAAACTAGTTTATTTCAATCCAGTCTTCGGTCCTACTTTTTCAAAAGAGCCACACACTGACAGATCAGCAGTAATAAAGAAAAATGTATAAAGGACACTCAGACAGTATGTGGGCCATTTCTGTAGCCTCTTCTTCAGACTCTTCACAATTTGTGTCCGTCTGATTCGAGATGGAACAACTTATAAAAAGATGAGGGTTGAAAAGAGAAGGTGACCTTTGGCAAACGATTAACATCCTTGGCAGGACTGAAAGGAGATGACACAAAGAAATATATACAGAGCTACACTGTGGCTACACTAAGACGCTTTAAACACACAATAGAGAACTTGTTGCTTTGTTGGCAGTTGGTTTGACTGACTGTTTCTGGATCAGGAAGCACAGAACAACGCAATGTATTGCTTGTCCCAATATTACAAGCTACCAAAATAAACATGAAAACAACTGAGTACAGATATGCTTGGGAGTTTATTCAAAACCATATCAGAAGCGGACAAGACACTTTTGCGCCGTGACACGCCGTGCTCTAGCCAACTGTTTCCCATCAAGTTCCCCCACACTGCCCCAGAAATTAGCCTTGCATTTCAATGCCACTGAGACACAGGACCCTGATCCACACGGCTGCCTAGGGGCCGCCATTCCCTGGACGGCCCTTTCAACAGAGGTGCCTTCACGAGCTCTAAAAGTCCCTCATGAAAGGACAGCCAGGCAGCGTCCATTTGAATGCCAGCCTAATCGATATTCGTCTCCAGTGTGCTTCTCTAAAACACCCTGGCACTGGGCCCGGTTTCATCCAACCCCCCCCTCCCCATTTACATTTACCCCGTTTGCTGAGACTTCTTGTTAATTTGTCACCTCTAACAGGGTCCCTGAGTGTCAGGCCACCAGTGAGAGTGTGTGTGTGTGTGTGTGTGTGTGTGTGTGTGTGTGTGTGTGTGTGTGTGTGTGTGTGTGCGCCGGGGCGGGGGGGTGTGGATGCTTAAGGAGCTGTCTGGAGGAAATTCAGCCCCGAGAGTGGAGTGCATGCTGGGAAAAGCGGGACGTGCCTCCTCCATCCAGTCTCCCAGCAGGGCCCAGAGCTCTGCGCTTTAGAAAGCGGGGGGTAATCCTCACCACTGCCAGGACACAGGGAACGAATCCTGAGAAACGGACAACTCGGACTCTCCTTCTTTCACCCTCTCTCCAACCCACTGTCTCTCTCTCACACACACACACACACACACACACACACATGCACAAACACGAATACACACACACACATTAAAAACCCAATGCAGGCAGCATTTCAAAAAAGAAATAAATATTAAATTCAGCCCACGGTGTGCATTAAAATGATTATGCCTGGATGAATTATGCCTCCCATAGCAACGGCACACAATATACAGACTGTTGTGTAACAACATTGCCTTTATAGGCCCACCGAAAAGTGGGCTGCCACCACTGATGCACAATCTGAAGCCCTGTTGTTCTCTCGGTTTTTCTTTCATTAACCAATTGGTAACAAACTGCCATTTCCACAGCAACACTCCCGTTGACCCCTGCGAAGGTAGCCAAACATCTGGTTCACCTTTCAATGATAATGTAAGCAGAAGGTAGATCTCGTCTACTAAGCCAGGTCATGTTCATTCATGAACAATCCGGCCACCAATCCAGAGACTAGACAGGTCAAAGCTGAGGCTTTGAAAATAAATCTCTTGGCTTGGTGTTGGGAAAACTGCGCCTGACTTTTAACCCAACAGTAAATAGAGCACTGGCCTCTCTCTGACAGACAAAAGGCAGATCACCATAACGAGAAGCAAGTCTTTCACACAGCCTTGACAGTGAACAGGAAAACCGGACATTTTTCAACACATCACATGGTGTTCAGTACTGCAAACACACTGAAACACACAAATCATTATGACTGACCACTGGCACTTTCCACAAACAAGATCAACAAATGTAATTAAGAATAGGCCTATAACAAAACAAAGAAGTTCATTTCACAGACGACTCACAGACAGCATAGCTGGTTATAGCTTCACCCCATTGTAGAAAAGCATCACAAAAGCCTTGTACAAAAAGTGCCACGGTCTTCTAGGATGCCAATCTATGTTGCCACAAAGACCACTTTCACTCTTCCAAGAACATACTGCCTTTCTTTCAGAACAGCTAAGCTTAGCCTATTTAACAAGGCACAAATGAGTAATGAGGGGAAACAATAAGCTTGGAGTCTGTAACACACCCTTGGATTCTAATAAAATGTAACCGCAGAAGCTTAAATGGTGAGAACTGAAGGGGTAGTGAGTTACACAATTTCTCTTCAATAAATAAAGTGCAGCTCCAAGCCAGGAGGAGAAGGAAGGTCGCTGGAAAAATTTCAAACAGACACGCTGAGGTGGTGCATAATAAAGTACAATTGCAAGAAATCTTTGATTCAAGGGAAAATTCAACATACAGTAGGCCTACATTTAGGAGATACTACCAGCATGTCGTTTCTGTTGAAAAGCTCTTCATCTGTTTCTCTAACAAACAAGCTCATTTGAAATCCTTTTATGGTTTCATTAAATTATGTCAGGCTACCTAATCCTCGAGCAAAGCCCAGAATGCAACGCTCCACCTCGCCTGCTCTCCGTCGACAATAACCAATTACATCTGCAAACTGCATTGCTGTCAGTCATTCTTTGAAATGCATGCTTACACACATAAACACACACTCAAAATGCTTAGCTAAGCTGCAAACGCCTTCTGTTCTTCGTACACTGAGTTAATTTGTGTTTAACAGCACGTAATCTAATTTATATACATTTTAGCAGTAGGCTAGTCTTGTGTAAACAACAGAGGGGACACAACCAGGCTCCCATTACATTCTAGGGGAAGGAATCAAGATGGGGAAACAGCTAACACTTATTAAATTTTTTTTTAATCTACGTCTGAATTAAAAATACATCGGTCATATGGAGAATAAACTTTTTTCTATATACTGGGAGTTACACATCACATATTTATCTCTCCATTACAGACGGAAATTATCACCTTGACAACATAGCAATAAATACTTTCGGAAAGAAGATATGCACAGTCATGGTTCCTTGAACAAGGCACTTATCCTGAATTGCTTCAGTGTATACATATAAATGCAGCTGTATAAATGGACACCATGTAAAACATGTCATGTAATATGCATACTGACCAAATTAATGACAATATTTTCACACTTCCCCATTACCACCATATAATCTGTTGACCAAAGAGATCCTTGAATGCGAGTCTTCTGATTAGGTGTTTCCATCCCAAAAGTCTCCTCCCATGCATGTGAGGCTTCAGCCTTTGGCCCACTTGTGAAGGACTTTATGACCACAAATTAGTTTCAAGAGTGGGAGGTCCATTGGGGCAATAAACGGGGTTAGGGAAAGAGCATTCCACTCGACCCTCCAAAGTCGGGTAAGCCTCCGCCATAATTTCAGGGGTAAACACAAGTTTCCGCACACTCCAGCCCCAAGGCACAGCTGTAAATAACACGGCTGGGGCTGTGGAATTTGTCTCTCTGTTTCATGCTACAAAAAGTGGGTCACTCAATCATGTCTCATCGCCCCTCCAGGAAATGTAAATATTGTTTACTTGTGATGAGAGCAATTAGTCTGCCTCCCAGAACTCTAGCACGGAAATGACAAATCCAGCTTAAAAGGCAAAGCTATGTGATGTGCCTCTCTCCAAAACAGGAAGAAATGCAGTCCATATTTTGGGGATGTGGCATGCTATTGTGGATGTGTAACTACAGATCTACATTTTTTCGGACTTACCCAGACTTAGACGATCCCGCACGTGTATTTCAAATACACATGATACCTGGTGTATTTCTTCACTTTGAAGGTAGGCTACCGACTCCTTTAGGCTTCAAGTCTTTATGCTAAGCTAACACGTTATGCTAACATGGAAATTGAGCCAATGAATGCAAAAAAAAAAAAAAGTCTGGGTATTCATTGTGCTGCCGTTTTCCTTGAAGTGAAAGCCACAAAAGAGTCCTTTCATGGCCTCCAGTAACAATTAAGTTGAACAAATTGGCAGTTGCATCATAATATTTATTTGGAATATTATGATACATCTGGGGTTCAATCGGGTGCCATCGGCATATCAGAGGAACAACAGGGAATCAAAGCCGGGAAGATCTCAGCCTTTCTACTCCTGCTCATGATGTGGTGAAGTACAGGTCACAAGCTCAGATCACATGAGCTTAACACGAGGATCGATGACAGCAAGCAAAAACACAAACTCCTAATTGGAGAATCACGGTGGTGATGCAGTACTTTTTTATGGGACTATAAAGTCCACCAAAGGCACCACCAGACCAGACCAGTCTTTTATGTGATCAATCTGGAATTCACATGAGGACCATTTGTTTTGGAAAATGTCTCCGTAAATACAGCAGTTATGCATAAATACTACCAAAATCTACTACTTTGTGATGGGGAAAAAACAACTAGGCTACTATTGTGTTCACATACACACCCTGTCACCTTCATATTATTCAAATTGAAACAGAAGGAGGATGTTGAAGACTCCAGTATTGGAAGACTACTCATTATTCATTGTGCGATATGCTGTCCACTTTCTGATCACTCTGCCATAAGGTTACGAGCCGGCCGTGACCTCTCCACGCATGACGAGACGACAACAAAACACCGACCCCGATATATTTGTGGTTATTTGTCTCTGTTGAAACAGCATAGCCTTTATCAACATCTACTCTCACAGCAGCTCAAGAGTTTCACAGTAGCCAGCATGGGAGGGAAGGAAACGCTTTTAAACTTTATCAAGCGAGGCAGAAATAGCTGGCTTAATCTAGTTTATACGGACACAGCTTTTTAGTTCCGCTTCGAAGTTAGCGGTGTCGTTTCTGGGAAAAAAAGCATGCACATAGAGACCCTGCCATTTTAAAATGGACGCCACTGACAATAGAGACTTAAGTGGGGCAAAATCACACGCGAACCCTAACTGAAATGGAAGTGATGTCCGTATCGGTATCTTAGCACTGCACACAATGCAGAAGGCTGATAATTATAGAACACGTTTAAAAGGAGTGTGGGAAAAAAGGTACACAAATGTCAGGGTTTCAAGAGCACTCACTGCTGGCAGACCTGAGCCTCTCTGTCTCAGGTATGTAGACACCAGTATAGTGAGAGACTAATGATGAATGACTGATCCATTAAGAAAATTTCCCTTCAAATAATCAGTTCATTTAAACAGCATAGCTGTGCTTTTGTGATTCTGTGAATCTGGTATTTTTTTCTTTTTAACCTCTTCTGGACAGAGAAGCAAAGAAACGGATGTCTTTTGGTCATTCTGGAAACGTACCAAGGCTTTTCAAGGCCAGGGCATTATGTAACCACCTTTTCTCAGGAAGTTTAAAAGGCTTTTTTCCCCATCAAGGGTGGGGGGGGGGGGGGGGAGAGAAGGATTTAGACAAACAACTTCTATACATCTTTAAAATCTTAATATCATCCTAAATATGCAATAACATGTAAATATTCCTAGTGCACTCAGCATAAACATCACATGTTCCACAAGGGCTTTATCCATGCAACCAAGTGAACCGAACAAACTCAGAATTGAACAAAGGCAGCTCACCCACTGTTCTGCATTTCCTTCGCTCTTATCGCGAGCCCCATCCTCACCACAGCTCCTCAACCCAGCTTTGAAGTGCAGGAAATTAAGTGCATTAATTATTCAACGGGAGATCCGAGCTGGCAGCACGCTGCAAAATGACAGGTAGGACACTAATACGACAGCTGAGCCACAGCTATGATTCGGCCTGAATCAGCTCTGATCTCGGAGCTTTCTTTACGCTAGCTTCAGGAATACTCAGCTCCATAAATAACACATTTACCATTTTCAAAAACGGCTAATAGCGTTATTACCCATGAATCATCGCATGCGTTTATAAACATATCTTTGTCAAAAGATAACAAAAAAACCTTCAATAAACAATGCTTATTAATATTAACACAATGCATTGTGAGACTGTGCCTTGAAAGCATGCCAGCTCCACACATTCTTCTCATCCAGCAATCTAGCAGGTTCCACACCGGTTATGTATAATAAACTTAAAATACAAGCAACAATTTTGAGAGCATCGTTTACCCTTAACACTCCAGTGGCTTTACTGCAGTCACCTACTATGTCCCTGTACTAGACAACTATGTGTGAATGTGAGCCCCTATCCGTGTGCACCCGTCATCGTACAACTGAGTGTGAGGTTCCCCTGAGTACAGGAAAAAATGGCACACATCTCTTCACATGCCAAAGGGATACGCATGGCATCAATAGCTGCATGTTCAATTATCATGATTTTCCTACACGGACTCAGTTCACAAACACTGCTGCATTCTTAAAGCAGCCCTTTTTTTCTGCTTGTCACCCAACAGAGTCAAAAGCCACCTAACTAACCTTTTCAGTCTCTGGTTGCTGACAGCAACAGAGTCATAATGTTGTGACATCTAAACACCCAGCTTATCGGCTTAGGCGTTTTAAAAGCTAAAACCGGTATAATACAGGATGAAGGCCTATCAAAACTACCCTAAAAGGTTTGCGTGTGAGTGAGAGAGAGAGTGTGTGAGAGGAAGATGAAGAAAGAGAGAGGTAAGCATTGAGAGTTAGATACCGATGGTCTCAAATGGACTATTAATCAGGGGGGATTATGGGAAATCCCCTGCAGAGCTGGTGAAAACATGTTCATCTGTTCAGAAGAAGGGACCGGACATGGGGTCCCAGTCCTATTCCAGAATGGGATGGTGCATCGCCCCAGGCTGAACCAGCCACTCGCTCCACCACCTGCACCCCGTCTCGTCAAAGTGCCCAAAAAACAACACACCATCCCCCCTTGGCACTAGACCATATCCACCACATCCACTCCGCCACAACAAGAAATGGGGCTATGCGTTTATTCTGCCAGCGTCAGCAAAACCGGTCAGATTTGTCTTGCTGACAAAAATAATTCAGCAATATACTTTCACTGATTGCAGTCGGGAACACTAATAAACGATGATTGGAGGCAAACCGCAATTAATACCCAATGAAATTATGCATGGATGAAAAATTAACTGTCACAGATTTGGTGAATTATGACAGGGGTGGAACGCTGCCACCCCTGTGATCAATGGGGCAGAAAAGCAGGCCAGTTTTAAACCAAGCGACAAGGCCCTGCACACTGTCCTTCCCCCACCCCCTGTACGTCGGCGTAAACCAAGGACGACCATGCCGATATAACTCAGCTCCTCGCCTTCAAGATGGAGATATCGGTCAGCCACGTGCCTAGCTCCAGTCCCCGGGACACATGAGGATAAAAGTCGCGGAGCAGTCGGGCCAGAGAATGTGAGGCATCTCCGCCTCCTACACCCCCTGTCCCCCCTCCCCAAACACAGCCGCACGGGCCACAGCCGGGGTTCAGACTAGTCCAGACAGGAAGGGGCAGGGTGAGGAATGTCTCTCCGTCTAACCCTTCACGGAACGGGCTGACAAAAGAACCATGAATCACCCAAAGAATGACAGCATATGGCCCTCACCGGAGAAGAAAGCGTTTGAATTCAAACGAGCGCTCGGCTAGGCTCAAGAGCTCAGGCTAAAGTCACCGGTGACTCACTGTTAAAACTTCATGCACAGCGTAGGCATATATTACAATACAATGATCAGAAGCCTCTTGATTGCCAGTACATTTATAGACACAAATCATAAAAATTGGCAAGATGTATTACTCTGCTGTAGTCAGGGGAAATGCATCACTCACATCATCTGTGACTAAACATGTTTTGGCTATCAAGATGATGTAGCACGCCGTGTTAGATCGTAATCAGTCTTAAGTGTTGAAACAAAATCACAAATTAAGCTTTAGCACACAAATGCACTGGTGTGCAATGTGCAAATGCATAGAGTCATATCCGATACACAAGGACACACTGTGGTACTGATTCTGTTAGTGTGTGTTCTTCAGGACATGAAGTCATCCACACCTTGGAGGCTGATGTGGCAGGTTTCACAAAACACTATTACCCCTTTCTATTCAACCCTCTCAAATCCAACTATTCTAAGGTCTAAATGTAGTCTGCATGGCAATAAATCCATCGAGGTGGGCTTCAACTGAGGGAAAAGTGACATCACTGCGATAGCTGACCCGAGCTAAACTCCATTAGAGAAAGTCTGTGGGACAAGAATACCGGCTGCCTAAATCTACTCCTGACTACAGGCAACAATGGACACAAAAAATTGATTCATTTAATTTGCTGTTTGAATAAGCCAATTAAAGGCACAAAAGGTTCACTCTGCCTCCTGTTCTGTCCCAGACTAATTTCTCTCTCATACAGCAGGCGACAGACAACCCCAGGGAAAACTTCAGAAAGACGTCAGTGAAAAGGTGCCGGGCTGGTTTTGGAAACAGGGTAACTGGAACAGGACAATGAGAGCAGGACACAGGGCAACAGAATCATCGGCGTTCCCAAGACGGCAGCATCCCGCCCGGCTGTCAGCAATGCCGCGAGCATTTTTGTTCAGCTACACAAGGAGACAGAGACAGCTTAGGGCCACAGAGCACCGTCTGGCAGCGCAGCTCGACTGCTCTCTTATTCCTGTGTTTACAGCGGTCTACAAAACAAATGCGGTTTCACCATCAGCAAGAGAAAGTTCCAGAATGCTCAACATAAAATATAGGATTTTTTTTTCATAGATTTTTTCTTTTTTTTTTCTTCAATTCCATCCAACAAGACAGAGTAGTTGTTCTTTACCACTGAAGGTAATGTATGGGGATATAATAGTCAGCTAATGGCAATGAGTAGGCTAAATCAATGTTGCAGGCTACTACCTGCATTAAGTCTACCTTTTTCTACCAAGCTAAGCTGCGAATCTCTAAGTAATAAACAATACAGCCATATAGTGTGAGGGAGGTGGTTCACATGACTGCAATAAATGGGCCGTTCAGGCGATTGTTTGGGCTCTGAACACAATATGCTGTACATGATGCATTTCGTTTCACATCATGTCAGTATCAGTATCAAGGCAATGTGAGATTAACCACAAAGCTATTAGCTATAATTAGTCACATTTCCACGGTCCAGGTTTCCTCCTTTTAACCGAATATACCGTCCATGCTGACCCCACCCTAACCCCCAAGCCGTAATTAGACATGAAAGGGGCTCTTACCAGAAGCAAATTAATTTTATCTGATGATGAAACAGACCCGGTGCCCCCACCCATACGGCACTAACAGGCATATACATGGTTCTCCACGCAATGCAATGAGGCGCGAATGGCAAGAGTGGACTTTCTCACCAGAGTCGCACCTATGCGAATCATCCGCCCCCACGCCCCAAAACACCTGCGGCAAATCCCCTCGCATTACACCATTGTATGAAGTAAAATCCGTCTGTTACCCCTTTTTACTTTGGGGCACACTTAAGTACTTCATGTGGCTTTGTGATGTGGAATAATTACTCGATCCGCGTCAGCAAAAAAAAAAAAAAAAAAAGAGGTGCCCAAACATTCTGAGTGAGTGGCCGTGGCCACTGCGTGCCAAATGTAAAAAAAACTTATTAGGCTGCCACCGTTTGTAGCTATCCTTCCGCATGAACCAAGATACTTTTGTGTTGAAAGAAATCAGTGAAATATATGCACCAAGCTGACTGTGTATCCCACCTGAAACAATGCTGAAAGTGTCTACTGAATGTTTAACTACAAAAAAGAATATTTTGTTAGGCTATGCATGTGCGCACACTCTAGTTGGGCCAGCTCTTCGTATTATTCTCGGATACGAAATTCATAGCTAATGCCTGGGAAACGGAGGATAAGCGTACTCTACTGTCCCACTAACAAAAACATATTCCAAGGAAAAACAGTTATAACAACCAGTAGGAAAGCGCCACTGCATCGGTCTTTGCACTTTTAGGAAGTCTGCCTAGCGAATAAGTTGACCAACTCGTATTTTTATTAGAGCGTTAAAATTTGAGTTGCATATGGACAGCAGCAACGTTAAATAAATCAAGCTGTATTGAATAAGGTCCACTCACCTCTTGGAAACTACTTCAATTGAATCCGATAGTCCGGTTACCTGCGTCCTTCCATCGATACGTGAAAAGCACTTCCCTTCTTGCGCGCCGATTTTTTTTTTTAAGTTACAGCAATCAATTAATTGAAAGAAGGCATCGACTGAGCGCACCTTTTGATGCGAGCGGAAAACACGATTCTTGGGCTTCGTGATTGTTCCAAATGTATCCGCGCTTACAGCGTCTAACAAAAATCATGTGCATCCCAGTTTGGGTTCGTAGTAGCTACCCTTTGGAGCTGAGACGAACCAATAAACATCTAGCATTCATGCAATGGGCGGGACATGTCCTTACTTTCCACAACAGCAAGCGCTCGGTGGCTACAGAGCAATAAGGTTGTGAGTGTTCCAAGCGAAGAGACTGTCGTGAAGTCCTATCTCCACACAGTATTTATACAGCTGTTAAAGCATTTATATATTTATATATTAGCTATGCCGCTATACCGTTACAATTGCTATGCTTGTTCTTTGTGAGAGCGGCATAATTAAGCTTGAATAAACGGACTCATTTAGAGGCACCATCTAATTCCACACAAAATTTAATAATGTAGCAAGCATCTAAAGGGCAATTTAAGCTTTTTAAAGAGTATTAAGTTGTGTGGGTTACAGTTTTGCATCAGGAATACTGTGGGATTTCTGTGCACGATTCCCAGATGACTGGCACCACAAACAAACAACTTCACCCGCACATGAATGAGAAAACAATACAGCACTACTATTCATGGCCCCAAAGTAGGAGTTTTCTTCTGCTAGTCTCCTCCCACCATGAATGACTTGACATAGTTCGCTGCCTGCCAACGTGATTTCCCCCTTTAGCTGGACACGCACGCTGCAGCGCGCAGATCTAATTCTGTTACTGTGTGGGGGGGCTGGGATGTCTGAACTTATCAGTCAAACCCATTCCTGCTCCGGAGAAAAAGACGGCATAACAAAGCACTACATTATCATAAGTTTCACTGAATGAATATCTCATAATTGGAGTTCGTTTACGAGTAAAAACAAATGGGTGAGCGCATTTTAAATGGAAGGAAAAATGTTCACTGTCATGAGCAAAATACCTTCTGGGTGTTTTCGCATAGCTAATTTTTTCTGCTCGGGCTGTAATTGGAAGACATAAAGGCTATCCAAGTGCTTTTTCAATTTTTCATTTTTATACACCAATAACGCCTTAAAGTTTCATATTAATATTACAATTCATAAAAAATATCTATTTTTTTGTATGAACCTGTTTACTTTGGGGACTAGAAAGACCAACATTATATCAAAAAACATCAATGCAAAACCCTCACAGGGTCACCAAAGAGAGCAACCGGCTGACGCTGTTTAATTGTGGACCTTCGGTGAGAAGATGGTGGTGAAATCTGAGAGAAAAGTGAAAGTCCTGCTAGCTTGCATATGCAATGAACGGGAGTCCATTCCAGTAGATTAGCAAAGGCAGGCTCTTGCAGAACAGCTCAAACACCTACACACATCTCCACTCAGCTGCTGCCGATCCTGTCCTGTAATTATGTCTGTCATCAACAACCCCCGACGACTGGCTATATTTACTGGAGACAAACAAGCAGTCGCATCAGTTAAAGGAACCGCTCTGGGCATGTGCACATTTCTATAAGACATGTATATGATCTGTGTAACAACACAACGGAAGTTGGGCTGTCATTATAACACAGCAGTTATATTTTGTTAGATCAAAGTAAGCCTTCAGGAAGGTGTTCCGATTGCAGTGTGAGGCTGCATTGTGCACTTCGGATTACTCACCCCTTTCCCGTATTTCTCTCCCGTAACCTGTTTCTGTGCCAGCAATCCACTTCTTATTGTAGCGTGGTATTTCATAGGTTCTCCAAACAACAATTGTCAGAGCAAGGCCACCTTTCTAAACATCTCAATAGGACACCCCTTGGGCAGTTGTGACCACTCGAATGCGGTTGGACATCAATCTAAAGGCCACATGACGTTGGGGGGGCGGGGGTGAAAGGTGAAATGGAGTAAAAAGGAAGGAGGCACAGCTGAAGACGGTGGGGGCAAATAGAGGACGTACCCTTTGAAAACGCCGAAAAGCCTTTCTCAGGTTTCTTAAGCCTGCGTGTGTTTGGAGAAGTTTGGGGTGGGGTGGATTATGAGGGGGGGAGCTGAACTGTGCACAGCTGACATTTGCATTAATCACTCAAATATTGCGGTTTGCGGGGAGGGCCGCACCTCTCCGTATCTTTGAAAAATAAGAGCCCTCATATGAGAACATGTGTTTTCACTGGTATTGTCAGCGAGACCTCAGTTTTCAAAGGCGAGCCGATTACAGGCTCCCAGACACGTGGCGCGTCTGCTGGGTCTTAATGACAGGTCTGCTGCAGGTAACTCCCACTCCTGAGCACAGCTGTGTGCGGGCAGGGAGAGCTCTGTGCTCCAGGTGTTGGGTATTACCTCACCCCTCGCTGGATACCCTTAGGATACTGAGGCCTGGCCGCCAACGCGCACGCCAGGCTGACCGGTTCTGCATTTCTGAGGAAGTACGTTGGGTGGGCCCTGTTCTGAAACCTTCCTCTTAAACTCGCTGTTTTAAAAACTGAATTGGCTCATGAACACATAAATCCCTGCTTGTTTATAAAAAAACCTAAAATGGGTCAAACAGATGCAACAATCTTGCAACTGAAAGACAAAAAATGCCGTGAACAAGCCCTTGGGTAAATACTATGCAATTTCCTCTCAGGGCAACACAACACGATGGTTCTTAGTTCTTAGGGCCTCATTGAAGCCTCCAGTGCTATTTTGCCGGAAGTTAAAGAGAAGCACCAAAGCAACAATTATTTGTCAAAATCCTCAGGAAGCTCCTAAATGGAATTAAAGATGACCTCATTTTCTCCTGTTATTCAATATTTCCTAATCTTGTACTCAGTCGAACTCACTATCATATTCCTACTCAGTAGCATTTGATAATCTATAATAATATGTCTGCAACAATTTCTAACTATTTTTGTTAAATACCAATTCAGTGAAGTGAGAGGTAATGGATCCTTGTGCCAGATGTTGTTTTGTGCCAGATGATGTTTTTGCAGAACATAAAGCTTTTCTAACCCACAACTGACGGAAGCCCAACATCATGGTTCATCGATTCAGCAATAATAAACTGAAAAATGTAAGCAACTTCTGTGTGAGATAACAACATCGAAGAGCTACCTCTCATATCTACAGTTCATGATATCAGCGTTAATACGACACTGTGAAACTATAACCTGAAATGAATCCTCTCCATCATCGTATTCCTGATTTCCTCCATAAATCCTTTCCTCCTGGCTGAAATGCAGTATGATTGGGTTTGCCAGTCACCCTGGAGAGGATATTGTTTCCCAGCATCAGGCACAAGACAAGTCTAGACTAAAAAAGCTATGATAAATGGATTCCTGAAACCAGATCTTGCTTTTTGCATCTCACTGTTGCCACAGCTCCTTTTGTCCTTGATAGGCCTTGTATGCAAGCATTGACGGCAGAGAAAAGCCAGAATTATAACTGCATTTATGACTGCCCAGGATCGTCTTATTTTAGCTCAAACCTCCCCTGGATCAATGACTGAAATAGAGCAGTTTCTTTTTTTGCCCTTGCACAGGCTGTTCCTGTCAAGACCAGTACGTCAAAGGAAATGTTGTACAATGTCACCTGTTTTCTATGTCCTTTAATAAAGAGGAGGATATATGTTATGGCTAAGGGTTTGTCAAAGTATGGGGGCTTTTACGAAATCCCGCTTGCTGCAGTAGTACTGGCTGCAGTGTGTTTCTCGGCTTTGGTAGCCCACTTCTTTCATAATAGTTTATTTAAGAGTCCTGCTACGATTCATTCTAAAGTGACCAAGAGTGTTTTTTCCGCTCTTGTCAAACTTCAGTCTTTTCACTTTCTTTGGGTCCTGCAAACAGCCTTTTGCAAGCCAGGTTTTAAATAACTTATGAGCCCATGTTAATGTTTGTCAAAGGAATCCATTGTGTTTATTTTGGTCACAAAACGACTGTTGTCTGGTACCCATCTTGTTTATTTGCATTAGGTCTCTGGAAAAGATAAATTAATCCATAATTTTACTTCTCCTTATTGAATCAAAAAGTCGTCTCGACTTCTCAAAAACACTTCAGGCCGCAAGAGCTAGAGGCCTCATTTACATGCAAGATGAAGTTTTCTTTATTTATTTTTAGTTCAGTTTCTGAGTTGAAGAGAGAGAAACTAGGCCTGTCTGTGATTCAAATCAATGCGGTCTGTCTGGTTGCCTCTTAGTTTTAATTACGGTGTCAGTCTTATCCTGTGCCCCTGTCTTAACATTAGTGTGACACTGCATGTCACTGTGATTTACTGCGTTTGGTCTTACATCACTATGTAACTTCCACTGTGTTGATCTACAGTATTTGAGTTTTAGTCACATTGCTGTGTGCATATGTGCATTATAGGCGTACTGGACTTTACAGTTTTATTTACATTACTCTGTACCTGCACTTCACTGGGTTTGTGTGACTGTTCTAACTAGAGAATTCAAGCTCACCAATCAACATCTACTTTTCTTTTTGATGGGGTTGGCAGTGAGAATGATTAGGTCTTTGGACGAATAACTGGATATCCAAATCCCACAGGGGCAGTGACTACAATACCCATAACCCCACAGCCTACTATGAAAATATCTATAATAGGTGGGTATAAGAATACAATAAAACCACATATGTAGGTCCAATGACATTAAGGGAATTAAAAGGGAATATTTGACTCAAAACACACATGCAAAGAACGTGTTCTCAGTTCATATCAGGAAATAACTCTCCAAACAGAGCAGTGACCTGAATTCTGAAGGAGGTGAAAAAAGGTTTTGTCCGCTTGCGATGCACTTCACGTCTGGCACACTGACATTTGCCAGTAATGTGCTACCTGTGAAAAATGCAGCCACAGTCATAATTCATATCTCTGATGGACAGCGTTGAGTCAGTGGGTCACTGTGCCAATGGAACAGCTTTTCCACGTCATCGCAAATTTCATCTATTGAGTTACATTTCCCATTTTATCTTTTTTGTTGGAATGGTATCTCTAAATGGATTTGGGTTGATGGAACACAGTATAGCAGGGGTCTGACTGCAACCCTGGTCCTGGAGAGCCACAGGCTCTGCTGGTTTTTATTGTAACGCTTAAGTAATTCTTAAACTGTTACACTTCATTAATCAATTACAGCAGTAGGTTACACACTTAACTCACTGTAACTTGGGTCTGCATTGGATGCTTGAAGTTGAAAACAGAAACCAGCAGGACCAAGGTTGCAGACCCCAGCTATATGATATGTAATAAAAGAAGCTTTATAGAGAAACTTGAGCGAAAAAACTAACAAATACAGACACCTACAATATGTAAGGTGACACGTACACATGTGGATAATCCATCAAATAAATGGAATTCATTACATTCCTATAATTTATGTTCTGTAGGAATGGGCCATTGATGATCGCTGGTTTTTGTCACATATCATTACATCATCTCATACTTGGAGGAGGGTTTGGGCAGGGGGTGTTGGTCAGAGAGTGGAGTGGGTGTGTTTATAGCCTCAATCTCCAGGGTCTGAATGAAAGTGTATCTGTATCACGTTTCCGGGCTTGCTGTCCATCCCACCAGCAAGCACAACCCACTTCACACTTGCATTACTCAAAAATATCAAAATAGCTGATAAAAAACTCATGTCTAAAATTGTTCTGAAGATACATTTTTCATATTTTTCTATTTTGCGGGGGAGAAATAGTTATACTATTAATGTCTGAACAATTATTTGTCTAATATTAGCATTTGAAAGTGAACCACGTGTATTTTATTGGCTGTACTACGAACTGATTCTTGGGGAGGGCACAGCTACACCCAGTTCTGTAAATGGAGAAGTTGAATGCTGAGTGATGTCATAATTCCTGGTTCCACAGTGGGGGTTTTCTGTGGGCAACCTCTGTCAGCATTATCACCCAGGGCTCCCGAGAGCTATCTGTCATCTGCTGCATTTATCTCAATGCTCCCCAGAACTCTGTCAGCTTCACCATTTATCACCACACACCCCACAACTCCCCACAACTGCTCATTCCTGCCACTCCCCCGGCCCATTCAGATAAGCTGCGAGGTTCAGGGCTCTTGTAATTCACAGCAGTCACTGTCCGGAATAGCTGTGTGGCAGGGGTTTCACAGCCTTTTCACAGTTGCTATGTACAGTCTGCTTTTTGGCAGCTTAGTCACCGGAGTTGACAAGCAAATTGAAAGCCACAGGCTACAAAGGGCAACAAAAGGAAATCTATGCCACACAAACTGCTTTGAATCGGTTGTATACGTATCTCGTACAGTCAATGTTTAACTGGCATGCTGGGTCATCTGATGGCTTGCCCCATGATCTCTGTGCTTCCTATAAAGCCCATCTAAACAACACGAGGAATCTGTGCCGGTTCTACTGAGGGAACCCAGATGCTATGAAGATAAGCATCAGATCTGTGTCAGGTTTGAGACGTGAAGGCAGGCAGGCAAAAGACTTGCAATTGTGCAATTCCTTCCAAGTGAATTTCCAGGACTTGGACCGAACATGGAACAAACAACATCTGAACTGAATCTCAAAGAAGAGTCTAGGATGAACGACAATTGAAATGATACTGAAATAAAGCTGAAAAACAGACAAATGTATTTCACTTATTGAGTTTCCTTTTGACCTGTTGATATCAGTTTTAAAACAGTACAAAGTTTGGTACAAAGTCACAGAAATGTCTGTATGTAACCTAATGTAATTTCAGTATTTAATCATATGTAAAAGTACATTATGATTTTTAAAATTCTAAAAAACAAGATCATAAAAACTGCAGTTGATAATTACTCTTTTTCAATATTCGAGTGGAGTATATAAAACTTCAAAATGGGAAAGCTTCAAGCTTCACTCTAAAACAGGGTAAAAGGTGAACATCAGTGAATCACCCAACGATGTCACATGATACTCAACAAAAAGTTTGCATGAAGAGAAAATAAGAGTTTAACCTTCACTCAACAGCTGGTATGGCCACAACTACCAGTCATAGAGACACAATTCACACCAAAGAGTTTTTCCTCTGTGTATCATCCATTCCTGTCAAACAAATGGCTGAATTTCTCATGTGTAGCCCACCAAACCTGACTCTTCCACTGTCATACGAGCAATACCCTGAATGCGACACCCGCCTGCCTTGGGAGGACCGCCCCTTCCCATGAACCCTGGACCACTGTTACCTTCCAGGAAGAAGTCATTCTCCTCGTGCATCGCAGCATCTAGGTCAGCCTCGGTGATGTCAGCCATGACAGCCACCTTCTCCTCCTCGAGTGGCAGTTTCTCGGCGAGTCGCTCTGCTGCTAAATTGGATCAGCGCCGGCTGAGCCCCCAGGGCCAGTCTCCTTCCCTGACGGTGTGAGTCTGGGCTGAAAAGCAGGAACTGTGCAAAATGTCTCCTAATTTCAGAGGGGGGTGAGTGCGCAAGAGCCTGTACTGTTACCCTCCCCTGTATTTCGTCAACACCGCGGTTTCGTAATCTCCGGTCTGACGGGGCAGGAGGACCTGTTCCGCAGTGTGAAACTGCTCAGATAGCTGGCTAATAACATGAACAATCATCACGGAACCCATGACAGGCATAGGACCAGCTTTGCATTTTCCGCCATCTTGGCATGCTTGGAATTCTGGGATTGTTCTTCTTCAATAGGCAGACTCTTGTCCTTGTGAAAGTCAAATATATCCACGTCCCTCATCTTCAAGCACGGCCGGTTTGATGAAGCTCAAAGCTTTTGCATGTGCCATTCATGGTCTAATTACAATTCATGAACTGAGACTCAACAACATTAATTTCTTGTAGATTGTGATTAAAAAAACATCTTTGCACTTAGTAACAACATGGGATTCAGAAACCATCACATCACTGATTCCTGTCTATGTGTTCTGACTTAGTTGTTTGCTTTATCTTGTAGGAGCAGTGAGTAGCATCATCACCACTTTGGGGCTGAATTGGTTCATCAAGATTAGAGAGGTCTTGTCAGTACAATCGTATCTAGTGCCACAGGCTCAGTGATATGATTTGCACTACAGAGACACTCTGAGAGGCAATGCCTCAACAAAATAACGAGGTGGAACAGAATTCATTTAAATTGTGCTTTCTCCTCTGAGCTTGTAACATCTCTCTTTCACACTAAACACATTTCTGCCAAATGTATTGAATCCATCAAAGAAGCTTGTTAAAAATTCCTAGTATGTTCCGAGGGTTATGAAGGATTAGGAAAGATGTTTTAGAAAATCATAAATGGATACAGACAAGCCCATTAAGGCTACAGTGTGTGTTTACTGCTCGGTAAACATAACAGGCTGCAGAGTGCAACACCTGCAGAGCCTTGTGTTATGCCTCTGTCAAACAACAGTGCAGTGCACCTATTGCAGTATGTTTGGGGTCAATTTGACCCCATTCATTACATTACATTACATTACATTACATGGCATTTAGCAGACGCTCTTATCCAGAGCGACGTACAACAAAGTGCAAATCAAACACAAGAACAAGTGCAAAGAGGATTCAGTGTTTGACAACTCTTAAAAACCAGTTAAACTTTTCTTTCATTTTGATACTGTATGATTTTTACATTTTTCTATTTTGGTGGGATTAAATAGTAAACATGCAATAAACATAATGCTTTGTTTTCCGAAGTCCTGTACCAACTTTGCATGTGTTGTATGGGCTTATTTCGCCCCTCTGTGACTGTATAAAATGTCAGAAAATATACAAGTGTTTTTATTTTTATCTCAGATTTCTTTGCGGGTGATTCTGGTGGCACTTTACCATAAAGATGCCAGACTTTACACTTCCTGTACCTCAGGCTCTAAAATTAAATGTTTCTTACATATTTTTATGGATAAAGGGCTAGTCATTTGGAAGACAATAAGAAGGCAACACAAAAGTCTCAAAATGCATCTTTTTTTATAATTTTGTGTTGATTTAAAGTGTTGTGTTCAATTTCACCCCAAACATAAAAGCGGTCATAAACTCTTAACATAATAGGGTAATAGGGTAAATCTCCTTAAATATTTAATCGGGATATGAAGTGGGATATGAAGTCCACAAATCAAGGTTTCTGACCAGCACTGAACCCCATATCCTATCAATCTCTGTCCAAAAGCTTATGGAGTTTTAGCAATGGAACCAATGGAGTTCTTAGACCAGACCATACAAGATTGCTCTGTGTTATATAAGATGGCGCATAGTGAGCAGTGTGAGGACTGCAGGATGCTACACAAGGTTCTGACGGAGTTGGGGTTCATACGACACCCTGCTTTAGTACCTTCCAACATGGTAGCAAATATCTTTGCCCCATTCCGACTGTAACAATACAAATGTCAACGATAAATTACTTCTATCTATACAAATAGAGAGCGCCCGCAGGCAGAACTGTGTCATATACTGTATCACTCCATGCACTACTCTAATACAGCACAACATGGGTGAATCAACACACAGCGCATACACAGACTCATCACTTTCGACCCAGCTGCACAGGACAGCCTTGGGTACTTCCTCATTTGTGTGGAGCCCGGCCCTGACTGCGGGCCACCGCAGAAGAGAGACGCACCTCAGCCATGAATAATGAAGAAGGCTCAGGAAACCAGAGAGCCAGCTGCAACAGGAAGTGGTGCATTAGATTATAGGATGGAGAAGGTCAGCAGCTTGAACTTCAGAAGAAAAACACGGCTCATCTGCGCTGTCGATAATACGCAAAGTGAAAGCAGAAATGCAAGGTAGAAACATGATTTCTACCAGAATATTGATATAATATATATCAAGATTTTTACCAGAGTATTCAGTGAGCCAGAGAAGTCAATGTGTGCATTACATTACATTACATTACATTACGTGGCATTTAGCAGACGCTCTTATCCAGCAAAACAAAAGTGCAAATCAAACACAAGAACAAGTGCAAAAGTGAACCTGAGAGGACAGTACAGTTCTGAGTCCTAGTGTAAACATACAGAAATTCAGAACCCTTGAAGAGTACAATCAACTTTCAAACTAGCATACCACAGTTGGCAGCTAGAATACAACAATACAACAGCCAATGAAAACAACAATGCCTATACAAGTAACGATATCTATACATAAGTGCCATTACGGTCTAAGGCTAATCACGGTGATTGGGAGTTGGGGAGGGAAAGGTGTAGCCTGAAGAGATGGGTCTTCAGTCTGCGCTTGAAGGAGGTCAGAGACTCTGTCGTTCTGACATCCACTGGGAGGTCATTCCACCACCGTGGGACCAGGACAGACAGCAGTCGTGAGCGTGAAGTGCAGGTGTGGCGAGGGGGAGGTGCCAGACGGCACGAAGTGGCAGAACGGAGGGGTCTTGTTGTGCACAGATGGCCATTCCAACAGCTTTTCATCTGATGGATCGACAGAGTACAGTTGGTACCGGCTATTTTGAATAGCCAAAGCATAAATTTCGGTAAGGATGAGTATATTTGTTGTTTATTGCTCTAATCGATTACCTTTGATCAACTGGCTTCAGTCTTCACTCATATGCAGTTAATAATTAGCTGGATACATTCACCCTGATACAATTCCCAAAGTATACCACAGTAAATGTATATCCTTATTGTAATGGATTAATTTATCAAGCAGACCAAAATGTATCCTGTGACCCCTGATTTGACATTGACAGACAAAGTACTTCCACTTTAGCTCTTGGCTGGTATATTCACCAGATGTAATGTTGACATATTCCTTGGCTCTTAGAATGAGAAAGATGTGCTTTTTGCCTAATTCATTTCAACAGACATGACACCACAGACAAGAACAAAAGGGAGTACACTTTATTGTGTGTTCCACCACAAGAATAGCCCAGCTAAGCAAAAGCTCTAAAAATAGGTTGGCACGTGTGAACCAGACAGCAGGTCCAATTATACCACGACATGCAAGATATTCTTAAAGCCGCTAAGTCAACTGGTCATTCTGAAGATAAGGCTATGCAGCCAGTGTCTGCCCCATACCATGAGCCCAAAGTCTTTCTATGACACATCTTATGCCCCAGACCTAACACACTAATGTCTAACTGATCTGTGCTCTGTTAGCCACCACTGCTTGTAGCACCGATGACAACGTCGAATGTAAACAGTCCTCATTATCACCACTGTTCAGTTGAAACAGCAGGCGATTGCTCCCTTAGAGGCGCACTCTTCCTTCAAACTACTGAATGAAACAGAAATGAACTGTAGAATGTGCATCCTCCAGATACTCGGTTTGCACCCTGTCCTGCAAAAAAAGGCCAATGTTCCAGCATATAACAGAGTGAAAATTGCCTATGGCACCAACAATAAGCAAGGGTCATGTTTGTCCCCACCGCGAGCATTCAAAAGTGACAACAGGGATTGTATATACTCTCTCTCTCACTCTCTCTCTATCACACACACACACCAGCATCAGCACTTGGTTCCTTTTCACAATGGACTAGTTTAAGGATTTGAACAATTAGTTTCTTTGCCTTGCAACATAATGAATGGTTAATATAACAGACTGAACGGGATACTGCTTTCAGTTTACATTAATGTAGGAGGGTTTGCACACTTCATTTAGGGGCAGTGGCATTATATCGTGTCTCCAAAGCCAGTGCGTAGCCTGTCACATATAACAGGAACATATGAAATTGAACTTTATTTTTAAATTTAAGTTGCAAAATTACGGTTCCATTTTTAGAAGATTAATGGAAGAATGTACCCGTTTTCATGCTAAACAAACTAAGGCTTGAGGCTTCTGCTTTATTGTTTTCTATACTGGTTTGTAGGGTTATAACAACCACATTTGCTGAGAAAAATATTTAATTATCTTTGGCACTTTGCAGAAAAAATCTAAAGTTTACTTTTACAAGCTTAGCAGAAAAGATCTTCCACATGGAGGGAGGCAAGGATGGGTGATTGTGAAGGAAAGGGGGCTCTCAGACGTAGGGTAGAACTGCACAGAAGAGAGTGGGCACCAGTGGCATTGCCCGCTGGCTGGGAAAAGCAACACGTGGGTCGCCCCCCAGCAGAGAAGCGCAAGAGAGTGCGCTGGTCTCGCTCTGTCACAGTGGTGCTCTGTGCTTTTAGTGCAGACAATGAGGGATAATTGTGAAGTGGCGCTGGGTTTCCATGGGAACAATAATGAGGGCAGTGCTGTAAAGCCGAATCTGGCTCTGATTCATCTGCCTTTATGGTCTGGTAAAGAATGAATTCACTCGCAACGCATCCCTCGACTTCTCCAAACCCCCCCCCATAATCCGTCCAGTCAATGCGCATAAAAAGATTACTGACGCGCATCGAGGATTCACTTTGCTCAGTTAAGGTGCTGCAGAGATCGGCCTGCTGAAATAACGAATCCCCCAGAATGGTGGTTTAATCCTATTTCTTGCAGGCATTTAGTTGAAAATGGTGTGAAAGCAGAACGGGGTACGACGGTTGTGTTGGAGTTTGCGCGTTGTTACGCACATCAGCAAAACGAACTGAGCTGGAGGGCTCTGGAACCAAATGCCGCTCGGTTCAACGAGCTGTAATTGAAATTCATTTTGCGCCGCATATAGCAGTGTGGCAAATTTACAATTGCTAATGCATTCCAGTTTTTTTTCCGACCGAATAGTCACATAACTCTATGAGGTCATTGGAAGCCATGGCAACAGTGTCCCTCCTTTAAACCTCGAAGACATGTTCGTGATGAATTGGAACAGGAGAGAAAAAATGCCAATAGATTATGATTCCGTTCTCCTTCCTCCACCATTGCATAACCTTATAACCAGAACATTACAGAAAGGCCTGTTCGCATGTAACTACAGGCAATACACAAGCACTTCCTTGCCATCCGCACTGTAAAATTCCTCGGCTAGCAGCCGCTAATTGTCAGCTGTTAAATGACAGCACTGAAAATATAAAAAGGATGACATGCGTCCTATATATTCCATGAAGGCTGGCGATAACAGAAACCGGGGCCGTGGCACCCTTCTTTCTGTTTGCGTTCTGTTCGGTGTTTGTTTCCCCCAGAGGGGCAGATTTAGGTACATTACCTATCACACTTGACCAGCTTTGAAAACGTACTTAGTAATGACAGCGCCATAAAACCAAAACTTTAAATAGTACAAACGGTCGTGTGTTCAAGTGAGGCATATTTAGCATTGTTCATGTTGCATTTTTTGTGTCCTTCTATTCCTGTCATAGTATTTTGCACAAATGTTGAATATTACATTTGGGCTTCTTGGACTAACTACAGAAGGGTAACAAGCAGCAGGATTTCTGACTGCTTATATGTAACATGGATTTCCCACAATGGCTGCTTCACATACGATCACAGGATGACATGAACACCCCTTCCAATCCACAAATATTCGTGTACAGAACCCCTTTCCCTCACGTCTCTCTCCAGAGGTTGGGTTTTCCCCATTGGCGACGCTTCTGCTTGGGGTGCCGTCTATTTCTGGTGGAAAGACAAACAGAGCTGAGGAGAGGGCCGGGCCGGGCTGGGTGGAGCCGGTCTTGTGGTCAGAAGCCGCGTGTCCACAGCATCCGTTCTCACAGAACAGGTGACCAGAAAGAGGAAGCGCGCCCTGGGAGGGCGGGCGTGCCAGCCGTGAAATCTCACTCTCGCCATCTTGGTGTGGTAACAGCGGTGGACCGTGACTTCCCTGAACAGGCACTGGGGAACATGAACTTCGGTGGAGGCAAGAGGTCGAAAGAGGAAGGGCTAGTGAGAGAGAGTACAGTAAGGAGTGACATTCTGAGGTTAACGCCTGAGCCTATTGGAATATTGTTGATGAAAACAAAGGGGTGCGTGCCGTGATTTGGCCAGGCTCGGGAACATAACGGTGAAACGCCTGGAGCCTGAGCCTGGCAAGACCAGCAACCCAATGACTCTTTCACAGGAGTGCCCCAAGATCTGAGGAGTCTCTTCATATTGCAGTCTGTAGGTCTTGGTTCTATGATGGGGACCATCAGCCCAATGAACACAGAACTCTCTCCATTGTTGTGAGGGAAGCATATCTGTCTGTAGAATGACAAAATAATGACTACTGTACGTAAAAAACACTCATGTGAATGTATCTACGAGCAGCAGTGAAGTGTTAATTCATCACAAGTATGTTAATAATGTATATGGATACTTGGATGTCTGTATGACCGCAGTAGGCTAGTGATAAGGCTGCAGCCCACTACCTTTTTTAAAGTGTATGCCATTTACTTGACTATTAGTAATTGCAGACTTGCCAATAGGAAGCCATCCAGACAATATCAGCTACAAGTTCACAAACATGGGTTTGCTCTATTGTTAAACCTATTTCACGTCTTTCTACTAGTGTAGAAACCCCACACAATGTACTGCATTTGTTTTAAAATCTTCTGTACTTTGTAAATGGGATCATGACATCATCATTCATTGATTTATTTTCTCAGGGAACGCCAGGACACGTCAGCACCTCTTTCCACGAAGACATTTATCTAAGCGAAGTGCAAAACACTGTGGTGTTGCTTCCCACATTAGGAAACAAGAGCGCTTTCCGGTTCTCATTTGCATGATAATGAGTCTCCCACCAAAGCTGTACGTTAGCAATGCTGCCTCTTTCACACTCACCAGCGCAAGCAGTTGGCAATCCTCTCAGGGGAACTTTTCGATCCTGCTTGACAAAGCCCTGCATCCTGCCTGCCGTACTGCCAAGTGCCCGCGGCCTCCAAACCTGCGCACGGGAACACCAAGAACCACACTGCCGCTTCCGTGTCCACAATTCGTATTGCTTTTGAATAGCCGCGGAGCTCGCGCGTAAAGATATAGCCTTGACCGGCAACGATTTGCGAAAGGAGTGACGCATCAAAGTTTTTTATTCTTTTTATTATTCTAGTTATTTATTTTGCTCAACATTTTAAATTCTTTGGCTTCATTCTTTATCCCCCCCCAACCCACTTCAGGAGACTTTTTACATACATATTGATTCATACAAACGTGACATATGTTATTAAACAATACTAGTTTCACCATAATCCAACAATATTTGCAGCTTTAGTGCTTTTTTGAAATGCAATTCGTTCATTCTGACTAAAGGATTTCCTTTCCCTCAGACACATTTGACAGGGTTGGATCCAGACCGTGTGTGTCACCAGCACTGCATTAAACACCAGTGCCTTAGCTGGATAAACAGTACAGCTAGGGAGCCCTAGATCAATCTTATTTTCAGTCCCATCCAGCCCTCCACATATGGAGTGGAATGTTGCTTGGTGAGCATGTCAGAGGTCAGTTGTTCTGACCATGATAAATCTGAGGAGTCTTAATATCCTTCCATGGTCTCTCCATCTGCAGCTGAGGGAGTCCTCAGATATCTCCACGAGTCATCTCCTCACATTAATTATTACTACGGCTTCAGGATTTGTTTTTATTTATGATTATCAAGTAATATAACAGGCGGCACGGATGGTGCAGTGGGTAGCACTGCCGCCTCACAGCAAGGAGGTCCTGGGTTCGAATCCCCGTCGGCCGGGGCCTCTCTGTGTGGAGTTTGCATGTTCTCCATGTGTCTGCGTGGGTTTTCTCCGGGTACTCCGGTTTCCTCCCACAGTCCAAAGACATGCATGTTAGGCTGATTGGAGAGCCTAAATTGCCCGTAGGTATAAGTGAATGGTGTGTGTGCCCTGTGATGGACTGGCGACCTGTCCAGGGTGTATTCCTGCCTTTCGCCCAATGTATGCTGGGATAGGCTCCAGCCCCCTGTGACCCTGTTCAGGATAAGCGGGTTCAGAAAATGGATGGATGGATGGAAGTAATATAACAGACTTGCCTATCCAGAGCTATGGTTATCCAATTATTACAATACATAAAATACGTACGTATATTACAGGATATAAATTAGGCTCAATTGTCAGCTGAGTTACTGCTGCTGTGGCCTTGGAAGAACTGTAAATGCTTTAGCAAATATTCAGTGGCACAAATGTACAAGATATAAAAATGACTGTTAAACATATTACAGCATATAATAAACAATGGGCCTCATTCAAGAACCACTCGTATGAACATATTTGTTCTCAAATTGCTTAGATCTCTTCATTCAGCAATTGTCTCTTATTTAGAATTTGTTCTTCAGTAGGAATGATGTGGTCCTGACCTGTCATATGAGTCATGTAAACAAGAGCCTTGCAGTGCATGTCAGTGCAGCTCACCTGGCACACAGAACTCTGATCAAACTTTCAAACTAGGCATTGTGGATCAAATATGAATCAAGATTCATCAACTGCATTGCTTATTTCTTGCCTCAAATGTTTTCAGAAATGTATTTTAGTGTATTGTATATGAGGACAAAAAGAGAGAGCTTTTCAATGGTCCGCCATTTCATTATGTTTTGCCAAAACAAATTAACTGCAGTCAACCTAATCAGGCATAAGTCATCCCTTGTTCTTTTTAGTTCCATTGGCCATCTATCAGATGGAACCCACCTACAGTACCCTGTATACCCTGTATACTTTATTATAATCTCCATTTAGGACAGTTGTCTGAAGGGGTCACTCACCAATTATCATACATGAAATGTGTTTGTTGAATCTGAAGAATACAAAAATGTTCTTGCACGAGACCCATATGAGTATGAATACTGACCAATAATGGACTATTTGTCCACTACTTAACCCTCCTATTACATTAAGATTATAGGACGACTTTTATGTTCCGGGTCTAATTGAGCCCAACAGTTTAAATAAACACACAATTATTGTAATATAAATATTTTGACACTTTGGTTATCGTATTCTTATTCTTTCCAAAATGCCAAGCCTTTTAGTCATAAATATGAAAAATCTGTGAGAAACATCTCATTTTAGAGCCTAAGGTAGAGTAAGTGAAAGTTTGGCACCTGTATGGGAAAGTGCAACCAGAATCATCCGCAAAGAAATCTGAGATGAAAATAAAAATGGTTGTATATTTCCTTGTATTTTATACAGTTACAGAGGGTCAAAAGAACCCCACACAACACAGCAAAGTTGGTACAAGACTTAGAATAGCAGTATTTTAATTCCATGTACTATTTAATCCCACCAAATTAGAAAATTAAAAAAATACTGCGAAATGTTTGATTAAGCACAGAATCCCTTCCTTGGTCTGTCACAAAGGAGAGAAAGTGGAGGCCTTCCTGGTTTGCTGCCTTCAGCACTTCTGTAGATTCATTTTTACTGCCATTATCCCTTACAGATGAGTAAGCAAGACTGCACAGCGGGACCCCGAAAATGATTTATTGTTATGTTGTCAGCCTCCAGGGATGTCCAGGACAATGTAACTGCATGTACACACATGTATAGGGGTGTGATCATGAGTGTGTGTGTGTGCGTGTGTGTGTGTGTGTGGGTGGATGTTTATGTGATAATTATGACCATAGATTCAAGGGACATGCAAGGACCAAGGATATGAAGATGCTACGAGTGTGCTACCAACCCTCCAGTCCAGGTTTCAGTCATGGTACAGCCATGTCACTGCCCTTCCAGGCACGACTCTAGCCTTTCTGCCACCATAGCAGAGATTTGGGACTGGAAGGTGAGGGCGCTGGAGATAGCACTCGCGGCCTGTTTGGCACTCCTCTGGACGAATGGTGCTCTAGGAGATTGCCTATGTCGCCTACGCCTAGAACTGGCCCTGGCATCCCCGTGGAACAGCTCATGAATCAGGCTGTAGTCTACTAGTACATGAGTCTGTAGCAGCAGAGCAAAGAGGCATAGCCTGTGCAATGGTGAGAGGCAAGCAGGAGTGGAAAACCCCTTGCAACTTACAACTGTACATTACAGAACATTAGTAGCGGAATTACCTGTGGTGGCACTAGTATGGACACTATGGTGACATAATATATGTTGTAATGTGCTGAAATAAGGTACTAGCCCCTTGTTAGTGAGTAACAAGTTTTATTTTCCAGTAATATTTGCAAATGCTTAAAGCATGAAATATATTGCGAGAGCATAATTCATGCAAATACCCTATTGTATATATTTCCTTGTTAAAACAACCCATTCACACCAAGTACTATGTGTATTATGCCTACTGGGACAAATTAAAATGGTCACTCACCAATTATCATACATGAACTGAGCAAACCACTGAATCGTTCACGAAGAAATCATAGGTAACATAAACACTGCATAGAGCCCTGTCAGTTAGTACTTTGTAACTCCTCCTCGGGCAATTATAACAGCTTGTAAACGATCTTGTCTTTCACTTTTTTCCCCCATTCTTCCTGGCAGAACACCTCTAGATCAGAAATATTCTTCGGCCTCCTTGCATGTACAGCATGTTTGAGATCTCTCCACAGATTTTCAATATTCAAGTCTGGGGACTGTGGTGGCCATTCCAAAACCTTCATCCGTCTTTCCTGGATGGACTTGAAGGTTGAGTTTGAGGTACGCTTTGGATCATTGTCTTGCTGGCATATCCAACCTCCCTTCAACTTCTGGACTGACCTTTGAACATTAGCCTCTAGAATTTCTTGATATTTGGTGGAATCTTCCTTCCACTCGCACAATATTCCCTGTGTCCCCAGCTGCCACACAGCCCCAAAGCATAATGGATCCACCTCCATGCTTCACAGTTGGCAAGGTGTTTTTCTCTATAAAGGCTTCACCCTTTTTTCTCAAAACATACCTTCTTTGGTGGTGGCCAAAAAGTTCAATTTTGATTTAATCAGTCCAAAGCACATTGTTCCAAAAGGCTTCAGGCTTCTCACTGTTTTCTTTGGAATACATCAGACACTTAATTTTGTGTTGAGGTTCTTTATTCTGGGAACTCCATGTAGGTCTTTGTTGTTTAAAGTAGGTTGTATTGTTTTCCTGTGAACAGCTTGTCCTGTGTTTGCTACTTTTTGCAGCTCTTTTGCAGTGATGTGTGGGTTCTTCTGAGCATTTCTCACTAGGTAGGTCTCGGGCCATTCTATCTGAAATCTTTCTTGGTCTTCCAGACCTTCCCTTGACATCAACTGTTCCATTTATCTTCCATCTTCTAAGAATGTTTCTGACTGTGGAAATAGGCAGTTTGAAACATTGAGAGAGTTTTTGTAGCCCTCTCCTTCTTTGTGTAAATGAACCATCATCATTCTGATATCCTTGGACAACTGTTTAGAGGAACCCATGGTTGTTAACACCAGACAGAACAGCCACTGCAGTTGGATACTTTAGAAGGGATGGCGTTACTTCAGAATAAAAAGTTCAGCCCTGGAATTATATTCTCACTGAAGCCCTAACGAGTAAATCACTTGGGTCAGGGCCTAAGTAATCTTTTTTTTTTTTAAGTAACAAAGAATAATTCAAAAGGGTTCCCAAACTTTTGCACAGGGCAAAAAAACAATAATTTATAAACAGTAAAAAATGAAAATAAAAAGCAAGCTTCAAGATTTGCAGAATGGTCTCATGTTTGCTTTTGATCACATACAGATTCATTGTAACCGACATTTGAAACAGGGGTGCCCAATTTTTTGCACCCCACTGTAAACCACAATCTTATGTAACATGTTTGTGTATGCCATTGTTTTATAACATGATAAATCATATTTTGATGAGGTTTAAACACCTCCTAATTTCAGACTCCAGCATTTGCACTTATTATGCATATTTACATGGAGTGGCACGATGCGCTGACTGTGAAGCCAATTACAAATCAAGTTAAGGCAACTGCACTGCTGAGAGGAGGAGGGGGGTTAAAAATAAACTCCGCGTTGATCTTCAATGATGTCAAAAAAGCAGCACGACGTGAGATCTCATCTCTACAGATAACCACGTGCCAACGGCCCTTTGCGGTCCTTGATCTCTGTAAAATGTAATGCCGTCTTTTAAACTGCCAGTCTGCTTCAGAAATAAAGCCTGCTCCAAAACAGGATGTAATTTACACCAAGGCCCAGCAGCCTCTGCAAATCCCAAGGCTTATAATAAACTGGCTGTAGCTGGTGGATGCGCTTAAATGCAGTGTGATGAATGTGAATTCTAACTCGTAGTAATCCAACAAAGCCCGGCATTTTACGGAGTTGTTAACGGCTCCTTGGGAGCGTTATGAAACGAGCGGGTCGCGCCGGAGAGGAAACAATAAGTGACATCGCCTGTTCTGTCCTCACCATTTCCTTCATGAATAGCACAGTGGCAGCGTACTTGCAATTTCTGCAAGAAAATAAGGGCGCAAATTTCCTTGTTGCGAAACAGGCTTTTGTAACCGACACAATTTTTTGAGTGAAATGTCTGAAACGAGGTTACGGAAGACTTACGTACAGACCACAAAATAGAGCCCTGACCACAGGAGCTCGGTTTTGCAAGACATCAGAAAAAAGGACATTTATTTCAAATGTAAATGTTCCCGAGGTGGGTCGGCGTGAGAATAGAGCCCAGTGAAGCCCATTGGGCATTAATATAACAGCCTTAGATCGTGTCAGAATCAAAACTAAACATTCCCTGTGGACCACGCTCTCTTTTTTACGTGTGAATTCATAATATAAATGGTCTCATCTAATTCAAAATTTTCTCGTGACATGTAGGCTGCAAGGCGACTATGATTGCATGCTATGCAGAAAGAAAAATAACATTACCAAAATAATAAATAAAATACGGAGACTGTATTCACCCCGCCCCTTCAAAAGTACTGAAATCCTTTGAAAATAACTTTCAAATTATTCTGAAAATAAACCATTTGAAAATTGATGTTCCATGCTTCCTCAGAGCTCTGTCTACTGTTCCGTCTATGTCTGCCTTTTGCACAGCAATACACGTGTGCAAATGGTAGGCCACATTAGCTTTACATACAATTATTTTGTTGAGACAAATATAAATTCACCTCAAGCTCTGATTAGGAATGAATATTAAGATGCAATTATAATTGCGCGTGCGCAAGATTTCTTGGTCCCTGGTGTCCTTTCGTGGTTCACAGCCGTTTTGGACAAGCACCCGTGTGCTCCTGTCTTAGGACGAGACACATCAGAACTGACAACACCTCAGGGTTCAGCCTGTTCTCCGAGAGGACGCAACTGAATGGCTGTATCCTTGGTTACGACTGTGAGCCAAGGATACAGCCATCGTAGTCTGGACATGGGGGCGGGGGCGGCAATGTAGGTTGAACCCACTAGAGAATACATGTGAGTGTAGGTGTGATCTTCCATTACATTTTATTATTGTAAAGGACTGCAACTGCTAAATATGGCCCTCTAGTGGCCATTACTGAAAACTGCAATGTCAAGATGAGCAAAGAAGTGCAAGATAACTCAGCGAACTTTTAAGTTGCTATGCGGGTACGCTTTTGTCAGATGAAAGCTCTCGATTCAAAGCAGATGTAGACAGATCCGGTTCTGTAACTTTTGGAGCATGAGTGGGAAGTGGTGAATTCTGGGATGGTGGGTGGACCTTCCCCCCAGGGATCCGGTAAGCCAGGGAGCCGCCTGCGTCTATTTGGAGTGGAGAACGTCTGCTTATTGTGAGCTGTCTCACCCACAGCTAAGAATAGCAGCCCTGTCCTTCACTGACAAGACTACTGCAGGATCTGAGCTGCGTGCTTAAAGGTGTGTACTGTATAAGCAGGCGTGCTCATTTCTATTAATACACACAGAGAGTTTAAAATGCCCACGTCTCTAAATGCATGAGTCAATCAATAAAAAAACAATATAGTAGCATTCCATTGATTCAAAGCACTGGGAGCGTTCCTGAGCTGAAGCCGCTTTTCAGAAACCCAGGCTGGGCCCTACAACCTTGCAATTCCATTACATGTATTTAGCTGATGCTTATTTAGCTGATCCAACGCAACTTACAGTTCACTAGACTAAGCAGAGGACAATCCCACCTGGAACAATGTAGGGCTAAGGGGCCCAACAGCTGCATGGATTGTATTGTGGCTACACTGGGGTTATTCTACACCACCTACCTTCTAGGTCCCAGTCATGTACCTTAGCCAGTAGGCTACAGGCTGCCCCAGTCATGTACCTTAGTCACTAGGCTACCGGCTGCCCCAGTCATGTACCTTAGCCAGTAGGCTACAGGCTGCCCCAGTCATGTACCTTAGCCAGTAGGCTACAGGCTGCCCCAGTCATGTACCTTAGCCAGTAGGCTACAGGCTGCCCCAGTCATGTACCTTAGCCAGTAGGCTACAGGCTGCCCCAGTCATGTACCTTAGCCAGTAGGCTACAGGCTGCCCCAGTCATGTACCTGAGCCAGTAGGCTACAGGCTGCCCCAGTCATGTACCTTAGCCAGTAGGCTACAGGCTGCCCCAGTCATGTACCTTAGCCAGTAGGCTACAGGCTGCCCCAGTCATGTACCTTAGTCACTAGGCTACCGGCTGCCCCAGTCATGTACCTTAGCCAGTAGGCTACAGGCTGCCCCAGTCATGTACCTGAGCCAGTAGGCTACAGGCTGCCCCAGTCATGTACCTTAGCCAGTAGGCTACAGGCTGCCCCAGTCATGTACCTTAGCCAGTAGGCTACAGGCTGCCCCGGTCATGTACCTGAGCCAGTAGGCTACAGGCTGCCCCAGTCATGTACCTTAGCCAGTAGGCTACAGGCTGCCCCAGTCATGTACCTGAGCCAGTAGGCTACAGGCTGCCCCAGTCATGTACCTTAGCCAGTAGGCTACAGGCTGCCCCAGTCATGTACCTGAGCCAGTAGGCTACAGGCTGCCCCGGTCATGTACCTGAGCCAGTAGGCTACAGGCTGCCCCACTCAGATCTATTGGCAGACTATGGCCCAGAGTCTGTAGTCGTGGGACACGATTGGCTGGTCCTGCCAGGGGAGGGCAGGGGTTAAGCATGGTCCAGTAGAGGCTCCTCATGTGAGTTTTTGGGGGCATAGGGCAGTTAAAAGGCACAGTCGGGGATATCAGACTAGGGGAAAAAGTGGGAACAATGTTAAACAAAATGCAAAGTGGAAGGTTATCTTCGAGGGGCAGCCATGTGTTTGAAATTGGAAATGTGGTGGACTGTAAGGTTAAAATCCAGCTGGGTCTAGCCTGCGTGCTGAAAACTCCCACAGCTTACCTCCCACTGAGATAGGGATGGATGTTAAAGTGAGTCTGTCATGGACATATCCTCAGCCTTTGATTCAGTGGTTAAAGGGCTATGGTTTGGGTCAAAAACTGATCTGAGCACGGCAAGGTCACGACAGATAAGACCCTTTGTCACCCAAACACACAGCAGTGCATTCCTGGTCCAGACCTAATAGGGATAATTCACTTTCTGGGGGTTTGAAAATATTATTTCAGGTGTAATGTATGTTTTCATTTGGTCAAGACAATTTTAGTGTGCACTGAAGACTTTTAGACAAACACAAGGTTCTGATGACATGCCAGCTTTACAATGGCTGGTTAGGGCCATTCGTGGAATAGTAACTCCCAAAGCAGATTTTTCAACCATATATTGTTGAATAAATTACATTTTCTAGCATTGACAATTATTAACATACATTTAAGTTTGTAGATCATAGCACACTTCTTTCTCTGAGGGTAGTGTTCTCAGGTTGCACAGGAAATCGTTCCAACCAAAAAATAAGATTTAGCTTAATTTTTTAAAAGAATACTTGGGAAATATGCACAAATACAATGTATGTAATAACCTTTGGAAATTGTATCTATATGTAAATATATATGTATTATGTATATAAAAGTTACTAAATTGTAATCACTGTACAGTCTGAGTTACTTGAAGTTTATGTTCTTGCTTAAAACCACAAACCCTCTAATATCCCTGTACCAGCAGCTGTAAAACCAGCATGTCAAAAGAAACATGTAAATATCTTAAATATCCTTCACCACACAGAAAAACTGCCCGGGCTCATTAAAACCACACACTGAAGCCAAAACAATATTTTACTAAATCCAGAAAACAAACTATCCCTAAGCACCAGTAAAACACTACTGCAGATTTTCAAATAAACATGTTTCCACCAACATTCAGAACAGAATTTTTCTTTCACATGGTTCTATGCTTTGGTAAGTAAAACAATTTTTTGAAAACTTCCTGGTGATTAATAGGGTCTCCTGGCTTTTAAAATTGATTAAATATTTCAGATATTATGTGTATTTGATCTGGCTCTGGCCCAATGTCAGAGGAAAGATCTAGAAGGTCTCCTCAATGCCGCTGCAGACGTGATAACAGGGATAGTCTGAGTGCTTAGATCACAGGGCTGCTCCACTTCACCTGTCAGGCTGTCTTCTGATGGTTTGGAGCCGTGAGCTCTCCCTCTGCTAACCTCACATTGGCATTCAGCCCCCCATCTTCAACCAAAACCTCTCAGACATTTGGACAATTTTCATGGTGGTAGGGGAGGGGAAAAGGGAGAATGTCAGCCCATAAAAGTTTTTGTTCCCTCTGACTTGGTGTCTTTGAAGGCTTAAAAACAGCCTTGGTTCAAATTAAAATGTGACACAATTACAAGGGTCTGTTTTTAGGCTTTGGCCACAGTACAACAACAAAAGGTTGCAAGAGACATGCAATTGGAGTACAACAATTCTAGTACAATTCACCTACTGAAAAACACTGTTATCCAGTATCATGCCAAAAAAACCTTAAAAAAATGCTTATTTGGATATTTATTCAGACAATTTATGAAAAGCCCATTGCTCAGGGTAACAGTGACAATGCCCCCAACTGGGAGCTGAGACTGCAACTTCTTGCTTGCAAGCTCAGCTCATTACTTATAAATCGCTGCCCACGTGAATCTCTACAAGAATTTCTATACCGAGGACAACAAATCGTCCACGTGGTGTGAGTTCAGCCACCTGCATGCGGTAAGTGACTGAGCCCTCCCCATCCTGTGACAGGCCTCTGTTCTGTATTGCCAGACAGGGGGGGGAATCGCTCTCTGAAGCAAAGCGGCAGGAGGGTTAGTCACCATTACGCCTTCCATTTTTACCCATCAGCCTGTTCAGCTCCCCAGTCAGCACCACTCGTGTTGCACCTCTGTGAACCTGGGCCGGCAGTCAGAGAAGGGTGTCGCGCTGCAGCTGCTTTAATACTGAGAGCGCAGCCTCCCAGAACAGCTTGAGCTTCTTTAAACAATATGAGATCTGCACTGAACAAGATGTGATGGTCCTATCGCTCAATCTTTACTTTTTCAATTGTGTGTTTTGCTTCTCAATTTAGTACGCCAACCTGCTGACTCTTTCAGACTTGTGATGTTATTGTTTTATTTTTTTTTAAAGGATTTCCATTAACATGGGGAAATTCTATTGCGGTTTAGAGAACGGGTATATTTAAAGAACAGCCATTTGCAGATCTCTCTCTCTCTCTCTCTCTCTCTCTCTAACAATAATTAAAGACAGACAATTTTTTAAAGACTAAAATCGTACAAGCATCCAGTTGAACTCTCACACCAAGTAATGCCTACAGAGCTGAACCCAACCCAGCTGACCGTGTGTCATGACTGCATCTTTAGAAGCAATTCTCACCGCACTGTCTGATGCATAATGAATGAGAACCATGCTAAGGTTCCCAGAAGAGAGCAATGCAGAGCTGCACTTTAACCTAAAAGCTGCCCGCCAATGTCATTTTCATGAAATACCCGCTGATTAACTTCCATGTATGATAATACAGCATTGACAGATAACCACCATTACTGGGAATCAGGTACTGTCCTCCTGAGACCCTGCATCCTTTATAAAATGTATGTATTGAAAATATTCTCACCGCAACATGTTTTTGTCATCCGATACACTTGTATTATGTCATAAAATCTAAACTTTTTTTCTCCTGAGTCTCAGGAGGATAAACAATAATGGACCATCTTCACGTTCAGGGACAGGGCTACTTATGTAACAGGGCTTAGGGCAGAGAATGCAAGCCGCAAATATAGAATTACTAGATCAGAAAACCACAGGGAAACGTATGCTAGCCGGTGGCTATCTTTCACTATAAATGCAGTAGCACTTCAGGGCCCAAACATATGCTTCCAATAAAGATGCTGCATCAAACCACTTTTTTGCCAATGCAGCAGCTACTGAAGAGAACACAGAACTGCTGTGTCGAACGGTCAGCTCTGACAGCTCTGTGTCAAGCACTGAAGCTCAGAATCTGAACCCGAGGCTTAACCACATCAAGCATAGCATCAAAGGCTCCTGCTGTAAAACACACAGGTTTGCAAACAGGACCCAAGTGCAGTCGAGCAGGCCCGTACGCTGAGAGGACCGAGTGTAACATCACAAGCTTGCGGTGACATCATGGCGACATGGAACCGTATCTCTCTCTCTTTCAGGGCTCCAACTGACTCTTCCTGAAAAGCCATTGGCTGACATTTCCAAAGACAACTGCCATTCTACACTTTCTTAACTTTCATCACAATGACCGACTGGCTTGACGCCAAGTTTTCCTCCTCCGCTTCAGTGAGAGGGACAAGCAGCATCAACAGAAAAATGTGAACCTCCATCGTCAGGCCACCGCGGGCGCGAGGACACTTACTGCTGAACTCCCTCCGACGGGCCCTGGCCCTCCAGGGCCGACTCCTGATCCAGCGAAGCCGTCCCGACAGGTCCATGGTGCCCTGGGCTCACCGGGCGAATGGCAGTCTCCTGGGCAGGGCCCTCATTCCCGCGGCCCCTGCAGCGGGCGGGTCTCTCTCGGGGGGGGGGGTTTGAGGTTAGGACGGGCTGCGGTGCGGGCGACACCTCTCCTCCTGTGGACGTGCGGTCTCTTCTCTGGCTTCTCCCGGCTCGGGCCGATGATTTATGCATGAGGAGGGAACTCTACGCCCGCGGGCTGGAGAGCCGCGCAGCCGCTAACGAGCCGGCCCCCGCCGGGTCGCCCCCACCGATTGGCCGGTGGCATCCGAGCCGGCGACCGCACAGCCTGCTGAAACGTGATCTCCTGCCAACGGTGCTGACAAGAGCAAGCCCATACATACAACACACACAAACACACGCACGTAGATAAATACTTACACGTAAAACACACCCAAAAATATCAAGACACAATGACCACACGCCCACACAGAACTGTTGTGCCCTCCCTAATGACCATTTTCTCTTATTTTATCTTGATTTGGCTTCGTACACTACAATTTTAGATTTGTAATGAAACAATTCACATGTTGTTAAATTGCAGATTCTGAGCTTTTAAGGGAATTTTTTATACACTTTGGTTTCACCAAAAGAGACACTTTTTTGAATCCATAGCTCCCATAATAAAGGGCACCATAATGTTACAAATGAAAGTAGTCATGTTTATTACTTAGTTTCATATCATTTGCATGCAATTGAAGACTGCTTGAAGTGTGTGACACATAGACGCCACCAGCTGCTAAGTATCTCTGGTGATGCGCTGCCAGGCCTGTACTGCAGTCATCTGTAGGTCCCACTTGTTTCAGGTGCTAGTTGCCTTAGGTTTTCTCTTCAGCATATGAAACACATATTAATTTGGATTAAGACCAGGTGACTCCATCAAGAATTAAGCCCTATTTGATTTTGAAGAATATAATTGTTGCTTTAGTATGTTTGTGATCAATGGGCCGCAAGAAAGGACCACTTATACAAACAGATTCCTTCTTAAATCACTTAAATCTCTTAAAGAGAACTTTAAACCCAATCAACTTTGCCCCCTTGTGGTTGAGTCGTTGAAGTCCCAAATTATTGTTGGGTTCATATTTACAGTGGGGCAAAAAAGTATTTAGTCAGCCACCAATTGTGCAAGTTCTCCCACTTAAAAAGATGAGGCCTGTAATTTTCATCATAGGTATACCTCAACTATGAGAGACAAAATGAGAAAAAAAAAATCCAGAAAATCACATTGTCTGATTTTTAAAGAATTTATTTGCAAATTATGGTGGAAAATAAGTATTTGAATAACAAAAGTTCATCTCAATACTTTGTTATATACCCTTTGTTGGCAATGACAGAGGTCAAACGTTTTCTGTAAGTCTTCACAAGGTTTTCACACACTGTTGCTGGTATTTTGGCCCATTCCTCCATGCAGATCTCCTCTAGAGCAGTGATGTTTTGGGACTGTCGCTGGGCAACACGGACTTTCAACTCCCTCCAAAGATTTTCTATGGGGTTGAGATCTGGAGACTGGCTAGGCCACTCCAGGACCTTGAAATGCTTCTTACGAAGCCACTCCTTCGTTGCCCGGGCGGTGTGTTTGGGATCATTGTCATGCTGAAAGACCCAGCCACGTTTCATCTTCAATGCCCTTGCTGATGGAAGGAGGTTATCACTCAAAATCTCACGATACATGGCCCCATTCATTCTTTCCTTTACACGGATCAGTTGTCCTGGTCCCTTTGCAGAAAAACAGCCCCAAAGCATGATGTTTCCACCCCCATGCTTCACAGTAGGTATGGTGTTCTTTGGATGCAACTCGGCATTCTTTCTCCTCCAAACACGACAAGTTGAGTTTTTACCAAAAAGTTCTATTTTGGTTTCATCTGACCATATGACATTCTCCCAATCCTCTTCTGGATCATCCAAATGCTCTCTAGCAAACTTCAGACGGGCCTGGACATGTACTGGCTTAAGCAGAGGGACACGTCTGGCACTGCAGGATTTGAGTCCCTGGCGGCGTAGTGTGTTACTGATGGTAGCCTTTGTTACTTTGGTCCCAGCTCTCTGCAGGTCATTCACTAGGTCCCCCCGTGTGGTTCTGGGATTTTTGCTCACTGTTCTTGTGATCATTTTGACCCCACGGGGTGAGATCTTGCGTGGAGCCCCAGATCGAGGGAGATTATCAGTGGTCTTGTATGTCTTCCATTTTCTAATAATTGCTCCCACAGTTGATTTCTTCACACCAACCTGCTTACCTATTGCAGATTCAGCCTTTGACAGCTCTTTGGTCTTGGCCATAGTGGAGTTTGGAGTGTGACTGTTTGAGGTTGTGGACAGGTGTCTTTTATACTGATAACGAGTTCAAACAGGTGCCATTAATACAGGTAACGAGTGGAGGACAGAGGAGCCTCTTCAAGAAGAAGTTACAGGTCTGTGAGAGCCAGAAATCTTGCTTGTTTGTAGGTGACCAAATACTTATTTTACAGAGGAATTTACCAATTAATTCATTAAAAATCCTACAATGTGATTTCCTGGATTATTTCCCCCCATTCTGTCTCTTATAGTTGAAGTGTACCTATGATGAAAATTACAGGCCTCTCTCATCTTTTTAAGTGGGAGAACTTGCACAATTGGTGGCTGACTAAATACTGCCCCACTGTATATAATACAAAAAGCTGTAACATAATAAAACTGCAATGCCAGATTGTTAAGACTCTCCGCTAGCAAGAACAGCAGTTTAGATGCTTATCAGATTCTTATTTGCAAAGCAGGGCAATAAAACTCTAGAATATTTAGATTTTTTCCTTAGGGAAGAACAACATTCACGAGTGGTCCCAACCTGTTGTACGAGCCAGTGCATGTCAGTGTAGCTCACCAGGCACACTGAACTTGGATCAAACAGTCTACCCAATTAGGTGTCAGTCATCCCTTGTTCTTGTTTATCCCATTGACCATCTATCCAATGGAACCGACCTACAGTACTATATATGTACTGTATTCAGACATGTTTATTTAGGACAGTTGTCTGAAGTTACGTGCATTTGTTGAATTCGACGTGGGACACACGAACAAGGCTTTCGTTCAAAATAATTTAGATAAATTTATGATATGAAAATGTTCTTGTATTAGGCTCATTATCTTGCTGAAATGAAGCGCTGTCCAAAGGCATTTAGACTGTTGGAGGCATTTGTTTGAACTTAAGATGCTTTTGAACACTTCATAATTTGTTCTGCTGCTGCTATCTGTAGTAATATCATCAATGAAGGCAAGTGAGCCAGTACCTATCACAGCCATGCATGTCCAAACTATAACACCCCCACCATCATGTTTTGCATCATGAATTGTGGGTAATGTAGTTCACATTCATTTGTCGCATAGGGGGAATTGTGTCAACATTTGGTATTATTGTGATGTCATTGAAGTGGAGCCTCCAAAAGAGGTCTACGTCCATCTGAAGCAGCAATATAAAAAATGCATCCAATTGGGCAAGCATTCCAAGGAGGAAATATGCAAACAAATCATCTTGGAGCAGTTCCTGTGTATACTGAATCCAGAGCTGCAAATATGGCATCACAGCTGGCTGAAGCTTTTGTGGCAACAAGGAACAACTTTGCCTGGAAGAACAGCAGCGATTGTAAGTGGAGGAAAGGGGGGAGTGGTCCAAGTCAGTTAGTTCTACTGGAGACTCTTCACCCTCACATAGACCTAGCTATAAGTGTCACGCCCCTCTCTGTGGTGTAGGGTGTGGGGGTGTGTTCTCTGTCCCTTTTTCTCTCTCTCTCTCTCTCTCGTTCTCCGTCCCAAATTGCAGGTGGTCAGGTGTTCGCGATTGGGGTTGATTGCTGGGCTGCAGTATAAAGGAGCTGAGGCAGTCTCTCTCCCGAGCTTGCTCTATCCTCTGGTCACCAGCAGCCGTGGGCTATTTTTGTTGATTAATTAAGCTCTTGGTTGTTATTGTTAAACTCTTAGATTACCTTGTTTTTCTTTAAATAAATAGTTTGATTATTGTGTATTTGTGTGGCCTCCCCTTTGTTATACATGTCTTGAGCCAGGCAGGTGTAACAAATGGGGATCTCGCCCGGGATTAGGTAAGGTTGTTTGTTATATATCTACTCTAGGGGGAGGCCCATATGGAGGGGGAGCTTTGGTCGTCCAGTGGTGCTGGAAATAGGACGTTATCAGCTGTGTTCCTCAGCTTGGGGGTCGGTGAGTATAGTGTGTGTGTGTATATAGGACAGAAGGTTAGGTAGGAAGGGTGGTTTAGATACCATCAGAGCTATGTGAATCCCCGTGCTAGGAAATAGAAGCACTTAATGCTGTTTTTTGTTTTGATGTATTTTTATTTGGATGAATTTGTTGTAAATTTGTTGTTTTAGTTTGTTATTTTTGGTGTGTTGGACGTGGGGGTGCCACTGGGCTTAGGTCTGGTGGAAGAGCTGCATGTGAGCACACTGAAGACCAGCATTAATTGGTTAGTCAGGGGTAAAAGCTTGAGTTAGATACGGGGCAGCTCTCCAAGTAGTAGTTTCTTCTGTTTTCTGTACGCATGCAGGTGCTCACCATTTGGAGCTGGGGAGTTACGGTTGATATGAGCTTGTAGTTGAATGAGAAGTTAAATATTTTTGGTTTTGTATTTAGAATAAGTTATTATTATGGATAGTTTGGAGGAGTTTTTGGCAACTCCGTCATTTGAACGGTTGGAACAGTTAACAAAGGAACAGTTGTGGCAAGTTGTTGAGCATTATGCAATTGAGCTTGATGTGGCGAAGGCCCGAGCAAAGAAACAGGAAGTTAAAAATGCCGTACAGGAGAAATTGATGGAGAAGGGCATACTGCAGGGTAGAGTTTCTTCTGTTAAGTCAGCAGCAGATCAGTCAGGAGTAACCCCATATGCAGTAGGCCCTGGGTCTGGCAATGTCTCTGGGTTAACCTTTGCTCAACAGAAAGAATTACTAGAAATGCAACAAAGGTTTCAGGCTCAAGAACGAGAAAAGGAAAGACAGTTGGAATTAAAGACTTCATTTGTCTCAGAAAATACAGGAAGAAAAGTTGGCACAGGAACGGGAATGATTGAAGTTGATGGCACAGGGTAAGCTATATGAAGAAAGAGATGCAGAGTTAAATGGCTCTCGTAGGGAGGGTCCAGGGCATCTGTCAGAGGTGGCTAGTATGGCTAGATTGTTGCCCAACTTTAATGAAAAGGACCCAGATGTATTTTCCTCATTATTTGAGTGTATTGCTGAAGATAGAGACTGGTCTGATTCCGACCACCTTGTTGTTGCAAAGTGTGCTTACTGGCCGAGCTCAAGAAGCTTATATTGCTCTTAATAGTACTGAAAGGAAGGATTATGAGGTGGTTAAGGCAGCGGTTCTAACGGCTTATGAGCTGGTTCCTGAAGCCTACAGACAGCGGTTTAGAAGCTGGAAAAAGAGTGAGAAGCAAACTCATGTTGAGGTTGTTAGGGAACTGAATAATCATTTCAACTGCTGGTGTACATCTGTAGGGGTGAAAACCCTTGATGATTTATCTAATCTGATGGTTCTGATTGTCCCTGATCGAATTGCTACCTACATAAATGAGCATAAAGTACATTTACATTGACATTTTAGTCATTTGGCAGACGCTTTTAATCCAAAGCGATTTACAAGTGCATAGGTTCTACCATAAATCAAAGCATCACATCCAGAAACTAGCAAAATACACATGAAATGCTGTTCTAAACATAGTTGTCATCATAAGTGCAGATATATATATATATATATATATATATATTTTTTTTTTTTTTTTGGGGGGGGGGGGGGGGGGTTAGACAAGGATAGGGATATCAGAAAGGAGGGGCAGGGGAAATCAGGAGGGAGGACTAAGGTAGAGTTTGAAAAGGTGGGTTTTGAGTCTGCGTCATAATAGGGGGAGGGATTCTGCTGTTCTGATAGTGGTAGGCAAGTCATTCCACCACTGAGGAACCAGAACGGAAAACAGGCGTGAACGTGCAGCTCGACCGCCAGGTGCACGTAGAGAGAGAACCATAAGGCGACCAGAGCTGGCAGACCGGAGTGGTCTAGCTGGGGAGTAGGGAGTGATCAGAGATTGTATGTAAGGTGGGGCAGTCCCCTTAGCAGCCTGAAATGCCAACACTAGGGCCTTCAAACGGATGCGTGCGGCAATAGGAAGCCAGTGGAGGCCAATGAGAAGCGGGGTGACATGAGCCGACCTGGGCTGACTGGTGATCAGGCGGGCTGCAGCATTCTGGACCAGCTGGAGGGGCTTGATGGCACACGCTGGGAGACCAGCTAGGAGGGAGTTGCAGTAATCCAGGCGGAAAATGACGAGCGCCTGGACTAGGAGCTGGGTGGCTTTCTCAGTCAGGAGATGACGGATACGGCGTATATTATACAGAGAATCTGCAGGTTCTGGCAGTGGAGGATACTTGTGGAGCCAGGGTGAGGCAGTTATCAAGAGTCACCCCAAGATTCTTTGCCGTACGGGAGGACGGAAGTAAAAACAGCAGCTGAGGCCGCAGTGTTGGCAGACGAGTTTGTACTGACTCACAAAAGTCAAGTAGGTGACTATCGTTCTCGTGGCGATGGTAATAGAAGACATGATCGAAACCTGGGGAACAGGTTGGGGACCGGCTCTCCTAAGTTGCATAGTGGGGGTCAGGGGTCTTCGTCTCCTTTTCCTAAGTCTGCGAATGGTAGTCATGGCAGGGTAGAGTACAACTCCACTTGCAATTATTGTCTTGGTAAGGGGCATTGGAAGAGGGAATGCCCTGTACTGAGAGGGAAAAAGCCTCACAGTGGAGGGGGCTCTGTCAGACCAATGGCTCTTGCAGCGCCTGCTGTAGATCTTGGGCTGGCAGCATCGGGGGTGTCAGAGGCTTCACACCCTAAACCAGTGGCAATGGCAAGATGTGTATCCAGTCTGCCTGTGGCTAAAGAGGTAGCAGTAGCCCTACATGGACCTACTTCTGTGCAGGCCATCAGTGAGGATTCTAACTATGCTCCTTTTATTACCACAGGTTTTGTTTCTTTGGTGGGTAGTTCACAGAAAGTGCCCGTTAAGATACTTTGTGACACAGGGGCTTCAGAATCTTTTATATTGGAGTCAACTTTGCCTTCCTCTCAGGGGTCAAATGTCGGGAGTAGTGTGTTGATAAGGGGGATGGCAATGCAGACCCTGTCTGTCTCCTTGCATGAAATTGTACTTCACTCTGATCTTGTCCAGGGACCAGTAAAGCTAGCAGTTCGACCCGTGCTGCCGGTGGATGGTGTGGCAATAATTTTAGGTAATAACCTGGCGGGAGGATGGGTGTGGAGTGAAAGGCCACCACCTCCCGTTGTTAGTTCTGGGTCAACTCTGGAAACAGAACCAGACAACAGTGTGAAGGAGTTTCCTGAGGTTTTTACGGCCTGTGCCGTGACTCGTGCTATGAGTCTGGCGGCTCCTGAATCAGAAAGTAGTAAAGAGCCGGTTAATCAGGATCCGTTGAAATCAGTCTTCCCGATGCCTGATCTTCCTCCTTCATTGTCTTGTAGTGAGCTAATCATAGCCCAGCAGGAGGACCCTGAACTGAAAATCTTGTTCGAGGGGAAGCAGCCAGTGGATGAGCTGGAGAGCTCTGCCAGTGGTTATTTTCTCTTGGATGAGGTACTGGTTCGTAAGTGGCTTCCTCATGAGGATTGTTCTGTGAGTGACCCAGTGTTCCAGGTTGTTGTACCGGCTAAGTTTAGGAATGTGATCTTGGAGACAGCTCATGGTGATGTGGCTGGTCATATAGGGGTTAGGAAGACGTATGATAGAGTACTACGCTATTTCTATTGGCCCCGGCTAAAGAAGGATGTTTCCCGGTTTATTAAGACATGTCATATCTGTGAGCTGACTGGTAAACCAAACCAGGCTATTAAGCCTGCACCTCTTTACCCCATTCCGGCGGTGAGTAAACCTTTCGAACACCTTCTCATTGATTGTATTGGCCCACTTCCTCCTTCCAAGTCTGCTTGCATTTATTTACTAACGGTTATGTGTCAAACCACTCGATATCCAGCTGTTTATCCTCTTCGGACTATTACTACCAGGTCAATTGTAAAAGCATTGTCCCAGTTTATTTCAATTTTTGGTATCCCAAAGGTCATACAGAGTGACCAAGGGTCACACTTTACATCAAAGATGTTTGCTGAGGTTTTGTACCAGTTGCGTGTGAAACACAACCAAGCTAGTGCTTATCATGCTCAGAGCCAGGGGGCGCTAAAGCGTTTCCATCAGACATTGAAATCATTACTGTGCTCTTACTGCACTGAGCTTAAGAAAGATTGGGAGGAGGGTCTACCCTGGCTTATGTTGGCTGCTTGGGAAGTGGTACAGGAAAGTACAGGATTTAGTCCAAATAACTTAGTATTTGGACATAAGGTGTGTGGTCCACTGGCAGTTATGCAGGATGATTTGAGAGACGGAGCCTTCTGTCAATATGATTGACTATGTGAATGGTTTTCGCCTCCGGTTACATCTGGCGTGTAAGATGGCGAGTGAAAAATTGACTGAGGCTCAGACAAAAATGAAGAAGTTGTTTGATCGCAGGACAGAGCGTCGAGTGTTCCATCCTGGGGATCAAGTCTTAGCATTATTGCCCATTTCTGGTTCGCCATTTAAAGCGAAGTTCACTGGCCCTTATTCTGTTATCAAACAGGTTTCAGAACAGAATTATCTGATTGAAACGCCTAATCGTAAAAGGGCCACACAATTGTGTCATGTGAACTTATTGAAATGTTATTACTCTCGGTTGATTAGCCCCAGTGAAGATGCCGCCATGGAAGTAAAGCCTGTTGTGGTGGCCACGGTCAACAGGTTGCCACCTTCTCCGTCTGATCCTGTGGTGGCAGCAGGTTCTGAGGGAGATGTGAGGGGGCCTGGTGACTGTCTTGCAGCCTCGGCTGAAAAATTCAGAAACACTGGCTGATCTGAGAGCTTTGTTTGGACATTTGCCTGAGAAAATGGTAGAGAGTTGGAGGGGTTTCTGGCTGATTTTCCTTCTTTGTTTTCTGACACGCCTTCTTGTACTCACTTAGTGCAACGTGATATTGAGGTTGGGGAGGCGCAGCCCATCCGCCAACTGTTCTATCGAGTTTCTATGGAGAAACGCTGCCGTATGGATGCTGAGGTTCAGTACTTGCTGGAAAATGGGCTAGCTGTTCCTTCGAATTCTAGTTAGGCATCCCCATGTTTGTTGGTAGGAAAACCAGATGCATCTCATAGGTTTTGCACAGATTATCGTAAAGTTAATAATGTAACAAAACCAGACTCATTTCCACTGCCTAGGATGGAGGACTGTGTGGATCAGGTGGGTCTGCCAAATTCGTTAGCAAATTTGATTTGCTTAAGGGGTATTGGCAGGTCCCATTCACACCACGAGCAAAAGAGATCGCTGCATTCATCACACCGTCTGGGTTGTTCTCATATAATGTGATGAGTTTTGGTCTACGTAATGCTCCAGGAACGTTCCAGCGCCTAATGAACCAGGTGGTTGCAGGGTTGGAGGGCTGTGCTGTATATCTGGATGATGTGGTGGTATACAGTGACACATGGGAGCAGCATGTCAACGGCATACGTTCACTGTTAGAGCGACTTAAAAATGCTAACCTTACCATCAATTTGGCAAAGTGTGAATTTGCAAAGGCAACTAACTTATCTGGGGAAGGTGGTACACAAGGGCAGGTCCAGCCTGTGCAGGCTAAGGTGCTTGCTATTGATCATTTCCCACCACCCCCCACGAAGACCGAGCTCAGGCGCTTCTTGGGGATGGTGGGATACTACCGTAACTTTTGTTTAAACTTCTCTACATTTGTGGCCCCTTTGACTAGTCTGCTGAAATTAAAAGCTAGGTTTGACTGGACTCAAAATTGTCAGCAGGCTTTTGAAAATGTGAAGATGCTGTTGAGCACAGCTCCTGTCCTGGCTGCACCTCGGCTGGAGGAGCCGTTCCAGTTGCAGGTGGATGCTAGTCATGTTGGGGCTGGAGCAGTTTTGTTGCAGACTGATGAGAATGGGGTGGACTGTCCAGTTTGTTTCTTTTCAAAGAAATTTGACTCATCAACTGAATTATTCAACAATTGAGAGAGGCGTTGGCTTTGGTCTGGGCTCTTCAGCACTTTGATGTATATGTGGGTGGGGGAGCTAATCCAGTAATGGTTTCCTCAGATCATAACACCCTGACCTTTTTGTATTCTCTGTAGAGTCCAAGCCAACACTTGATGAGATGGACGCTGTTCTTGCAGCCGTATAATTTGGAAATCCGGCACATTCGAGGCGTGGATAATGTTATTGCTGACGCATTCATTCTTTTTCTCACTCTCTCGCTCCTCCTCCTTAAAACTGCTTTCCAGGTACCGGGAATTGCTGGAGGATGGGAGTTTGATGGGAGGATGGAGAGTTGGCAAACGAGGGCAGCAGTGTGGTAGAGACCACCCAAGTCTCTGGTGGCTTGTGCGTGAAAGGTGATGAAAGTTGCCAAAGACCACAAAATTATTATTAGTATTGGGTGTATGAAGTATCTTATGTGTTATTGTTCATGGCTGAAACTGGGGACAGTAGTTGCAGAGGCCTCAGTGGTTAGGCCTCTGTTTTAAGGAGGGGGGTGTCACACCCCTCTGTGGTGTAGGGTGTGGGGGTGTGTTCTCTGTCCCTTGTTCTCTCTCTCTCTCTCTCTCTCTCTCGTTCTCTGTCCCAAATTGCAGGTGGTCAGGTGTTCGCGATTGGGGTTGATTGCTGGGCTGCAGTATAAAGGAGCTGAGGCAGTCTCTCTCCCGAGCTTGCTCTATCCTCTGGTCACCAGCAGCCGTGGGCTATTTTTGTTGATTAATTAATCTCTTGGTTGTTATTGTTAAACTCCTAGAATTCCTTGTTTTTCTTTAAATAAATAGTTTGATTATTGTGTATATTGTGTGGCCTCCCCTTTGTTATACATGTCTTGAGCCAGGCAGGTGTAACAAGCCATCACCTAAAGAGTACCCACCAACACATAAGCCAAACTCCAAGCAGCCAGACAAATTCCACCACCGGCAGTCCAGTGCTACAATTGTGGAGAGGAAGGTCATATTCTCATGCTCAATCAGGAAGTACAACACGGCTAATATGTGCTATGTTGTTAGCAAGACTGGTGACTGGTGACTAGCAGTAGTTAGTAAGACTGGTGGAATGTTGGGTCAGATATGACTATTTGCTGCATTCATGGCAGTGAAAAGGCATACCCTACTGCAGATGTGTATGTGCTTGTGAATGGACAGTTGTTACGGCTCAGGACCTTCCACTTTTGTCAGAGTTGGTAAATACAGGAAAGCATAGCCCGGTTGGTGTCAGCAATGTGGCGATCACTAGGTCAAAGGCTAGGTGCTGTAGTCCAGAACCTGACCTGTTTGACGAGCTGCCTTTCCACACACCCCAGACCCTCCTAAGAGTAAGAGACAGGAAAAAAACAAGAAAAAGTTAGAGGCACTGTGAAGCAGAGTTGCAAGGTTGATCAAAGCTATTTCTATCAGATTTGTTTGATACCCCAGTGAATATTGCTCAGCTCCACAGGGAGGATCGCTCAGTACAGTCATTGTTTGAAAAAGTGGCTACCAATTCAAGCACTGATGATTTGTGGAGAGGGGAGAGTTTTCAGCTTAAAGGTGAAGTGCTCTACCACAGACAGGAGGAGGTAGAATGCCTTGTGCAACCAAAGTCCTTGAGGCACTACTTGAAGTAGGCCGCTCAGTTTCATGTTTAGCAGCTCAGAAATCATACATCACATGCTGTCACAGAATACTGTAGAAGCAGCCCAGAGTGTTAGATTATATCAACAACCCCTTCTCCTGCCCCTTTACAGCCATTGACCCTAGTAGAGACACGGATTGTGATGGACATTATGGATCCTTTAGAGAGGAGCAAGTCAGGCAATAAGTATATATTGGTTGTCTGTGATTATCCCTCTGAAATGGATCAAAGCCAAGTACATTGCCATGTCCCTGCTTCAGGTCTTCTCGAGGGTAGGCATATAAAGGGAGATACTCACAGAGCAGGGCACTAACTTCCTATTTAACCATCTCATCAGGTCAATGATTTTTTAGGAATGAAGGCTATTGAGCTGACGTGCTGATTGAACTGTATGGGCACCAGATCAGGGGCCCGCTGGATGTCCTAAAGGAATTATAGGAAGAGGGGAGGCCAGAAAAACCAGTGTGGTAGCATTCAACCTCCAGATGAAGGAGAAGCTAGACAAGAATATGACTGGCCAAAGCCAGTATGGAAGAAGCTGAGGTAAAGCAGAAAACCTGGTATGACTAAAAGGTAAAAACCTGTACATTCACTCCAGGTCAGGAGGTCCTGCTGCTTCCAAGCAGTGACAAGCTGCTATCCAAAGGGCAAGGATCATACAAGATGCGCCAGAAGATGGGTCCAGTTACCTATAAGATTTCAACACCTGACCACCAGAAACCTTTCCAGCCGTCAACCTACTGAAAGATTGTAGGCCACATCCAGAACTAGTAGGCCAGCAGCTGTTCATGAGATCCATTGCAGAGGAGGAAGAAAAGGCTGAGCAATACTTCCCAACAGGCAGTGGAGCACTGCCAGTCAACCTCTCTCAGTGAAGAAGCTTGATGGCCAGATTGGTTCAAGAAATAATCCAGAGGTCTGGATACACAACTCAGCACAAGATCCATCTGACAGAAAGCACACCAGCACAGCAGAAATAGTACAGGATCCTAGGGAGGCTGTTGCCAGATGTATACATTGGGAGTCATTGAGCCATCCTCCAGTGACTGGTGCAGCCCTATGATGTTGGTGCCGAAAGAAAAGATGGGAGCATCTGTTTCCACATCAAAGCCATTTTCAAATTTGATCCCATACACATCGATGAGCTCATCAATAGACTTGTGTAGGGCATTTTACATAAGTGTGCCTCTCTGCAGACCCCCAAAAGAAAACAGACTGTGTTGACCATGTTGACACAGGGTCAGCAAGGTTTGATGAAAAGACAGTGCTCGTCAATACAGGGCTATTGCTCCCATCATTGTGCTGCCTCTGCGCAATTCTGCCACCTCAGTGGAATGCTCCCAGAACTGATGAGTTGAAATAGCACTGTATAAACCATGGGTTTTCCACATACAGTGTTTGGTGTCTTTAGATAGCTAATGATGTGGGAAATAGTTTGGTGGTGTAGTACACTGGTTGCTGAATAAAGATCTTGTTGGAATAAACCACAGGTAATGCAAGTTA